>NC_068430.1:59128227-59500828 GCF_023373465.1 Oncorhynchus keta | reverse complement strand
CACGCTATATCAAATAAAAAGTTTCAGATGCACAGGATAAAGGTGTAAACAGTACACTGAAATGGTTTCTTGCATAGTAGCTCAATTCAGGGCATTAATGTTGAGAAAAGTAGCTAAACATTTGTAGTTCTCAATGGCTAACATATTCTTTCAAAAACGGTGTGTTAGGACTATCAACACAACTCCCATTAGACAGAAGCACGCTACATGGCAAACCAATCCAAACTCATCTCCCGGCATGTCTAGCCCATCCATTATCATGGCTAGTGGGAAGGTTCCTGACTTTTCCATGGTTAAACAAACTGGGCTCTGATTTAATTATTATATTTATAGATGGAATAAAAGTTTATTAAAGCACATGAAAGTTCAAATGTTTCAGAACGCATTTTACATTCAAATCCCTCTCCTGTGAAGTAGTGATGTGTAACATACGCCTAGTTTCCTGAAACGAGTCACATACTGTAGACAGGTGTACCTTTCCAAATCATGTCCATTCAATTGAATTTACCATAGCTGGACTCCAATAAAGGTTGTAGAAACTTGATTATTTATGTCATGTCCTGACCTTAGTTCCTTTTTATGTCTCTATTTTAGTTTGGTCAGGGCGTGAGTTGGGCTGGGCATTCCGTTTTGTTCTGTGTGTTATATGTCTAGCTGTTTGGCCTGGTATGGTCCCCAATCAGAGGCAGCTGTCATTCATTGTCTCTGATTGAGAACCATACTTAGGCAGCCTGTTTTCCCACTATGGGTTGTGGGTAGTTATTTTCGGTTTAATGTTTTTGTTGCATCTTGCAGAACTGTTCATTTGTCGGTTTGTTGTTTTTGTTTGAGTATTCATCTTTATTAAAAATATTATGAATAAGTACCACGCTGCACTTTGGTTCTCTTCTCCTTCTGCCGATGACAATCATTACAATTTACATAAGTATGTGGACCCAAAGTATCAGTTTTTTAAAAATAAATGTTTCTAAAAAATGTTTTTGCTTTGTCATTATGGGGTATAGTGCGTAGATTGATGAGGGGGGGAAACAGTTAAGGTGTCTGACTTCGAATCAGTAGATTGAGGGTTCGTGTCCCTTCGTGTTTGATCGCTTCTCGGCCTTTTGGCTCAGATCAAGCTTGGTACCCAGGTGCCTCAAAGCCCGCTGAGTCAAAAGGTCGAAGTAGAAGGGCGGTAAAAAGGATTGTGATTTTCTAAATCAAGTCTCTCCTGTTTTTTGTGGTTTTCCCCTCCTTTTTTTGGTTTGTCTGTTTTTTCTGGAGGGAAGCGTCGATCTCCTTGCGGGGATGGCGTATTCTTCCTCAAATGGGTCAGTCCCTGGGATAGGGTTAGCGAATACCCTACGTTTTTCGTGGAATGTGAAGGATATGGATCCATTTGGACGGGAGGCATTTGGAAGAAACATCTTGATTGGGCTGCTGAAATTATCAGCGAAGGAAGTTTTCTGCCTTCAAGGAAACTCAATGGATGTTGCTTTTTTCTCAGAGGCCAAGCATGATGAGATACTGAAGAAAGTAAAGGCATTGGGAGATACGAGGCCAATGTGCCACTATGTGGTGAAGAGTTTAGCCAGGAATAACTTCCGGATTGTGACGGTAAACATGTATAACCCCTACGTCAGGGATGAAGATGTGAGGGACTTTCTGGGGGGATATATGGATAATGTCTCCTCAGGAGGGCCCCTCAAGGACTCATTAGGATTTTGGACGGGGAGGAGGGGGTTTCAGGCCCTCCTAAGAGAAGACCCCAATGGGCTAGGTGGGTACCTTCATCCCCCGGCAATGTTCTCCCTGGGGGCTGACAGGGGGACATTATACTATGCACGTCAGCCCCCGTTCTGCAGGCGCTGTATGGCCTATGGACACATCCTGGCCTCGTGCAGCAGTAGAAAGTGTAGATTCTGTGGATCTGGCGAGCACGAGGCCAAGGACTGTGACGAGCCGAAGGCCTGCCACGGGTGTGGCTCCACTCGGCACCTGTGGCGGGATTGCCCGGCTCGTCAGCGGTCATACGCGTCTGCAGCTGGAGGGGGAGCAGGAGCGGGGGATGGGGGAAGAAGAGGGGGGGAAGGAAGGTCCTTTCAGGATGGTAAAAAGAAAGAAGAGGAGAAAGGAAGGAAAGCAGGAAGAGAAGAAAAGGAAAATGAAGACAAGGAAGAACGAGAGAAAACAACGGTGGAGGGTATGGTGGGGGAGGGGGTGCCTGTGAAAGGACCTGTGGAGGGGGAGGGGGTGCCTGTGGCAGGACCTGTGGGAGGGGAGGGGGTGCTTGCGGCAGGACCTGTGGGGGGAGGGGATGCCTGTGGCAGGACCTATGGGGGGAGGGGTGCCTGTGGCAGGAGTTGTGGGGGGGGAGGGGGTGCCTGTGGCAGGACCGGTGGGGGGGGGGGTGACTGGGGCAGGACCTGGGGAGGGGGAGGAGGGGGGGAGGGAGTGGGGAGATAGTAGCTTAATGGTAGAAGAGTTGAGGGAGATGGTGGAGGGGCTAGCGGAGAAGAAGGGTGGTGTCTCCCCGCTACCTCCTACACCGAAAAAGGATAAGGAGAAAAAGAAAAGGAAGAAGGACCCGGTAGGCAGGGAGCAGGGGGGGGATGGGGAGGGAGGAGCCAAAAGGATGGGGTTGAGGAGAGTTAATTTGGCTTCACTTGGCTTTTTCTCCTCAGCCTCGGATCTGGTGATGGGGGGTGAGAGCCAGGTTTTGGATCCGGGCTGTTTGTCTGAGGGGGGATCCCAGCTCCTGTTTGAGGAGATGGGATCCCCTGTTCTCAGTCAGGCAGCCTACAGGGAGGGTGTTGGTGGAGAGCCCGGGATGCAGAGCACTCCAATACCTAACACCATGCCTGCATCCTGGGTTCAAGGGATTGGAGAGGACGGGGGGGCGTCAGGAGGAGAGGGGACGTCCCTGCCGGTGGAGATGGAACAGGGGAGCATCGGGTGAGTCTCCTGTTTTTTCTTTGGGTTTTGGGTTGAATTGTTATTATAATTAAATTAATATTTCTGTTTCTTTTTTTAGTTTAAATGTTAGAGGGTTAAGGGATTTTGTTAAAAGGAGGGCGGTATTTAGTTATTTAGAGGGGATGGGTTTTGATTTCTGTTTTTTACAGGAGGTTCACCTGAGGGATGGTGGGGATGTACGTAGATTTAGAAGGGAGTGGGATAAGGGGGAATCCTTTTGGGGCATAGGAGGGGTGCACTCAACAGGAGTAGGGATTGTGTGTGGGCATAGAGAGGTTAAAGTTGAAAACACTTTAGTTATAATGCAGGGTAGAGTATTGGGGATAGATGTAGTGTATAGAGAAGCTAGGTATAGGTTAATTGGGGTGTATGGGCCACAGGTGGCGGCAGACAGGAGGGAGATGGTGGACTGTCTGGCGCCCCTGTGTGTCACAAATAGGCACTTGGTGATAGGATGTGATTTTAATATAGATTTAGGGATAGGTGGTGATAGTAGTGCAGGTGCCATCACCGGGCTAATGGCTTGCCATGGTCTGGTTGATGGTGGCCTGCACACTACTCCGGCAATGGTCAGTCCTACATGGCGCAACTCCAGGGGGGTTGCGCGGAGGCTCGACTACGTTTTTCTATCCAGGTCTTTGGGTCAGTTGTCTGGGCGACTGGTGCCTGTTTTCTTCTCGGATCATGACGGGGTGTTCCTGCAGGTGGGGTCGCCAGTCTCCCTCTTCGGTAGGGGGTACTGGAAGTTAGATCGGGTTATACTGGAGGAGCAGGCTTTCGTTGACGCATTTTTTGGTTTCTTTCGAAGGCTTGACGGCCTCCGGTCTATGTGCGAGGGGGTGTTAGAGTGGTGGGATTTAGTTAAGGTGAGGATTAGGGCTTTTATAATAGGGTATTGTAAAAGGAAAAAGAGGGAGGAAAGGAGGGAGGTTGATCATCTCCAAAGGTTGATTGAACTTGAGTACGAGGCAGGCAACCTCGGCGGGTCGATTGACTGGGAGAGATCAGCGGCCCTAAAGGCGCAACTCAGGGAGCTTTCCTGGAGCGTGCGCATAGTGGCTTCCTAGAACATAATGAGACTTGTTCCGCTATGTTCTTTAAGTCGGTTAGGGCCAGGCAGAGTAGAAAGGTAATGCATGGCGTTAGAGAAGAAGATGGTAGTGTAGTAAGTAAACCAGAGGAGATGGTCAGGGTGACAACTGATCATTTCCGAGGTTTATTTAAGGAAAGGGAGATAGATGTAGAGCAGGGAAATGTGTTTTTAGAACACTTGTCCCGGCGGTTGCCGGAGGACATTAGAGACGTGATGGAGGCCCAGATCTCACTAGAAGAGGTTGAGAGTGCTCTTAGGAGGATGGGAAAAGGGAAGGTGCCAGGAATGGATGGGCTGCCGGCTGAGTTTTATCTCAAGTTTTGGGGTACACTTGGACCAGTGGTCCTCGAAGTCTTGAAGGCCATCCTTGAGACGGGGGTTCCGGGGGGATCAATGGCTGTCGGTGTGCTGTCACTTCTTTATAATAAGGGGGAAGTAACTGACCTTAGCAACTGGCGACCTTTGACCATGCTGTGCGTAGATTACAAGCTACTTGCAAAGGTCTTAGCAGATCGGTTGCGCACAGCCCTTCCCTACGTCGTTCATGAGGATCAGACGTGTGGGGTTGAGGGCCGCTCTATTAGATGGAACCTACAGTTGATCAGGGACTCCATCGCCTGGGTTGAAGATAGAGGGCTGCCTTTAATGGTAGCAGCGCTAGATCAGGCGAAAGCCCTTGATCGCGTGAATAGATCTTTTCTATTCAGGGTATTAGGTAGATTAGGTTTTGGGGAGAAGTACATAGGATGGATCCGTACTTTGTATGTCGGAGCGGGGTGCCGAGTAAGTGTAAATAGTCACTTAGGTGACGTTTTTGACCTCTCGTCTGGGGTCAGGCAGGGATGCCCACTCTCGGCTCTCCTTTTCGTTCTGTACATGGAGCCTCTGGGGGCTGCCATTAGGGCAGACACAGGGGTGGAGGGTTTGTTGATCCCTGGAAGCGGTGGGCTGCATGTTAAGATGACGCAGTACGCCGACGACACTTCCTTGCTGCTATGCAAGGACTCGTGCTTGACAAGGTCCCTTGCCATCATTGGGGATTTCACCCGAGCGTCGGGGGCAGTTCTGAATCACGCAAAGTCTTCCGTTAAGTTTTTCGGAAGATGGCGCGGTAGGACGGATGTGCCCGGGGGGTTCTCTCTGTGAGGGGGCCCTGAGGATTCTCGGGGTCCATTTTGAGACCTCCGGCTCAGCGACGCTGAACTGGAACATGAGTATCGCAGTGGTTCAGAGGAAGCTAGCAATGTGGAAGGCTAGGTCTTTGTCTTTTATAGGTAAGGTCCTGGTCCTAAAGGTGGATGTATTGCCATCTCTGTTGTACTTGGCGTACATCTACCCATTGCCGGCTTGTCTGAGAAGGTCTCTAGTGAGGCTCGTGTTTCAGTTTATGTGGGGTGGCAGGTACGAGTGGGTCGCCAGGGCGCGCATGCTCTGTCCCATCGGGGAGGGAGGTAGGGGGTACCACATCTCCCCTCAAGCTAGACGCCATTTTTGTTTCTTTCCTGTTGACGGAGCTTGCTCGTCCGGTTATACACCCGTCCGGTTACCTCCTGCGGGTGTTCTTCTCGTATCAGGCGAGAAGCGTAATGGTGTGGTCTAACGCGGGTCCTCGGGCGGAACAGCTGCCGTGGCACTTTGGCCATGCGGCCAAGTGGCTGCGTGCACACCCCGAGGTTGAAGTTGCCCGAGTAGGTTTAGATCACAGGCACCTGTACGAAGAGGTCAGGCAGGCAGGGAGTCCTGCGCCTGTAGCGGGCATCTCGGCAGGGGTCTGGGAGGGAGTGCAGGCGCGGGGCCTGGACAACAGTCTCAAGGACCTGAATTGGTTGGGCCTCCATAAGTGCTTGCCGGTACGTGCCATTATGTACCGGCATAGTTTGTCGCGATCCCCCACCTGTCCAAGATCCGCTTGTGGCAGGGAGGAGACTGTGCGCCATGCCTTCTGGGACTGTGCCTTTGCCGGACTAGTCTGGGCTAGGGCACGGGTGCTGCTAGGTTTGGTTAGGAGCGATTTTGTGTTGACGTGGGCTAGGTTAGAAAGAGGCGTAGGGAGAGCGAGGGGAACAAATAGGGACAGGTTTCTGCTCTGGCTTCTCATGAGCCTCTTTAAACGGGGGCTGTGGGAAGCCAGGCAGGAATTGGTAAAGACAGGGAAAGATTGGGGGGTGGAAGTGATAGTGAGGAGGGTGGAAGGGGATGTGAGGGGGAGGATGAAGAGGGAGGAGAGGAAGTGGGGGCAGCATGCGACACGGGAGAGGTGGAAGGGGGGTTTAGGGCTGGGAGTGTTAGAGGGAGATTTATAAGGGGATAGATTAGGGAAGGGAAGATAGGGAAGGGTTAGGTATTGGTTAGGTATGACGGGGAGGGACGATGCTCCCCTGAGGTTTGTTTTTGTTGGGTTTTTGTAAATATAATTATATAAGAATGAATGGAATTATGATTTTAGTAAAATAATGAATGGTATTGATGGTAAATAAATTATTTTTTGTTAAAAAAAATAATAAAAAAAATCTTTATGGGTGGGGATGGCCATGCGGTAAACACACGCTATATCAAATAAAAAAGTTTCAGATGCACAGGATAAAGGTGTAAACAGTACACTGAAATGGTTTCTTGCATAGTAGCTCAATTCAGGGCATTAATGTTGAGAAAAGTAGCTAAACATTTGTAGTTCTCAATGGCTAACATATTCTTTCAAAAACGGTGTGTTAGGACTATCAACACAACTCCCATTAGACAGAAGCACGCTACATGGCAAACCAATCCAAACTCATCTCCCGGCATGTCTAGCCCATCCATTATCATGGCTAGTGGGAAGGTTCCTGACTTTTCCATGGTTAAACAAACTGGGCTCTGATTTAATTATTATATTTATAGATGGAATAAAAGTTTATTAAAGCACATGAAAGTTCAAATGTTTCAGAACGCATTTTACATTCAAATCCCTCTCCTGTGAAGTAGTGATGTGTAACATACGCCTAGTTTCCTGAAACGAGTCACATACTGTAGACAGGTGTACCTTTCCAAATCATGTCCATTCAATTGAATTTACCATAGCTGGACTCCAATAAAGGTTGTAGAAACTTGATTATTTATGTCATGTCCTGACCTTAGTTCCTTTTTTATGTCTCTATTTTAGTTTGGTCAGGGCGTGAGTTGGGCTGGGCATTCCGTTTTGTTCTGTGTGTTATATGTCTAGCTGTTTGGCCTGGTATGGTCCCCAATCAGAGGCAGCTGTCATTCATTGTCTCTGATTGAGAACCATACTTAGGCAGCCTGTTTTCCCACTATGGGTTGTGGGTAGTTATTTTCGGTTTAATGTTTTTGTTGCATCTTGCAGAACTGTTCATTTGTCGGTTTGTTGTTTTTGTTTGAGTATTCATCTTTATTAAAAATATTATGAATAAGTACCACGCTGCACTTTGGTTCTCTTCTCCTTCTGCCGATGACAATCATTACAATTTACATAAGTATGTGGACCCAAAGTATCAGTTTTTTAAAAATAAATGTTTCTAAAAAATGTTTTTGCTTTGTCATTATGGGGTATAGTGCGTAGATTGATGAGGGGGGGAAACAGTTAAGGTGTCTGACTTCGAATCAGTAGATTGAGGGTTCGTGTCCCTTCGTGTTTGATCGCTTCTCGGCCTTTTGGCTCAGATCAAGCTTGGTACTGAGGTGCCCCAGAGCCTGCTGAGTCAAAAGGTCGAAGTAGAAGGGCGGTAAAAGGTTAGTAAATTCTAAAATGTTCTCTCAAGTTCTCTTTTTGTGGTTTTTCCCTCCTTTTTTTGGTTTGTCTTTTTCAGGAGGAGAGCGTCCATCTCCTTGCGGAGATGGCGCAAAAATCCACATATAGGCCGATCCCTGGGATTGGGCTTGCAAACACCTTAAGGTTCTCATGGAAAGAGAAGACGCAAGAGCCTTTTGGGCGGGAGATTTTTGGCAGGACCATACTGATTGGAATCCTGAAGCTAACAGTCAAGGACGTTTTTTGTCTGCAAGGGAACTCCTTGGAGGGAGTGTTTGATGTCACGTTGTACACGGAGAGTAAACACGATGAAATACTAAAGAAAGTAAAAGAAGTTGGAGTCTCGGGGCCGATGGCCCATTATGAAGTTAAAAGTCTGGCGAAGAACAATTTTAGGATCGTGACCGTCAACATATATAATCCCTATGTAAAGGATGATGAGGTGAGGGCCTTTCTGGGGAGATATATGGATAATGTCTCCTCAGGAAGGCTCATCAAGGACTCTCTGGGTTTTTGGACGGGGAGGAGGTGGTATCAGGCCCTCCTCAGAGAAGAGCCAAATGGATTGGGAGGGTACCTCCATCCCCCGGCAATGTTCACCCTGGGGGCTGACAGGGAGTGTGACGAGCCCAAGGCTTGCCACGGGTGTGGCTCAAGAGAACACCTGTGGCGTGATTGCCCGGCTCGTCACGGCTCTTACGCGTCTGCAGCTGGGGGGGAGCGGGGGATGGGGGAGGAAAGAAAGGACGAGTGCGGATTGTACGGATGGCACAAGGGAAAAGAAGAAGCAGGAAGAGGATGGGAAGAAGCAAGAGGCGAGAGGAAAGAGGCGGGAAGAAGAAAAGGGAAAAGAAGAGAAGAAAAAGAAGATGGAAAAACGTGAAGGAGGGGAGAAGGGGACTTTGGTGCGAGAAGGTGTGGAAGAGGGAACGGTGACGGAGACGGAGGGAGGGGAGGGGTTGGGAGGGGGAGATGGAGGGAGGGAGTGGGGGGACAGCCTGCCGGGCTTCCTCGAGGACGAGACGAGGGATTTGGTGAAGGAGTTAGCGGGGAAGGGACGTTGTGTCTCCCCGCTACCTCCTTCACCAAAGAAGAAAGGGATGAGGAGGGGGAGCTTGGCAGGAGGTGAGAGGGAGGGGGGGCTAAGAGAGTGGCGGGGGAGGTAAATTGGCCTCCCTGTTTGCCTCATCCTCTTATATTTTGGTGGATGAATCCAGTGAGGGGTCGGTGGGCTGTTCGCTAGAGGGATCCCAGCTCCTGTTGGAGGAGTTGGGGTCCCCTGCGTGCAGCTCCGAGGCAAACAGGGAGGGGGGGGTGGAGGGTGGGGGGACCAAATACACTTCCTGGGTCATGGGTTGGGGTGATGGAGGAGGACGGAGGGGCGTCAGGAGTGGAGAGGACGTCCCCGCCGGTGGAGATGGACCAGGGGAGCATCGGGTGTGTCTCCTGTCTTTTCTTTGGTTTTGGGTTTATTTGTTGAGGTTTTGTTGTAAATTTTTAAAAAATATTTCTGTAAAATTGTTTAGTTTAAATGTAAGGGGGTTGAGGGATTGTGTTAAAAGGAGGGCGGTGTTTCGTTTTTTAGAGGGTGTGGGGTTTGATTTTAGTTTTTTACAGGAGGTTCACCAGAGGGATGGTGGGGATGTACGTAGATTTAGAAGGGAGTGGGATAAGGGGGAATCCTTTTGGGGCATAGGAGGGGTGCACTCAACAGGAGTATGGATTTTGTGTGGGCATAGAGAGGTTAAAGTAGAGAACACTTTTGTTATAATGCAGAGTAGAGTATTGGGGATAGATGTTAAGTATAGAGAAGCTAGATATAGGTTAATTGGGGTGTATGGGCCACAGGTGGCGGCAGACAGGAGGGAGATGGTGGACTGTCTGGCGCCCCTGTGTGTTACAAACAGGCACTTGGTGATAGGAGGGGATTTTAATATAGATTTAGGGGTAGGTGGTGATAGCAGTGCGGGTGCCATCTCTGGGCTAATGGCTTGCCATGGTCTGGTTGATGGTGGCCTGCACACTACTCCGGTAATGGTCGGTCCTACATGGCGCAACTCCAGGGGGGTTGCGCGGAGGCTCGACTACATTTTTGTATCCAGGTCTTTGGGTCAGTTGTCTGGGCGGCTGTTGCCTGTTTTTTTCACGGATCACGACGGGGTGTTCCTGCAGGTAGGGTCGCCAGTTTGCCTCTTCGGTAGGGGGTACTGGAAGTTAGATCGGGATATACTGGAGGAGCAGGCTTTCGTTGACTAATTTTTTTGTTTCTTTCGGAGGCTTGACGGCCTCCGGTCCATGTGCGAGGGGGTGTTAGAGTGGTGGGATTTAGTTAAGTTGAGGATAAGGGCTTTTATAATAGGATATTGTAGAAGGAAAAAAAGGGAGGAAAGGAGGGAGGTGGATCGTATCCAAAGGTTAATCGAACTCGAGTACGAGGCAGGCAACCTCGGCGAATCAGTAGATTGAGGGTTCGTGTCCCTTCGTGTTTGATCGCTTCTCGGCCTCTTGGCTCAGATCAAGCTTGGTACCGAGGTGCCCCAGAGCTCGCTGAGTCAAAAGGTCGAAGTAGAAGGGCGGTAAAGGTTGTTTTGTTTTTCCCGTTTTTTTTTTTTGTGTTATTTTGTATTTCATTTCTTTTTTTTTGCTAAAATTGGATTCCTCTTTTTCCTGTTTTGGAGGATTTTCAAGAGCCAGGTGCGCTATCCTCCTTGCGGAGATGGCGCAGGAAAAGATGCCTCGGTCGGTTCCTGGGATTGGTTTAGCCAACACGATACGCTTCTCTTTGGAGGGAAAAAGGAAACATGCCCTGGGGGAGAGAAACATTCGGGAGGACCATACTAATGGGGTGCCTTAAACTAAAGGTATACGATGTTCTCTGCCTCCAGGGGAACCCGGTGGAGAAGGGATATGATGTGACTTTGCATGATGAAGAAAAACATAACGAGATAATGAAGAAGGTAAAGGAAGAGAAAGAAGAAGGTCCTCTGTGCCATTACACGGTGACCAGCCTGGCAAGAAACAACTTAAGGGTGGTCACCGTGAACATGTATAATCTGCACGTGAAGGATGAAGATGTGAGGGCCTTTCTGGGGAGATATATGGACAATGTCTCCTCAGCGAGGTACCTCAGGGACTCCCTGGGTTTTTGGAACGGGAAAAGAGGTTTCCAGGCGTTACTCAGGGAGTCCCCGAAGAGTGTGGATGGCTACCTCCATCCTCCGGCGATGTTCTCCCTGGGGGCTGACAGGGGAACCCTATACTATGCCCGTCAGCCTCCATTTTGCAGGCGTTGTATGGCCTATGGTCATATCCTGGCCTCGTGCTCTCCCGATTCACAGAAACGACACTTCATGGTGTTGCAGTTAAGGTGTCTGACTTCGAATCAGTAGATTGAGGGTTCGTGTCCCTTCGTGTTTGATCGCTTCTCGGCCTTCCGACTAAGATCAAGCTTGACACCGAGGTGTCCTAGAGCCCCTGAGCCAAGAGGTCGTCCCAGGAGAGCGGTACAACATTTTGGATTTTTCACTACTTTTTCTGGTTTTGGAAAAGTGTGGGAAACACGTGCGTCATCCTCCTTGCGGAGATGGCGCAAAACACATCATATAGGTCGGTCCCGGTGACCGGACTTGCAGACACGGTTAGGTTTTCGTGGAAAGAGAAGACAAAGGAGCCTTTTGGACGCGAGACGTTTGGTAGGACCATTTTGATGGGGATACTGAAGCTAAAGGTGAATGAAGTTTTTTGTCTACAAGGGAACTCTTTGGAGGGAGTTTCGACGTCGCTTTCTACACAGAGAGCAAACATGACGAGATTCTCAAGAAGGTAAAAGAAGCTGGAGCCACGGGGCCGATGGGCCTTTACGAAGTCAAGAGTTTGGCGAAAAACAATTTTATAATTGTGACGGTGAACATTTACAACCCATATGTAAAAGATGAAGAGGTGAGGGCCTTCCTGGGGAGATATATGGATAATGTCTCCTCAGGAAGGCACATCACGGACTCGTTGGGATTTTGGACGGGGAGGAGGGGGTTTCAGGCCCTCCTCAGAGAAGATCCAAAGGGGTTGGGAGGGTACCTCCATCCCCCGGCTATGTTCTCCCTGGGGGCTGACAGGGGACATTATATTATGCACGTCAGCCCCCGTTCTGCAGGCGCTGTATGGCCTATGGACACATCCTGGCCTCGTGCAGCAACAAGAAGTGTCGCTTTTGTGGGTCGGAAGAGCATGAGGCCAGGGAGTGTGACGAGCCCAAGGCTTGCCACGGGTGTGGCTCCCGAGAACACCTGTGGCGTGATTGCCTGGCTCGTCACAGGTCATACGCGTCTGCAGCTGGGGGAGCGGGGATGGGGGAGAAAAGAAAGGACGCGTGCGGATTGTACGGATGGCACAGGGGAAAGGACGGAGAAGGACGAAGAAGGAAGAAGGAAGAGGCGAAAAGAAAGAGGAGTGAAGATGGAAAGAAGGAAAAAGAAGGAGAGAAGAAAAAGAAGGCGGAAGAACAGGAAGGAGCAGAGAAGAGGGAGAGTGGGACAGTGGTGCGAGAAGGAGTGGAAGAGGGAGTGGTGACAGTGACGGGGACGGACGGAGGTGAGGGGGTGGGAGGGGAGATGGGGGAAAGGAGTGGGGGACAGCCTGCCAGGCTTCCTCGAGGTCGAAATTAGGGATTTGGTGGAGGATTTAGCGGGGATGGGACGTTGTGTCTCCCGCTACCTCCTTCACCAAAGAAGAAAGGATGAAGAGGGGAGCTTGGCAGGTTGTGAGAGGGAGGGGGTGTGGAGGGGGCTAAGAGAGTGGCGGGGGGGTAATTTGTCCTCCCGGTTTGCCTCAGCCCCTTGCATTTTAGTGGATGACTCCAGTGAGGGGTCGGTGGGCTGTTTGCTAGAGGGATCCCAACTCCTGTTTGAGGAGATGGGGTCCCCTACATGCAGCCCCGAGGCAAACAGGGAGGGGTGGGTGGGGAGGGAGGACCCAACACACTGCCTGGGTCATGGGTTGGGATGGAGGACGGGGGGGCGTCAGGAGATGAGAGGACGTCCCCGCCGGTGGAGATGGACCAGGGGAGCATCGGGTGAGTCTCCTGTTTTTTCTTTGGTTTTTGGGGTTTTATTTGTTGTTAATAATTAAATGAATAGTTTGGTTTCTTTTTTTAGTCTAAATGTTAGGGGGTTAAGGAATAATGTTAAAAGGAGGGCGTTTTTTTGTTATTTAGAGGGTGTGGGGTTTGATTTCTGTTTTTTACAGGAGGTTCACCTGAGGGATGGTGGGGATGTGTGTAGATTTAAGAGGGAGTGGGATAAGGGGGAATCTTTTTGGGGCATAGGAGGGGTGCACTCAACAGGAGTAGGGATTTTGTGTGGGCATAGAGAGGTTAAAATAGAGAACACTTTTGTAATAATGCAGGGTAGAGTTTTGGGGATAGATGTTAAGTTTAGAGAAGCTAGATATAGGTTAATTGGGGTGTATGGGCCACAGGTGGCGGCAGACAGGAGGAGATGGTGGACTGTCTGGCGCCCCTGTGTGTTACAAACAGGCACTTGGTGATAGGAGGAGACTTTAATATAGATTTAGGGGTAGGCGGTGATAGCAGTGCAGGTGCCATCTCTGGGCTAATGGCTTGCCATGGTCTGGTTGATGGTGGCCTGCACACTACTCCGGCAATGGTCGGTCCAAATGGCGCAACTCCAGGGGGGTTGCGCGGAGGCTCGACTACATTTTTGTATCCAGGTCTTTGGGTCAGTTGTCTGGGCGGCTGTTGCCTGTTTTCTTCACGGATCACGACGTGGGGTTGCCAGTCTGCCTCTTCGGTAGGGGGTACTGGAAGTTAGATCGGGATATACTGGAGGAGCAAGCTTTCGTTGAGGCATTTTTTTGTTTCTTTCGGAGGCTTGACGGCCTCCGGTCCATGTGCGAGGGGGTGTTAGAGTGGTGGGATTTAGTTAAGTTGAGGATAAGGGCTTTTATAAAAGGATATTGTAGAAGGAAAAAAAGGGAGGAAAGGAGGGAGGTGGATCGTATCCAAAGGTTAATCGAACTCGAGTACGAGGCAGGCAACCTCGGCGAATCAGTAGATTGAGGGTTCGTGTCCCTTCGTGTTTGATCGCTTCTCGGCCTCTTGGCTCAGATCAAGCTTGGTACCGAGGTGCCCCAGAGCTCGCTGAGTCAAAAGGTCGAAGTAGAAGGGCGGTAAAGGTTGTTTTGTTTTTCCCGTTTTTTTTTTGTGTTATTTTGTATTTCATTTCTTTTTTTGCTAAAATTGGATTCCTCTTTTTCCTGTTTTGGAGGATTTTCAAGAGCCAGGTGCGCTATCCTCCTTGCGGAGATGGCGCAGGAAAAGATGCCTCGGTCGGTTCCTGGGATTGGTTTAGCCAACACGATACGCTTCTCTTGGAGGGAAAAAGGAAACGTGCCCTGCGGAGAGAAACATTCGGGAGGACCATACTAATGGGGTGCCTTAAACTAAAGGTATACGATGTTCTCTGCCTCCAGGGGAACCCGTGGAGAAGGGATATGATGTGACTTTGCATGATGAAGAAAAACATAACGAGATAATGAAGAAGGTAAAGGAAGAGAAAGAAGAAGGTCCTCTGTGCCATTACACGGTGACCAGCCTGGCAAGAAACAACTTAAGGGTGGTCACCGTGAACATGTATAATCTGCACGTGAAGGATGAAGATGTGAGGGCCTTTCTGGGGAGATATATGGACAATGTCTCCTCAGCGAGGTACCTCAGGGACTCCCTGGGTTTTTGGAACGGGAAAAGAGGTTTCCAGGCGTTACTCAGGAGTCCCCCGAAGAGTGTGGATGGCTACCTCCATCCTCCGGCGATGTTCTCCTGGGGCTGACAGGGGAACCCTATACTATGCCCGTCAGCCTCCATTTTGCAGGCGTTGTATGGCCTATGGTCATATCCTGGCCTCGTGCTCTCCCGATTCACAGAAACGACACTTCATGGTGTTGCAGTTAAGGTGTCTGACTTCGAATCAGTAGATTGAGGGTTCGTGTCCCTTCGTGTTTGATCGCTTCTCGGCCTTCCGACTAAGATCAAGCTTGACACCGAGGTGTCCTAGAGCCCCTGAGCCAAGAGGTCGTCCCAGGAGAGCGGTACAACTTTGGATTTTTCACTACTTTTTTTTCTGGTTTTGGAAAAGTTTGGGAAACGCGTGCGTCATCCTCCTTGCGGAGATGGCGCAAAACAAATCCTATAGGTCGGTCCCAGTGACTGGACTTACAAATACGGTAAGGTTTACGTGGAAGGAGAAGATAAAGGAGCCCTATGGACGTGAGATGTTCGGTAGAACCATTTTGATGGGGATTCTAAAGCTGAAGGTAAATGAAGTGTTCTGCCTACAAGGGAACTCTTTGGAGGGAGCTTTCGAAGTGGCGTTCTATACAGAGAGCAAGCACGACGAAATTATCAAGAAGGTGAAAGAAGCGGGAGACACAGGGCCGATGGGACTGTATGAAGTCAAGAGTCTGGCGAGAAATAATTTTAGAATGGTGACAGTGAACATTTACAACCCATATGTAAAAGATGAAGAGGTGAGGGCCTTCCTGGGGAGATATATGGATAATGTCTCCTCAGGAAGGCACATCACGGACTCGTTGGGATTTTGGACGGGGAGGAGGGGGTTTCAGGCCCTCCTCAGAGAAGATCCAAAGGGGTTGGGAGGGTACCTCCATCCCCCGGCTATGTTCTCCGTGGGGGCTGACAGGGGGACATTATATTATGCACGTCAGCCCCCGTTCTGCAGGCGCTGTATGGCCTATGGACACATCCTGGCCTCGTGCAGCAACAAGAAGTGTCGCTTTTGTGGGTCGGAAGAGCATGAGGCCAGGGAGTGTGACGAGCCCAAGGCTTGCCACGGGTGTGGCTCCCGAGAACACCTGTGGCGTGATTGCCTGGCTCGTCACAGGTCATACGCGTCTGCAGCTGGGGGGGGGAGCGGGGGATGGGGGGAGAAAAGAAAGGACGCGTGCGGATTGTACGGATGGCACAGGGGAAAGGACGGAGAAGGACGAAGAAGGGAAGAAGGAAGAGGCGAAAAGAAAGAGGAGTGAAGATGGAAAGAAGGAAAAAGAAGGAGAGAAGAAAAAGAAGGCGGAAGAACAGGAAGGAGCAGAGAAGAGGGAGAGTGGGACAGTGGTGCGAGAAGGAGTGGAAGAGGGAGTGGTGACAGTGACGGGGACGGACGGAGGTGAGGGGTGGGAGGGGAGATGGGGGAAAGGAGTGGGGGACAGCCTGCCAGGCTTCCTCGAGGTCGAAATTAGGGATTTGGTGGAGGATTTAGCGGGGATGGGACGTTGTGTCTCCCCGCTACCTCCTTCACCAAAGAAGAAAGGGATGAAGAGGGGAGCTTGGCAGGTTGTGAGAGGGAGGGGGTGTGGAGGGGGGCTAAGAGAGTGGCGGGGGTAATTTGTCCTCCCGGTTTGCCTCAGCCCCTTGCATTTTAGTGGATGACTCCAGTGAGGGGTCGGTGGGCTGTTTGCTAGAGGGATCCCAACTCCTGTTTGAGGAGATGGGGTCCCCTACATGCAGCCCCGAGGCAAACAGGGAGGGGTGGGTGGGGAGGGAGGACCCAACACACTGCCTGGGTCATGGGTTGGGATGGAGGACGGGGGGGCGTCAGGAGATGAGAGGACGTCCCCGCCGGTGGAGATGGACCAGGGGAGCATCGGGTGAGTCTCCTGTTTTTTCTTTGGTTTTTGGGGTTTTATTTGTTGTTAATAATTAAATGAATAGTTTGGTTTCTTTTTTAGTCTAAATGTTAGGGGTTAAGGAATAATGTTAAAAGGAGGGCGTTTTTGTTATTTAGAGGGTGTGGGGTTTGATTTCTGTTTTTACAGGAGGTTCACCTGAGGGATGGTGGGGATGTGTGTAGATTTAAGAGGGAGTGGGATAAGGGGGAATCTTTTTGGGGCATAGGAGGGGTGCACTCAACAGGAGTAGGGATTTTGTGTGGGCATAGAGAGGTTAAAATAGAGAACACTTTTGTAATAATGCAGGGTAGAGTTTTGGGGATAGATGTTAAGTTTAGAGAAGCTAGATATAGGTTAATTGGGGTGTATGGGCCACAGGTGGCGGCAGACAGGAGGGAGATGGTGGACTGTCTGGCGCCCCTGTGTGTTACAAACAGGCACTTGGTGATAGGAGGAGACTTTAATATAGATTTAGGGGTAGGCGGTGATAGCAGTGCAGGTGCCATCTCTGGGCTAATGGCTTGCCATGGTCTGGTTGATGGTGGCCTGCACACTACTCCGGCAATGGTCGGTCCAAATGGCGCAACTCCAGGGGGGTTGCGCGGAGGCTCGACTACATTTTTGTATCCAGGTCTTTGGGTCAGTTGTCTGGGCGGCTGTTGCCTGTTTTCTTCACGGATCACGACGTGGGGTTGCCAGTCTGCCTCTTCGGTAGGGGGTACTGGAAGTTAGATCGGGATATACTGGAGGAGCAAGCTTTCGTTGAGGCATTTTTTTGTTTCTTTCGGAGGCTTGACGGCCTCCGGTCCATGTGCGAGGGGGTGTTAGAGTGGTGGGATTTAGTTAAGTTGAGGATAAGGGCTTTTATAATAGGATATTGTAGAAGGAAAAAAAGGGAGGAAAGGAGGGAGGTGGATCGTATCCAAAGGTTAATCGAACTCGAGTACGAGGCAGGCAACCTCGGCGAATCAGTAGATTGAGGGTTCGTGTCCCTTCGTGTTTGATCGCTTCTCGGCCTCTTGGCTCAGATCAAGCTTGGTACCGAGGTGCCCCAGAGCTCGCTGAGTCAAAAGGTCGAAGTAGAAGGGCGGTAAAGGTTGTTTTGTTTTTCCCGTTTTTTTTTTTGTGTTATTTTGTATTTCATTTCTTTTTTTGCTAAAATTGGATTCCTCTTTTTCCTGTTTTGGAGGATTTTCAAGAGCCAGGTGCGCTATCCTCCTTGCGGAGATGGCGCAGGAAAAGATGCCTCGGTCGGTTCCTGGGATTGGTTTAGCCAACACGATACGCTTCTCTTGGAGGGAAAAAGGAAACGTGCCCTGCGGGAGAGAAACATTCGGGAGGACCATACTAATGGGGTGCCTTAAACTAAAGGTATACGATGTTCTCTGCCTCCAGGGGAACCCGGTGGAGAAGGGATATGATGTGACTTTGCATGATGAAGAAAAACATAACGAGATAATGAAGAAGGTAAAGGAAGAGAAAGAAGAAGGTCCTCTGTGCCATTACACGGTGACCAGCCTGGCAAGAAACAACTTAAGGGTGGTCACCGTGAACATGTATAATCTGCACGTGAAGGATGAAGATGTGAGGGCCTTTCTGGGGAGATATATGGACAATGTCTCCTCAGCGAGGTACCTCAGGGACTCCCTGGGTTTTGGAACGGGAAAAGAGGTTTCCAGGCGTTACTCAGGAGTCCCCGAAGAGTGTGGATGGCTACCTCCATCCTCCGGCGATGTTCTCCTGGGGGCTGACAGGGGAACCCTATACTATGCCCGTCAGCCTCCATTTTGCAGGCGTTGTATGGCCTATGGTCATATCCTGGCCTCGTGCTCTCCCGATTCACAGAAACGACACTTCATGGTGTTGCAGTTAAGGTGTCTGACTTCGAATCAGTAGATTGAGGGTTCGTGTCCCTTCGTGTTTGATCGCTTCTCGGCCTTCCGACTAAGATCAAGCTTGACACCGAGGTGTCCTAGAGCCCCTGAGCCAAGAGGTCGTCCCAGGAGAGCGGTACAACATTTTGGATTTTTCACTACTTTTTCTGGTTTTGGAAAAGTGTGGGAAACACGTGCGTCATCCTCCTTGCGGAGATGGCGCAAAACACATCATATAGGTCGGTCCCGGTGACCGGACTTGCAGACATGGTTAGGTTTTCGTGGAAAGAGAAGACAAAGGAGCCTTTTGGACGCGAGACGTTTGGTAGGACCATTTTGATGGGGATTCTAAAGCTGAAGGTAAATGAAGTGTTCTGCCTACAAGGGAACTCTTTGGAGGGAGCTTTCGAAGTCGCGTTCTATACAGAGAGCAAGCACGACGAAATTATCAAGAAGGTGAAAGAAGCGGGAGACACAGGGCCGATGGGACTGTATGAAGTCAAGAGTCTGGCGAGAAATAATTTTAGAATGGTGACAGTGAACATGTACAACCCCTTTGTAAAGGATGAAGAGGTGAGGGCCTTCCTGGGGAGATACATGGATAATGTCTCCTCAGGAAGGCACCTCACGGACTCGTTGGGATTTTGGACGGGGAGGAGGGGGTTTCAGGCCCTCCTCAGAGAAGATCCAAAGGGATTGGGAGGGTACCTCCATCCCCCGGCTATGTTCTCCCTGGGGGCTGACAGGGGGACATTATATTATGCACGTCAGCCCCCGTTCTGCAGGCGCTGTATGGCCTATGGACACATCCTGGCCTCGTGCAGCAACAAGAAGTGTCGCTTTTGTGGGTCGGAAGAGCATGAGGCCAGGGAGTGTGACGAGCCCAAGGCTTGCCACGGGTGTGGCTCCCGAGAACACCTGTGGCGTGATTGCCTGGCTCGTCACAGGTCATACGCGTCTGCAGCTGGGGGGGGGAGCGGGGGATGGGGGGAGAAAAGAAAGGACGCGTGCGGATTGTACGGATGGCACAGGGGAAAGGACGGAGAAGGACGAAGAAGGGAAGAAGGAAGAGGCGAAAAGAAAGGAGTGAAGATGGAAAGAAGGAAAAAGAAGGAGAGAAGAAAAAGAAGGCGGAAGAACAGGAAGGAGCAGAGAAGAGGGAGAGTGGGACAGTGGTGCGAGAAGGAGTGGAAGAGGGAGTGGTGACAGTGACGGGGACGGACGGAGGTGAGGGGGTGGGAGGGGGAGATGGGGGAAAGGAGTGGGGGGACAGCCTGCCAGGCTTCCTCGAGGTCGAAATTAGGGATTTGGTGGAGGATTTAGCGGGGATGGGACGTTGTGTCTCCCCGCTACCTCCTTCACCAAAGAAGAAAGGGATGAAGAGGGGGAGCTTGGCAGGTTGTGAGAGGGAGGGGGGTGTGGAGGGGGGGGCTAAGAGAGTGGCGGGGGGTAATTTGTCCTCCCGGTTTGCCTCAGCCCCTTGCATTTTAGTGGATGACTCCAGTGAGGGGTCGGTGGGCTGTTTGCTAGAGGGATCCCAACTCCTGTTTGAGGAGATGGGGTCCCCTACATGCAGCCCCGAGGCAAACAGGGAGGGGTGGGTGGGGAGGGAGGACCCAACACACTGCCTGGGTCATGGGTTGGGATGGAGGACGGGGGGGCGTCAGGAGATGAGAGGACGTCCCCGCCGGTGGAGATGGACCAGGGGAGCATCGGGTGAGTCTCCTGTTTTTCTTTGGTTTTTGGGGTTTTTATTTGTTGTTAATAATTAAATGAATAGTTTGGTTTCTTTTTTTTAGTCTAAATGTTAGGGGTTAAGGAATAATGTTAAAAGGAGGGCGTTTTTTGTTATTTAGAGGGTGTGGGGTTTGATTTCTGTTTTTTACAGGAGGTTCACCTGAGGGATGGTGGGGATGTGTGTAGATTTAAGAGGGAGTGGGATAAGGGGGAATCTTTTTGGGGCATAGGAGGGGTGCACTCAACAGGAGTAGGGATTTTGTGTGGGCATAGAGAGGTTAAAATAGAGAACACTTTTGTAATAATGCAGGGTAGAGTTTTGGGGATAGATGTTAAGTTTAGAGAAGCTAGATATAGGTTAATTGGGGTGTATGGGCCACAGGTGGCGGCAGACAGGAGGGAGATGGTGGACTGTCTGGCGCCCCTGTGTGTTACAAACAGGCACTTGGTGATAGGAGGAGACTTTAATATAGATTTAGGGGTAGGCGGTGATAGCAGTGCAGGTGCCATCTCTGGGCTAATGGCTTGCCATGGTCTGGTTGATGGTGGCCTGCACACTACTCCGGCAATGGTCGGTCAAATGGCGCAACTCCAGGGGGTTGCGCGGAGGCTCGACTACATTTTTGTATCCAGGTCTTTGGGTCAGTTGTCTGGGCGGCTGTTGCCTGTTTTCTTCACGGATCACGACGTGGGGTTGCCAGTCTGCCTCTTCGGTAGGGGGTACTGGAAGTTAGATCGGGATATACTGGAGGAGCAAGCTTTCGTTGAGGCATTTTTTTGTTTCTTTCGGAGGCTTGACGGCCTCCGGTCCATGTGCGAGGGGGTGTTAGAGTTGTGGGATTTAGTTAAGGGGAGGATAAGGGCTTTTATAATAGGATATTGTAGAAGGAAAAAAAGGGAGGAAAGGAGGGAGGTGGATCGTATCCAAAGGTTAATTGAACTCGAGTACGAGGCAGGCAACCTCGGCGGGTCGATTGACTGGGAGAGATTCGCAGCCCTAAAGGCGCAGCTCAGGGAGCTGCAGGAGCAGACGGCTCGAGCTTTCCTGGAGCGTGCGCATAGTGGCTTTCTAGAACATAATGAGACTTGTTCCGCTATGTTCTTTAAGTCGGTTAGGGCCAGGCAGAGTAGGAAGGTAATGCATGGAGTTAGGGAAGAAAATGGTAGTATAGTAAGTAAACCAGAGGAAATGGTCAGGGTGACAACTGATCATTTCCAAGGTTTATTTAAGGAAAGGGAAATAGATGTAGAGCAGGGAAACGTGTTTTTAGAACACTTGTCCCGGCGGTTGCAAGAGGACATTAGAGACGTGATGGAGGCCCAGATCTCACTAGAAGAGGTTGAGAGCGCTCTTAGGAGGATGGGCAAAGGGAAGGTGCCTGGGATGGATGGGCTGCCGGCTGAGTTTTACCTCAAGTTTTGGGGTATACTTGGACCAGTGGTTCTCGAAGGCTTGAAGGCCATCCTTGAGACGGCGGTCCCGGGGGGATCAATGGCTGTTGGTGTGCTGTCACTTCTTTATAAGAAGGGGGAAGCAACTGACCTTGGCAACTGGCGGCCATTGACCATGCTGTGCGTAGATTACAAGATTCTTGCAAAGGTTTTAGCAGACCGGTTGCGCACAGCCCTTCCCTACGTCGTCCACGAGGATCAGACGTGCGGGGTAGAGGGCCGCTCTATAAGATGGAACCTACAGTTGATCAGGGATTCCATCGCTTGGGTTGAAGATAGAGGGCTGCCTTTAATGGTAGCAGCGCTAGATCAGGCGAAAGCTTTTGATCGCGTGAATAGATCTTTTCTATTCAGGGTGTTAGGTAGATTAGGATTTGGGGAGAAGTTTATAGGATGGATCCGTACTTTATATGTCGGAGCGGGGTGTCGAGTTAGTGTAAATAGTCACTTAGGTGACGTTTTTGACCTCTCGTCTGGGGTCAGGTAGGGATGCCCACTCTCGCCTCTCCTCTTCGTTCTGTACATGGAGTCTCTGGGGGCTGCCATTAGGGCAGACACAGGGGTGGAAGGCTTGTTGATCCCTGGAAGTGGTGGGCTGCGTGTTAAGATGACGCAGTACGCCGACGACACTTCCTTGCTGTTGTGCAAGGACTCGTGCCTGACAAGGTCCCTTGCCATCTTTGGGGATTTCACCCGAGCGTCGGGAGCAGTTCTGAACCATGCAAAGTCTTCCGTCAAGTTTTTTGGAAGATGGCGCGGTAGAACGGATGTGCCTGGGGGGTTATCTCTCTGTGAAGGGGCCCTGAGGATTCTCGGGGTTCATTTTGAGACCTCCGGCTCAGCGACGCTAAACTGGAACATGCGTATCGCAGTGGTACAGAGGAAGCTAGCAATGTGGAAGGCTAGGTATTTGTCTTTTATGGGCAAAGTCCTGGTCCTAAAGGTGGATGTGTTGCCGTCTCTTTTGTATTTGGCGTACATCTACCCATTGCCGGCTTGTCTGAGGAGGCCTCTAGTGAGGCTTGTGTTTCAGTTTATGTGGAGTGGCAGGTGCGAGTGGGTCGCCAGGGCACGCATGATCTGTCCCATCGGGAGGGAGGTAGGGGGGTACCACATCTCCCCCTCAAGCTGGACGCCATTTTTGTTTCTTTTTTGTTGACGGAGCTTGCTCGTCTGGTTATACACCCGTCCGGTTACCTCCTGCGGGTGTTCGTCTCGTATCAGGCGAGAAGCGTAATGGTGTGGTCTAACGTGGGTCCTCGGGCGAAACAGCTGCCGTGGCACTTTGGCCATGCGCGCACCCCGAGGTTGAAGTTGCCCGAGTAGGTTTAGACCACAGGCACCTGTACGAAGAGGTCAGGCAGGCAGGGAGTCCTGCGCCTGTAGCGGGCATCTCGTCAGTGGTCTGGGAGGGAGTGCAGGCGCGGGGCCTGGACAACAGGCTCAAGGACCTGAATTGGTTGCGCCTCCACAAGTGCTTGCCGGTACGTTCCATCTTGTACCGGCATAGTTTGTGCAATCCCCCACCTGTCCAAGATCCTCTTGTGGCAGGGAGGAGACTGTGCGCCATGCCTTCTGGGACTGTGCCTTTGCCGGACTAGTCTGGGCTAGGGCACGGGTGATGCTAGGTGTGGTTAGGAGTGATTTTGTTTTGTCATGGGCTAGGCTAGAGAGAGGCGTAGGGAGAGCAAAGGGAATGGATAGGGACAGGTTTCTGCTCTGGCTTCTCATGAGTCTCTTTAAAAAGGGACTGTGGGAAGCCAGGAAGAATTTAGTCAAGACAGGGAGAGATTGGGGGGTGGAAGGGATAGTGAGAAGGGTGGAAGGTGATTTGAGGGGGAGGATGAAGAGGGAGGAGAGGAAGTGGGGGAAGCATGCGGCACGGGAGAGGTGGAAAGGGGGTTTAGGGCTGGGAGTGTTAGTGAGTTTGGTAAGGGGATAGATTAGGGAAGGGGAGATAGGGAAAGGGTTAGGTATTGGTTAGGTATGACGGGGAGGGACGATGCTCCCCTGAGGTTTGTTTTTGTTTGATATTTTTGTAAATAGAATTAATTAAGAATGAATGAGAGATATGATTTTGTAAAGTGTGAATGGTATTGATTGTAAATAAATTATTTTATTTTTAACCTTGCAGAACTGTTCATTTGTCAGTTTGTTGTTTTTGTTCGAGTATTCATCTTTATTAAAAGTATTATGAATAAGTACCACGCTGCACTTTGGTTCTCTTCTCCTGCCGATGACAATCGTTACAATTTACATAAGTATGTGAACCCAAAGTATCAGTTTTTAAAAAATAAATGTTTCTAAAAAATGTTTTTGCTTTGTCATTATGGGGTATAGTGCGTAGATTGATGAGGGGGGGAAACAGTTAAGGTGTCTGACTTCGAATCAGTAGATTGAGGGTTCGTGTCCCTTTATGTTTGATCGCTTCTCTGCCTTCCGGCTAAGATCAGACTTGGTACTGCGGTGCCTTAGAGTTCGCCTAGCCGGAAGCCGAGGATCGGAGGGCGTACGGAGAATTTTTGCTTGTTTGGGTTATTTTTCCCTCACTTTTTGCAAAACAAAACTTATACAACGGTTTCTTTTCGAAGAGAGCCGGTTTTTTGTGTTTTTGGTTTTTCAAGATTAAGCCATTTACAAGAAGGAAATGGCAAGAATCCAGAACAGGACGATCCCCGGGATTGGGCAAGCAAATTCCATAAGGTTTACTTGCAAGGAGAAGGGCATGGAGCCAATTGGAAGGGAGAGCTTCGGGAGGACTGTCATGATGGGTATCTTGAAGCTCACGGTTAAGGACGTGCTTTGTCTCCAAGGGAACCAGATGGAGGGAGCATTTGATGTGACCCTCTACAAAGAGGAGAAACATGAGGAGATAATGAAAAAGGTTAAAGAAGTGGGAGGTGAAAAGCCACTGGTCCATTATACAGTCACCAGCCTGGCTAAGAACAATTTCAGGGTGGTGACTGTAAATATGTATAACCCGCATGTAAAGGACGAAGATGTGAGGGCCTTCCTGGGGAGGTATATGGAAAATATCTCCTCGGCAAGGCCCCTCAGGGACTCGCTCGGCTTTTGGAACGGGAGGAGGAGTTTCCAGGCTCTTCTCAAATAAGACCCCAAGGGCCTGGGGGGTTACCTCCATCCCCCCGCAATGTTCTCCCTGGGGGCTGACAGGGGGACGTTATATTATGCCCGTCAGCCTCCGTTCTGCAGGCGTTGTATGGCCTACGGGCATACCATGGTCTCGTGCGAAGACATCAGAAAGTGCAGGATCTGCGGGTCGGGTGAGCACGAGGCCAGGGGATGTGGCGAGCCAAAGGTGTGCCACGGGTGTGGCTCTTCAGCACACCTGTGGCGGGATTGCCCAGCTCGCCAGGGGTCATACGCGTCTGCAGCTGGAGGGGGAGCAGGTGCGGGGGATGGGGGAAGAAGACGGTCGGCTCAGGAGCAGAAGGATGGTCCAGACGGCAAAGGAAAAGAAGAGAAAGCGGAACAGAGAAAGAAGAAGGAAGAGGGAAAAAGATCAACAGGGGAAGGGGTGGTGGGGGAGGGGGTGCCTGTGGCAGGACCTGTGGGGGTGGAGGGGGTGCCTGCGGCAGGACCTGTGGGGGGGGGGTGCCTGTGGCAGGACCTGTGGGGGGGAGGAGGGGGTGCCTGCAGCAGGACCTGGGGAGGGGGAGGAGGGGAGGCGGGAGTGGGGGGACTGCACGTCAGATTTATTAGTGGAAGAGATGAGGGAATTGGCGGAGGAGCTGGGGGGTGTTGTCTCCCCGCTACATTTTTCACCTCTTACACCTCTTCCACCTCCTAGACAGGAAAATAAAAATAATTAAGGGAAGAGGGGGGCAGACGTGACAGACAAGGAGAGGGAGGGGGGTGTGGAGGGGGGGGTAAGAGAGTGATGGGGTTAAGAAGGATGTCCTTGTCCTCGCTGTTTGCGGAAGCCCCTCAGCACGGGGGGAGGGAGGATCCCTGGGAGTGGATCGGGGCGTTTTGGCTGGGGGCTCCCAAATCCTCTTTGAGGAGATGGGGTCCCCTAGCCTCAGTTTGGAGGATTATAGGGAGGAAGCTGGTGGGGAGCCCAGGGTGCAGGGTACTCTTAACCCTAACACCAATCCTGCATCCTGGGCTGGAGGAATGGATGAGGACGGGGGGACGTCGGACGAGGGGAAGGCGTCCCTGTCGGGTGTGACGGACCAGGGGAGCATCAGGGGCCTGTTGCACAAAAGTAGAATTAAGACATCCGGGATAAATGACTCAGCTGAGCTCAATGAAGCCAAAACATGTGCGTCCAGGCTTAATTGGTTGCACAAAGACCAAGCCAGGATGAGCAGACACGGATTCATTAAGCCAGGTGAAACCAATCCTGGATAGGTGCGCGCTCACGGCTCACTCAAATAGACCCCGCCACAGATCACAGATTAACTGATTTACCATGGCAACTAGAGCCGCGTACTTTTCCCCGTCGGAAGCACAAATCCTCATGGAGGCATACGAGGAGGTAAAAGATATAATTAAGAAGAAAGGCAACACCGCCACAGTGATAAAGCAAAGAGAAAAAGCGTGGCAAAGTATTGCAGACCGCCTGAATGCGTAAGTAGTGCACAATTACACACTCACCGCTCCGCTGAAACATCACAATTACAATTCAAATATTTAATTCACATCTCCAAAAACGCAGTTGTACTGTAATTATGAAACGGTTCAATTTTTAATTGAAATGCACTGCAGATATGAGTGAAATTGTGTAAAGTAAGTCCATCACACTGTATAAAGCTAAAATTATTATTAAAGCACATTATTATTTAACGTTACTACGCTCAGTACGGTTTAATCTTAGCCGTTGTACTCTGCTTCTTATGTTGTCCACCGTTTTTTTGTGTTTCTCCTGCTTTCATTAATGTAAAGCTGCTTTGACAGAATGAAACAATTGTGAAAAGTGCTATATAAATAAAATTTAATTGAATAAATAGATGAGCTATAATAATCACTTTAATTTATATAGCGCCTTTCAAAGGACCCAAGGTCGGTTGCTCACTGCACTGCAAAAATGTCTTTCTTACTTAGTATTTTTGTCTTGTTTTCAGTAAAAAAAAAATATCTAAAAAACATCTTGAATATTTTCTTGAGCAAAATTACCTAGGAAAATAAGCAAAAAAATCTGCCAGTGAAACGAGAACTTTTCTAAAATTAAGTGTTTATGGAAAAAGTAAACTTATTTCAAGAGAATTTTTATTATATTGACAGGTTTTTTATTTGCTTGTTTTAAGCACACATTTACTTAAAGTTTATATTTTTTGTCTAAACTATACTTATTTTGCTAGGTCATTTAGCAAATCAAGAAAATACATCTTTATTTAATTTTTTTTTTGTTGATATTTTTACTGAAAACAAGACAAAAATACCAAGTAATTTTTTGCAGTGTGACTCCATTAAACGTGTGTGTGTGTGTGTGTGTGTGTGTGTGTGTGTGTGTGTGTGTGTGTAGATTAAACATGAACGGGCCAAAACGGACATGGCAGCAGGTCAAAATCAAATACAAGAACATTCTGCAGAATGGTATGGTCCCTGACTAATATTTAACAAAGCACAAGCATATATTGTACCCAGAAGGTGCCTGCTCACACATTGTCTGTACTGTTTTAGCAGTGAAAAAGAATACCCACAGACAAGGCACGGGTGGGGTCTCACCAAAGGCTGACCTTACCCCAGCAGAGGACATGGCCTTGGAGCTAAATAAAGGCAGGCCCGTCTTAGAGGGGATCCCTGGGGGGAAAGAGACGAGCATAGGTTCCTCCCAAGATGCCACCCGCTTCATTCAAGGTATGTCCTTCCATCTCTACATGGGATACAACCACATTCATATTGAATCAATTTGGACTGTCTGACTTTGGTTTACCTATTGCCTTGCAGTGTCTGGCAGCACTGTGTTCCTGTTAGAGCCACCAGCACAAGCACCAGACGATGCTGATCCAGTGAGTACTCCATCAAAGGCATACTGTAGGCCTGGCATGTCTTGTCTACTAGCTTCAATATGAATCCGATTAAATGTGATAGGGTGAAGGCCCCAGTGCAGCAGCAACAGCACATGATGGAGACGATGATGATGAGGAGACCATCTCTCTGGATTCCAGAAGGCATGAGGTATCATGTTAAGACTGTGAAAGTACTATTTACTCTACAATGGTGAGGAGTCCTCATCAAAATCAAAAAATCTAATTTCTTTTACAGGACCCAGATGCTATACAGTGGGAAAACCAGCCTGGCAACATAGTGCGTATTAATAAAAGGACACCACATCCTGCCAAATTCCAGCTGCGCTAATTGTATTGTGTTCACAGAGCTCACAAGCTATCAGAAAGTTGTATGGCAACCACCTCCGGCGCCAAATAGAACTGGCAGACATAGACATTCATTACAAGAAGAAAAAGATGGAAAATCTTGCACTGGAGTCCGAAATAATAAAGAGGACAATTAGGAAACTGGACCTTGAAATAAAAAAACTTGAGGGAGGTGAGATATGCCTTCAATGTACACTGTATGCTAACTGTAACACAAATGTATTAATCATTATTTGTATTTCCTCCCCCAGCTCCAAGAAGATGACACAGCTCAAAATAAAAATTAGGTATATTCTCGTAAAGTCAAGTGAGCCATGACATATGAGCTCTTATTGTGAGCACACAGGACGGTGGCATCTATCTAAGGTTTTTTTTATTTTCCCAGCAATCAGTACAACCAAGTCATCGTTATAAGGCATCGCCCTCTTTTGCCCACCCCCCCCAGCACCAGGTGTGGCCACTAGCCTATATGAAGGCCCAAAATTGTGTGTTCCTTTCTGCTCTGACAATGGCATGCCCATTCGTGCGAGATGTGGTGGATGAAGAAGCACTTGTGCTGAGGAGAGCCTTCAGGCGAGAAAGGGTCTTCAGGGACCGGTTGGACCCACTGGCCTTCCCTGACGACCATCTATATGAAAGATACAGGTTTTCTGCAGATGGCATCAGGTATCTATGCAGACTACTGGGTCCCAGGATTAAGCACCGCACTGCACGGAGCCATGCACTGAGTGTGGAGCAAATGGTTTGTGTGGCCTTGCGCTTTTTGCTAGTGGAGCCTTCCTGTACTCAGTGGGGGATGCAGAACAGCTGAACAAGGCCACAATTTGCCGCACAATAAGGAGTGTGTGTCTGGCTATCAAAGCATTAGCAGATGTCTTCATCTCCTTCCTGGCCACAGAAGACTCTGTGACATCAAAGAGGAGTTCTATAGGATTGCAGGTAAGAGGATCTACAAATTACAGGACAACTGTTAACACATAGTAGGATACTCATTACTTTGTGTGACAGGTTTCCCCAATGTCATTGGTGCAGTGGACTGCACACACATAAGGATAAAAGCCCCCTCAGGTGCCCATGAGGCCGATTTTGTGAATAGGAAATCCTTTCACAGCATTAATGTTCAGGTGAACATAACTTTTTGATATTGTCCATTGACGAACACTCTGCATTGCCAGTGATGTGCATTGATTGGTGTAATATTCCTCATCTTATGATTTCAGATGGTCTGCAATGCTGACTGTGTGATCAGCAATGTTGTGGCAAAATGGCCTGGCTCAGTCCATGACTCCAGAATCTTTCGGGCCTCTGAAATCTATCAGTGCCTATCACAAGGTAAGCCACACAACCCCTATTTATAACCATCATGGCTGTGTCAAGAATATCACTGTGTTTATGAGGTAGTAATAATGAGATTTTGTGTTGACAGGTGAATTCTCTGGTGTGTTGCTGGGAGACAGGGGGTATGGCTGCCAGCCTTTTCTCCTGACACCTTTCACAGACCCCCAGGAAGCACAGCAGGCCTACAACCATGCCCATGCCAGGACCAGGGCCAGAGTTGAAATGACCTTTGGCCTCCTGAAGGCACGCTTTCACTGCCTTCACAAATTAAGGGTCAGCCCTGTTAGGGCATGTGATATTACTGTGGCTTGTGCTGTCCTCCACAATGTGGCCTGCCTGAGGAAGGAGAGGGCCCCCAGAGTGCCACCAGCCATGGACTGGGACAATCCGGCAATCTTCCCTGATGACGACAGTGGTCGGCTGCTGAGGGACCAATATGTGTTGAATTATTTTAGTTAGTATGTGTGCTTTCAATTTTGGTTAAATATGTCCTGCGGTGGCAGAGGAATTTGGGTTTTTTGGGTTCGTTTTTTTACGAATTTGGCCTCTTATGATGTTTGTGCGGTATACTGTGTGTAATACAAGGCTGCAGGGAGGCTACTGCATCCATTCATTTGTCTGTTCAGTTGATGTGTATGGATTTGTCCTGCATTTATTTTAGTGTGCAGACATGCAGGGTGTGTTATATACAGACCTTTGAATGTGTATGTATCATTTTGTATAATATGCTTGGATTCTGTGCTTTCCATCTTGTAGAGTCACTGTGACTTCAGTTTCGAAAGGAGCTGATGGTTTACCTGCTTTGTTTTGTCCTTATTCAATAAAGGAACATAATGTTACACATTGTGTTTTTATATTCATATGGAATGTGTATTTGTTTATATGACAGAGTACTAGGGCCACACTGAAGAAAAAGGATAAAGTCATACATTTATGAGGCTGGTTCTTTCTGCAGAAAAGCTACATATTGTTTTTACAGTTTTGATACTTATGACAATGTGATACTTAATATTCTGGCACATCAGCATGTCTTTGTTTATGAAACCATACTGAAGTACAATTTCACGAAATGCCCCGCATCTGTCATTTTAACAACTGTCCTCCTTTAAAACAACTGGTTACAATATTATGACTTGTCTTTTTTTTCCCTCTGTGGCCCTAATATTCTATCATTTTATATATAGTCTATGGGAAACTGTAAATTATCTAATGATAGCAACATCTAAAAATCATTTTTTTATCCAAAATCATTGAAATTAATGATCACAAACGTTTAAATAATGACAGTGGGTCTAGTTATATGTGATAATGTATAGTGAGCAGTGAAATAACTATTGGTTTCCATTTGTGGTGACTGCTGACTGACATTAGGGATGAGATTAAATAGATCCTGGAATTTAGCCTGGTCTGGAGCAGGCTAGCTCCACAGAATAAATCTCCATGGGAATTTATACCATAACATATCCTCCTGCCCCCTATCCATCTTTAGTGCAACCAGATTACGGATCAATTGAGCCAGGATCACCAAGATATCCTGGCTTAATCCCTTATCCTAGTTTTGTGCAACAGGCCCCAGGTGAGCCTCCTGTTGTTTGTGGTTGTTTTTTGTTTTATTTTTGAAAAAGGGAGATTTTTAGTTTTTTATTTTATAATAGAACATTGTTAATTTTGTTTAGTTTAAATGTAAGGGGTTTAGGGGACTTTGTTAAGAGGAGGGCGGTTTTTAGTTTTTTAGAAGGGGTGGGTTTTGACGTTTGTTTTTTGCAGGAGGTTCACCTGAGGGATGGAGGGGATGTCAAAAGGTTTAGGAGAGAGTGGGATAAGGGTTATTCGTTGTGGGGCATAGGAGGGGTGCACTCAACGGGGGTAGGGATATTGTTTGGAAATAGAGAGGTTGTTGTAGAGAGCACTTTTGTTGTAGTACAGGGGAGAGTTTTGGGTGTAGATATCACATATAGGGATATTAGATATAGGTTATTTGGGGTGTATGGGCCACAGGTGGCGGCAGACAGGAGGGAGATGGTGGACTGTCTGGCGCCCCTGTGTGTCACAAATAGGCACTTAGTGATAGGAGGTGATTTTAATATAGATTTGGGGATAGGGGGAGACAGTAGTGCAGGCGCCATCACCGGGCTAATGGCTTGCCATGGCCTGGTTGATGGTGGCCTGCACACTACTCCGGCAATGGTCGGTCCCACATGGCGCAACTCCAGGGGGGTTGCGCGGAGGCTCGACTATATTTTTGTATCTAGGTCTTTGGGTCGGTTGTCTGGGCGGCTGTTGCCTGTCTTCTTTTCGGACCATGACGGGGTGCTCCTGCAGGTGGGGTCGCCAGTCTGCCTCTTCGGTAGGGGGTACTGGAAACTAGATCGGGATTTACTGGATGAGCAGGTGTTTGTTAATGCTGTCACAGGGGTGTTTCGGAGGCTTGAAGGCCTCCGGCCCATGTGTGGGGGGGTGTTAGAGTGGTGGGATATAGTAAAGGTAAGGATTAGGGCCTTTATTATAGGATATGGTAAGAGGAAGAAAAGGGAGGAAAGGAGGGAGGTAGATCATATCCAAAGGTTGCTCGAACTTGAGTACGAGGCAGGCAACCTCGGCGGTTCGATTGACTGGGAGAGATCCACAGCCCTGAAGGCGCAGCTCAGGGAGCTGCAGGAGCTGAAGGCTCGAGCTTTCCTGGAGCGTGCACATAGTGGCTTTTTAGAACATAATGAGACTTGTTCCGCTATGTTCTTTAAGTCGGTTTGGGCAAGGCAGAGTAGGAAGGTAATGCATGGAGTTAGAAAAGAAGATGGTAGTGTAGTAAGTAAACCAGAGGAGATGGTCAGGGTGACAACTGATCATTTCCGAGGTTTATTTAAGGAAAGGGAAATAGATGTAGAGCAGGGAAATGTGTTTTTAGAACACTTGTCCTGGCGGCTGCCGGAGGACATTAGAGACGTGATGGAGGCCCAGATCTCACTAGAAGAGGTTGAGAGCGCTCTTAGGAGGATCGGAAAAGGGAAGGTGCCTGGGATGGATGGGCTGGGCTGCCGGCTGATTTTTACCTCAAGTTTTGGGGTATACTTGGACCAGTGGTTCTCGAAGTCTTGAAGGCCATCCTTGAGACGGGGGTCCCAGGGGGATCAATGGCTGTTGGTGTGCTGTCACTTCTGTATAAGAAGGGGGAAGCAACAGACCTTGGCAACTGGCGGCCATTGACCATGCTGTGTGTTGATTACAAGTTGCTTGCAAAGGTCCTGGCGGACCGGTTGCGCACAGCCCTTCCCTACGTCGTCCATGAGGACCAGACGTGCGGGGTAGAGGGCCGCTCTATTAGATGGAACCTTCAGTTGATCAGGGATTCCATCGCTTGGGTTGAAGATAGAGGTCTGCCTTTAATGGTGGCAGCGCTTGATCAGGCGAAAGCATTTGATCGCGTGAATAGATCGTTTCTATTCAGGGTGTTAGGTAGATTAGGATTGGGGGAGAAGTATATAGGATGGATCCGTACTTTATATGTCGGAGCGGGGTGTCGAGTTAGCGTAAACGGTCACTTGGGTGACGTTTTTGACCTCTCGTCTGGGGTCAGGCAGGGGTGTCCGCTCTCGGCACTCCTCTTTGTTCTGTACATGGAGCCTCTGGGGGCTGCTATTAGGGCAGACACAGGGGTGGAGGGCTTGTTGATCCCTGGAAGCGGTGGGCTGCGTGTTAAGATGACGCAGTACGCCGACGACACTTCCTTGCTGCTATGCAAGGACTCGTGCCTGACAAGGACCCTTGCCATCATTGGGGATTTCACCCGAGTGTCGGGGGCAGTTCTGAATCACGCAAAGTCTTCCGTTAAGTTTTTCGGGAGATGGCGCGGTAGGACGGATGTGCCCGGGGGTTTATCTCTCTGTGAAGGGGCCCTGAGGATTCTCGGGGTCCATTTTGAGACCTCCGGCTCAGCGACGCTGAACTGGAACATGGATATCGCAGTGGTACAGAAGAAGCTAGCAATGTGGAAGGCTAGGTCTTTGTCTTTTATAGGTAAGGTCCTGGTCCTAAAGGTGGATGTATTGCCATCTCTTTTGTATTTGGCATACATCTATCCATTGCCGGCTTGTCTGAGGAGGCCTCTGGTGAGGCTCGTGTTTTAGTTCATGTGGGGTGGCAGGTACGAGTGGGTCGTACCTGCCACGCATGCTCTGTCCCATCGGGGAGGGAGGTAGGGGGGTACCTAACATCCCCCTCAAGCTGGACACAATTTTTGTGTCCTTTGTGTTGACAGAACTGGCTCATCCGGTGATACACCTGTCCGGTTACCTCCTGGGGGTGTTCTTCTCGTACCAAGCGTAATGGTGTGGTCTAACACGGGTCCTCGGGCGCGGCCAAGTGGCTGCGTGCGCACCCCGAGGTTGAAGTTGCCCGAGTAGGTTTAGACCACAGGCACCTGTACGAAGAGGTCAGGCAGGCAGGGAGTCCTGCGCCTGTAGCGGGCATCTCGGAAGTGGTCTGGGAGGGAGTGCAGGCGCGGGGCCTGGACAACAGGCTCAGGGACCTGAATTGGTTGAGCCTCCACAAGTGTTTGCCGTTATGGTCCACCATGTACCGGCATAGCTTGGCGCGATCCCCCACCTGCCCAAGGTCTGCTTGAGGCGTGGAGGAGACTGTGCTCCATGTTTTTTGGGACTGTGCCTTTGCCGGAGTGGTATGGGCGAGGGCACGGGTGTTGTTAGTTTTGGTAAGGGGCGATTTTGTGGTAACATGGGCTAGGTTAGAGAGAGGTGTAGGGAGAGTGAGGGGAACAGATAGGGATAGATTTCTGCTCTGGCTTCTCATGAGCCTATTTAAACAGGGGCTGTGGGAAGCCAGGCAGAATTTGGTAAAGACAGGGAGAGATTGGGGGGTGGAAGGGATAGTTAGGAGGGTGGAAGGAGATTTAAGAGGTAGGATGAAGAGAGAGGAGAAGAAGTGGGGGAAACATGCGGCACGGGAGAGGGGGAAAGGGGGTTTAGGGCTAGGGGTGTTAGATTGAGATGTATAAGGGGATAGATTAGGAGCGGAGAGATAGGGAAAGGTAATGGTTAGGAATGACGAGTTTTTATTTTACCGTTCCTTTTGATTGTTAAGTTCAAGTACCATGGTTTAATTATTTGACTGAAAATTCTGAGTTTTGTATTATAAGTATGGTTTTTGAACGTAATAAATTATTTTTCTAAAAAAATATATATATATATTTATGGGTGGGGATGGCCATGTGGTAAACACACGCTATATCAAATAAAAAAGTTTCAGATGCACAGGATAAAGGTGTAAACAGTACACTGAAATGGTTTCTTGCATAGTAGCTCAATTCAGGGCATTAATGTTGAGAAAAGTAGCTAAACATTTGTAGTTCTCAATGGCTAACATATTCTTTCAAAAACGGTGTGTTAGGACTATCAACACAACTCCCATTAGACAGAAGCACGCTACATGGCAAACCAATCCAAACTCATCTCCCGGCATGTCTAGCCCATCCATTATCATGGCTAGTGGGAAGGTTCCTGACTTTTCCATGGTTAAACAAACTGGGCTCTGATTTAATTATTATATTTATAGATGGAATAAAAGTTTATTAAAGCACATGAAAGTTCAAATGTTTCAGAACGCATTTTACATTCAAATCCCTCTCCTGTGAAGTAGTGATGTGTAACATACGCCTAGTTTCCTGAAACGAGTCACATACTGTAGACAGGTGTACCTTTCCAAATCATGTCCATTCAATTGAATTTACCATAGCTGGACTCCAATAAAGGTTGTAGAAACTTGATTATTTATGTCATGTCCTGACCTTAGTTCCTTTTTTATGTCTCTATTTTAGTTTGGTCAGGGCGTGAGTTGGGGTGGGCATTCTGTTTTGTTCTGTGTGTTATATGTCTAGCTATTTGGCCTGGTATGGTCCCCAATCAGAGGCAGCTGTCATTCATTGTCTCTGATTGAGAACCATACTTAGGCAGCCTGTTTTCCCACTATGGGTTGTGGGTAGTTATTTTCGGTTTAATGTTTTTGTTGCACCTTGCAGAACTGTTCATTTGTCGGTTTGTTGTTTTTGTTTGAGTATTCATCTTTATTAAAAGTATTATGAATAAGTACCACGCTGCACTTTGGTTCTCTTCTCCTTCTGCCGATGACAATCGTTACAATTTACATAAGTATGTGGACCCAAAGTATCAGTTTTTAAAAAATAAATGTTTCTAAAAAATGTTTTTGCTTTGTCATTATGGGGTATAGTGCGTAGATTGATGAGGGGGGGAAACAGTTAAGGTGTCTGACTTCGAATCAGTAGATTGAGGGTTCGTGTCCCTTCGTGTTTGATCGCTTCTCGGCCTTTTGGCTAAGATCAAGCTTGACATCGAGGTGTCTTAGAGCTCGCTTAGCCAGAAGGTCGTCCCAGGAGAGCGGTAAAAACGGGTTTGTTGACATTGATCAAGAAGTTTGTGGTTTAGTCATCAATTTTTTTTTTCTTAGGCTTCCTTGGTGGAGAGCTTTTTGGTTGGAAAATGGAGCAGAGGAGGAATATACCATCGATTGGACTGGCAAATACCATTAGGTTTTCCTGGAACAACAAGGAGAAGGAACCGTGGGGACGAGATACCTTCGGAAGGAATATATTGATGGGCTACCTGAATTTGGCGGTAAAAGACGTGCTATGTCTTCAAGGGAATCCTATGTAGAAGGGTTTTGACGTTACGTTTCATTTGGAGGGAAAGCATGATGATGTGATGAAGAAGGTGAGAGCGGAGAAAGGAGAAGGACCCCTGTGCCATTACACGGTGGCCAGCCTGGCAAGAAACAACTTCAGGGTGGTCACCGTAAACATGTACAATCCGCATGTAAAGGATGAAGAGGTGAGGGCCTTTCTGGGGAGATATGTTGACAATGTCTCCTCAGCGAGGCACCTCAGGGACTCCCTGGGATTCTGGAACGGGAGGAGAGGTTTCCAGGTGCTTCTCAGGGAGTCCCCGAAGAGTGAGGATGGCTACCTCCATCCTCCAGCGATGTTCTCCCTGGGGGCTGACCGGGGGACATTGTATTATGCCCATCAGCCTCCGTTCTGCAGGCGTTGTATGGCCTACGGTCATATCCTGGCCCCGTGCAGCATGAGAAAATGCAGATACTGTGGGTCGGAAGAGCACGAGGCCAAGGAGTGTGACAAGCCCAAGGCTTGCCACGGGTGTGGCTCGAGAGCACAGCTGTGGCGTGATTGCCAGGCTCGTCACAGGTCATACGCGTCTGCAGCTGGGGGGGGGAGCGGGGGATGGGGGAGGGAAGAAAGGCTGCGTGTGGATTGTACGGATGGCACAGGGGAAAAGAAGGCACGGGAAGAGGATGGGAAGAAGGAAGAGACAAGAAGAAAAAGGCGGGAAGAAGGAAAGAGTGGAAAAGAAGAGGAGAAGAAGGCGGAAGAACGGGAAGGAGCGGAGAAGAGGGAGAGTGAGACAGTATTGAGAAAAGGAGGGAAAGAGGGAATGGTGACAGTGACGGGGACGGGGGGAGGGGTGGAAGTGGGAGGGGGGGGTGGGAGAGGGAGGGAGGGAGTGGGGGGACAGCCTGCCGGACTTCCTGGGGGATGAAACGAGGGGTTTGGTGGAGGAGGTAGCGGGGAAGGGACGTTGTGTCTCCCCGCTACCTCCTTCACCAAAGAAGAAAGGGATGAAGAGGTGGAGTTTGGCAGGAAGTGAGAGGGAGGGGTGTGTGGAGGGGGAGGGGGGGCTAAGAGAGTGGCGGGGGCGAGGGGAGGGTAAATTGTCCTCCCTGTTTGCCTCAGCCCCTTACATTTTAGTGGATGACTCCAGTGAGGGGTCGGTGGGCTGTTCGCTAGAGGGATCCCAGCTCCTGTTGGAGGAGATGGGATCCCCTGCATGCAGCCCCGAGGCAAACAGGGAGGGGGGGATGGAGGGTGGGGACCAAATACACTTCCTGGGTCATGGGTTGGGGTGATGGAGGAGGACGGGGGGGCGTCAGGAGTGGAGAGGACGTCCCCGCCGGTGGAGATGGACCAGGGGAGCATCGGGTGAGTCTCCTGTCTTTTCTTTGGTTTTGGGTTTATTTGTTGAGGGTTTGTTATAAATTGTTAAAATGAATATTTCAGTAAAATTGTTTAGTTTAAATGTAAGGGGTTTGAGGGATTGTGTTAAAAGGAGGGCGGTGTTTAGGTTTTTAGAGGGTGTGGGGTTTGATTTTTGTTTTTTACAGGAGGTTCACCTGAGGGATGGTGGGGATGTACGTAGATTTAGAGGGGAGTGGGATAAGGGGGAGTCTTTTTGGGGCATAGGAGGGGTGCACTCAACAGGAGTATGGATTTTGTGTGGGCATAGAGAGGTTAAAGTTGAGAACACTTGTTATAATGCAGGGTAGAGTATTGGGGATAGATGTAGTGTATAGAGAAGCTAGGTATAGGTTAATTGGGGTGTAAGGGCCACAGGTGGCGGCAGACAGGGGGGAGATGGTGGACTGTCTGGCGCCCCTGTGTGTTACAAACAGGCACTTGGTGATAGGAGGGGATTTTAATATTGATTTAGGTATAGGTGTTGATAGTAGTGCAGGTGCCATCACCGGGCTAATGGCTTGCCATGGTCTGGTTGATGGTGGCCTGCACACTAGTCCGGCAATGGTCAGTCCTACATGGCGCAACTCCAGGGGGGTTGCGCGGAGGCTCGACTACGTTTTTCTATCCAGGTCTTTGGGTCAGTTGTCTGGGCGACTGGTGCCTGTTTTCTTCTTGGATCACGACGGGGTGTTCCTGCAGGTAGGGTCGCCAGTCTGCCTCTTCGGTATTGGGTACTGGAAGTTAGATCGGGATATACTGGAGGAGCAGGCTTTCGTTGACTCATTTTTTTGTTTCTTTCGGAGGCTTGACGGCCTCCGGTCCATGTGCGAGGGGGTGTTAGAGTGGTGGGATTTAGTTAAGGTGAGGATAAGGGCTTTTATAATAGGATATTGTAGAAGGAAAAAAAGGGAGGAAAGGAGGGAGGTGGATCGTATCCAAAGGTTAATCGAACTCGAGTACGAGGCAGGCAAGCTTGGCGGGTCGATTTACTGGGAGAGATTCTCAGCCCTAAAGGCTCAGCTCAGGGAGCTGCAGGAGCAGAAGGCTCGAGCTTTCCTGGAGCGTGCGCATAGTGGCTTTCTAGAACATAATGAGACTTGTTCCGCTATGTTCTTTAAGTCGGTTAGGGCCAGGCAGAGTAGAAAGGTAATGCATGGCGTTAGAGAAGAAGATGGTAGTGTAGTAAGTAAACCAGAGGAGATGGTCAGGGTGACAACTGATCATTTCCGAGGTTTATTTAAGGAAAGGGAAATAGATGTAGAGCAGGGAAATTTGTTTTTAGAACACTTGTCCCGGCGGTTGCCAGAGGATATTAGAGACGTGATGGAGGCCCAGATCTCACTAGAAGAGGTTGAGAGCGCTCTTAGGAGGATGGGTAAAGGGAAGGTGCTTGGGATGGATGGGCTGCCGGCTGAGTTTTACCTCAAGTTTTGGGGTGGGGTATACTTGGTCCAGTGGTCCTCGAAGTCTTGAAGGCCATCCTTGAGACGGGGGTCCCGGGGGGATCAATGGCTGTTGGTGTGCTGTCACTTCTTTATAAGAAGGGGGAAGCAACTGACCTTGGCAACTGGCGGCCCTTGACCATGCTGTGTGTAGACTACAAGATTCTTGCAAAGGTTTTAGCAGACCGGTTGCGCACAGCCCTTCCCTACGTCGTCCATGAGGATCAGACGTGCGGGGTAGAGGGCCGCTCAATAAGATGGAACCTACAGTTGATCAGGGACTCCATCGCCTGGGTTGAAGATAGAGGGCTGCCTTTAATGGTAGCAGCGCTAGATCAGGCGAAAGCCTTTGACCTCGTGAATAGATCCTTTCTATTCAGGGTCTTAGGTAGATTAGGATTTGGGGAGAAGTTTATAGGATGGATCCGTACATTATATGTCGGAGCGGGGTGTCGAGTTAGTGTAAATAGTCACTTAGGTGATGTTTTTGACCTCTCGTCTGGGGTCAGGCAGGGATGCCCACTCTCGGCCCTCTTCGTACTGTACATGGAGCCTCTGGGGGCTGCCATTAGGGCAGACACAGGGGTGGAGGGCTTGTTGATCCCTGGAAGCGGTGGGCTGCGTGTTAAGATGACGCAGTACGCCTACGACACTTCCTTGCTTTTATGTAAGGACTCGTGCCTGACAAGGTCCCTTGCCATCATTGGGGATTTCACCCAAGCGTCGGGGGTTGTTCTGAACCATGCAAAGTCTTCCGTTAAGTTTTTCGGAAGATGGCGCGGTAGGAAGGATGTGCCCGGGGGGCTATCTCTCTGTGAGGGGGCCCTGAGAATTCTCGGGGTCCATTGGCTCAGCGACGCTGAACTGGAACATGGGTATTGCAGTGGTACAGAAGAAGCTAGCAATGTGGAAGGCTAGGTCTTTGTCCTTTATAGGTAAGGTCCTGGTCCTAAAGGTGGATGTATTGCCATCTCTTTTGTATTTGGCGTACATCTACCCATTGCCGGCTTGTCTGAGAGTCTCTAGTGAGGCTTGTGTTTCAGTTCATGTGGGGTGGCAGGTACGAGTGGGTCGCCAGGGCGCGCATGCTCTGTCCCATCGGGGAGGGTGGTAGGGGGGTACCACATCTCCCCCTCAAGCTGGACGCCATTTTTGTTTCTTTTTTGTTGACGGAGCTTGCTCGTCTGGTTATACACCCGTCCGGTTACCTCCTGCGGGTGTTCGTCTCGTATCAGGCGAGAAGCGTAATGGTGTGGTCTAACGTGGGTCCTCGGGCGAAACAGCTGCCGTGGCACTTTGGCCATGCGCGCACCCCGAGGTTGAAGTTGCCCGAGTAGGTTTAGACCACAGGCACCTGTACGAAGAGGTCAGGCAGGCAGGGAGTCCTGCGCCTGTAGCGGGCATCTCGTCAGTGGTCTGGGAGGGAGTGCAGGCGCGGGGCCTGGACAACAGGCTCAAGGACCTGAATTGGTTGCGCCTCCACAAGTGCTTGCCGGTACGTGCCATTATGTACCGGCATAGTTTGTCGCGATCCCCCACCTGTCCAAGATCCTCTTGTGGCAGGGAGGAGACTGTGCGCCATGCCTTCTGGGACTGTGCCTTTGCCGGACTAGTCTGGGCTAGGGCACGGGTGATGCTAGGTGTGGTTAGGAGTGATTTTGTTTTGTCATGGGCTAGGCTAGAGAGAGGCGTAGGGAGAGCAAAGGGAATGGATAGGGACAGGTTTCTGCTCTGGCTTCTCATGAGTCTCTTTAAAAAGGGACTGTGGGAAGCCAGGAAGAATTTAGTCAAGACAGGGAGAGATTGGGGGGTGGAAGGGATAGTGAGAAGGGTGGAAGGTGATTTGAGGGGGAGGATGAAGAGGGAGGAGAGGAAGTGGGGGAAGCATGCGGCACGGGAGAGGTGGAAAGGGGGTTTAGGGCTGGGAGTGTTAGAGTGAGTTTGGTAAGGGGATAGAGTAGGGAAGGGGAGATAGGGAAAGGGTTAGGTATTGGTTAGGTATGACGGGGAGGGACGATGCTCCCCTGAGGTTTGTTTTTGTTTGGTGTTTGGTGATTTGGTTTTGTAAATATAAGTAATTAAGAATGAATGAGAGATATGATTTTGTAAAGTGTGAATGGTATTGATTGTAAATAAATTATTTTAACCACGACTGTTTTCACATTTATTGTTTCGTATATTTGTAGTGTTCTCGGTATTAGTCTTTATTAAAGATGTTTAACCCTAACCACGCTGCGTTTTGGTCCGCCTCTCCTTCCCAGGAAGAAAGCCTTTACAAGCTGAAATAAATCACTATTATTATTCTGACGTTTCACATTCTTAAAATAGTGGTGATCCCAACTGGGAATTTTTACTAGGATTAAATGTCAGGAACTGAAAAACTGAGTTTAAATGTATTTGGCTAAGTATATGTAAACTTCTGACTTCAACTGTATATGGAGTACAGCGCCGCTGGGTTGTCATCTTTCGCAGACGGAGTGGCTCCCACCTTTGTTCACTTGTCTACCACATTTCTGCCTTTGCCCATATAAGGCACCGTAACTCTCAAACCCTCAGTCTCAGATACTCGCTCACCCGCTGGCCTAGTTTAATCTTTCCCCAGATAAGAAAAGACCTTGAGCAAGTACTTAGTTTCGACATTGGTGGATAACCAAAAACTGAAGTCACATGCACCATTATCAGTTTCTAGCGGCCATTTATCCATTAACAGAATAGCATATTTTTATTTCATTACTAGTTCTACATCGTGGAGCTACACCCCGTAGGGGAGCTCTGCTCCAAGTGGGTTACCCAGCTGCCTAGGCAGCGAATAGCCTGAGAGACAATTATACACACATCTGCTCTTTAAAAGATCAGTGTGGCTGCTCCGCTATGGTGGCTTTGGACCCGCAAAAACTGTTGTGTGTTTAGGTTTAAAGCACGCTAGGGGCTGCCTCACAGATCCTCTGGAAACAGCGATGGGCATTTCAGTGAGGTTTTCCTTCTAGAGGACGTCGTGTCTATGATAGCCTCCGGTTGAGGCGTCATATGACGACGGCGCTTCTGGTGAGGATGAGGATGTTGAGAAGTGTCTGGGTTTTTTGACGAAAGAATCCAGTCTACTGACCAAGACTGAAAAGACCCCCCTCCCTAGGGAGAATCTAATAGGCATGTGCACATTTGTCTTGTTCTAGTCTGGCTGCATGCTCATCTGGTCTTTCGCTGTGCTCGGGCTTTCATTTGTTGTGCCAACAATGCCTTTAGTTCTAACTCCATCAGTTCCACGTCTACGGGACTAACCTCACTAGCCGTAGCACCCTTTATCAGCCTCTGAGAATACTTCCTCCAACAAAACAGTACCGATCAACTCTGTTTACTGCTTTTGGATCGCTAGTTACCGCTGATGCTTTGCAATGAGCAGATTCACCTTTGTACATTTATCTAGCATATCCCAACTAGGGTTATCCACAAATTCTTCCAACTTTGTTAACTGTTTTTATTAGCCTGTGTGTTTCTGCACCTTTCAAGAATAATTTCACTGATTTTATAACCCCTCAAGGTGGATGTAGTGACAAACTACCAGAAAATTGTCTTCTGAAAATACAATTCTGGTCACAGTGGAATTTGAGTAGGTGACTAAGCAACTACCATACTCAAGGGACACAGTATCCCAGGTGAGTCCCCATTTCGTTACATTCTCCAGCAAAAGAAAACGTGTGAGACAGTTTGAGTGACGACAACCTAAAATAAACAGGTGGGACTTTAGGAGGTATTCTAAAATATACTCATGGGAGTGTCCACTGAAAGTTGTTAAGCAGCAACTGAGACCAAAGACACCCACCATGAGTGGCCAGTAAATTTGCCCAAGAGGCAAACAAAATTAAAACTCACACCATACTTAGATAGGAAACAAACTTAAAAGTTGGGCAAGACAAAATAAATGTTTTTCTAGAAATCAAATAGGGAGTGCCAACTAAAGGTGTTGACACACCATATCTCTCAAGACAACCAGAGCACTGGACCAGCCACTCTTAAATAGCACCCAGGCCAGCACAGGTGAAACACATTCCACCTAACGAGACAGCAACCAGCACAGGTGTAACACATACGGACTAACGAGGTGACACCAATCGGTGCACCATACATGCTAATGAGCTGTATGTGCTGAAGTACAACCTCAAAACATAAATGGAGAAACAAAAACCTCTAACAACTCCTATTTCTGATATAACTGACAAATATTATACTGTTTAAAAAATAAAAAATGAATACAATTTGTTTGGGGGGGGGTCAATTAGTATATCTGAGTTTAACCATAATATTTGTTCTGTCTTTTCTGGTGGATTAAACTATACCACACTTATGTAAATTATTTTTGGTAGCATTTCAATGTTGAAGATTAAAGAATACTTTGGTGCATTTTTCCCAGTTTTGATAATATATTACACTTAATCTTTCAGTTTTTATTTCAACTTTATTTAACCAGGTAGGCCAGTTGAGAACAAGCTCTCATTTACAACTGTGACCTGGCCAAGATAAAGCAAAGCAGTGCGACACAAACAACCAAACAGAGTTAGACATGGGATAAACAAACGTAGTCAATAACACAATAGAAAAATCGAGGTAGTGTGTGCAAATGTAGTAAGATTAGGGAGATAAGTTCATAAATAGGACATAGAGGCAAAATAATTACAATTTAGCATTAACACTGGAGTGATAGATGTGCAGATGATGTGCAAGTAGAGATACTGGGGTGCAAAAGAGCAAAAAGATAAATAACACTATGGGGATGAGATAGTTGGCTGTGCTATGAAGGAGGCTTTGTTGTGAAATAGGAAGCCGATTCTATATTCAATTTTGGATTGGAGATGCTTAATGTGAGTTTGGAAGGTAGAGTTTACAGTCTAACCAGACATCTGGGTATTTGTAGTTGTCCACATATTCAGAACCTTCCAGAGTAGTGATGCTAGTCGGGCGGGCGGGTGCGGTCAACATTCGGTTGAAGAGCATGCTTTTAGTTTTACTAGCATCTAAAAGCAGTTGGAGGCCATGGAAGGAGTGTTGTATGTCATTGAAGCTTGTTTGGAGCTTTGTTAACACAGTGTCAAAAGAAGGGCCAGATGTATACAGAATGGTGTCGTCTGCATAGGTGGATCAGAGAATCACCAGTTGCAAGAGCAACATCATTGATATATACAGAGAAAAGAGTCGGCCCTAGAATTGAACCCTGTGGCACCCCCATAGAGACTGCCAGAGGTCCGGACAACAGGCCCTCAGATTTGACATACTGAACTCTATCTGAGAGGTAGTAGGTGTACCAGGCAAGGCAGTGATTTGAGAAACCAAGGCTGTTAGAGTCTGCCGATAAGAATGCAGTGATTGACAGAGTCGAAAGTCTTGGCCAGGTTGATGAAGACGGCTGCACAGTACTGCCTTTTATCGATGGAGGTTATGAAATCATTTAGGACCTTGAGCGTGGCTGAGGTGCACCCATGACCAGCTCGGAAACCAGATTGCATAGTGTAAAAGGTACGGTGGGATTCAAAATGGTAGGTGATGTGTTTTTTTTAACTTGGCTTTCAAAGATTTTAGAAAGGCAGGATGGATATAGGTCTATATCATTTTGAGTCTAGAGAGTCTACACCTTTGAAGAGGGGGATGACCGCGGCAGCTTTCCAATCTTTGGGGATCTCAGTCGATAAGAATAGGCTAGTAAGAGGAGTTGCAACAATTTTGGCGGATCATTTTAGAAAGAGAGGGTCCAGATTGTCTAGCCCAGCTGATTTGTAGGGATACAGATTTTGCAGCTCTTTCAGAAGATCAGCTGTCTGGATTTGGGTGAAGGAGAAGTGGGGTTGGGAAAGTTGCTGCAGGGGGTGCAGAGCTATTGGCTGGGGTAGGGGTAGCCAGGTGGAAAGCATGGCCAGCCGTAGAAAAATGCTGATTGAAATTATCGATTATCGTAGATTTATCGGTGGTGACAGTGTTTCCTAGCCTCAGTGCAGTGGGCAGCTGGGAGGAGGTGCTCTTATTCTCCACGGACTTTACAGTGTCCCAAAGCTTTTTGGAATTAGTGCTACTGGATGCACATTTCTGTTTGAAAAAGCTAGCCTTAGCTTTCCTAACTGACTGTGTATATTGGTTCTTATTAACATCCCTGAAAAGTTGCATATTGTGGGGCTATTCAATGCTAATGCAGAACGCCACAGGATGTTTTTGTGCTGGTCAAGGGCAGTCAAGTCTGGGGTGAACCAAGGGCTATATCTATTCTTAGTTCCAAAACTGTTGAATGGGGCATGCTTATTTAAGATGGTGAGGAAAGCACTTTTAAAGAGCAACCAGGCATCCTCTACTGACGGGATGAGGTCATTATCCTTCCAGGATACCCGTGCCAGGTCTATTAGAAAGGCCTGTTCGTTGAAGTGTTTCAGGGAGCGTTTGACAGTGATGAGGGGTGGTTGTTTGACCGCGGACCCATTACGGACACAGGCAACGAGGCAGTGATCACTGAGATCCTGGTTGAAGACAGCAGAGGTGTATTTAGAGGGCAAGTTGGTCAGTGTGCCCATGGTTACGGATTTAGGGTTGTACCTGGTAGGTTCCTTAATAATCTGTGTGAGATTGAGGTTATCATCTGCACACCTATCACTCCAGTGTTTAATTGCTAAATTGTAACTATTTTGCCACTATGACCTATTTATTGCCTTACCTCATTTGCACACACTGTATATAGACTTTTTCTCTATTGTGTTATTGACTGTGTCAAGACGTTGGCCTGGGGAATAGTTTTATGACAGTCATAAATACCTCTTCCCCCCTTTTTCCTCTCTCTACCCTACTGAGGTTACGTTAACATAGAGATTCTGGGAACATCAGAATGTGGGGGGAAATGAACTATAGTCTGGTAATCCGAACAATTGAACATATGTGGTGGTACTTAACTTCTTGGATATAGGGGGCGCTATTTTAATTTTTGGATGAAAAACGTTCCCATTTTAAACAAGATATTTTGTCACGAAAAGATGCTCAACTATGCATATAATTGACAGCTTTGGAAAGAAAACACTCTGACGTTTCCAAAACTGCAAAGATATTGTCTGTGAGTGCCACAGAACTGATGTTACAGGCGAAACCCAGATAAAAATCCAATCAGGAAGTGCCGCATTTTTTGAAACCTCCTCATGCCAATGACTCCTTATATGGCTGTGAATGGGCCACGAATGAGCTTAGGCTTTCTGTCGCTTCCACAAGGTGTCAACAGCATTGTGACGTTTTTGTAGGCATATCATTGGAAGATTGACCATAAGAGACTACATCTACCAGGTGGTCGCTTGGTGACCTCCGTTGCAATTATTGCGTAATCTCCAGCTGCAGTATTTTTCCGTTCGCTTCTGATGAGAAACCAACTGTCACGACTGATATAATATCGAATAGATATGTGAAAAACACCTTGAGGATTGATTCTAAACAATGTTTGCCATGTTTCTGTCGATATTATGGAGCTAATTTGGAAAAATGTTTGGCGTTGTAGTGACTACATTTTCCGGTATTTTTCTTAGCCAAACGTGATGAACAAAACGGAGCTATTTCGCCAACACAAATAATATTTTTGGAAAAAATGAACATTTGCTATCTAACTGAGAGTCTTGTCATTGAAATCATCTGAAGTTCTTCAAATGTAAATTATTCTATTTGAATGCTTTTCTTGATTTTGTGAAAATGTTGCCTGCTGAATGCTAGGCTTAATGTTATGCTAGGCTATCAATACTCTTACACAAATGCTTGTGTAGCTTTGGTTGAATAGCATATTTTGAAAATCTGAGATGACAGTGTTGTTAACAAAAGGCTAAGTTTGTGTTTCAATATATTTATTTCATTTCATTTGTGATTTTCATGAATAGGAAACGTTGCGTTATGGTAATGTGCTTGAGGCTATGATTACGCTCCCGGATACGGGATTGCTCGTCGCTAGAGGTTAATGAATATGATGTCAGTTCGGTTGTCATCTGAGACATTCTCATCAATGATAAGATGACATAAAATCTACAGTGGAAAGTCTACACATCAGAGTTATCGGATTCACATGGAATTGTTGTTCCATTTAAATGTTTGAATATGAAATTATTTGTGATGGGATGAAATGTGATTTTAGCTTCTAAAATGTGAGATGTGGGTTTTCATAAGATATTGCTGCTCACTCAGTGGCCCGCCCACGTGAAGAGACAGAGGTTGTAAACTATGACACACACCCCTTTTCTCCCTTCCTATATAAAGCCTTGACGACAACATAACTTCCTGTTCCGAGGATATGAGGGAGATGGTCCTATGTCAGAATGGTTCAGATAATAACTACAGAATGAAGCCAACATCAGCGTGAGCTTTAGTTGCGAATGGTATGAATTTTTGAACTCCTATTCACTACAGAAGTGATACCTCCTAGCTGTTGAGTTAGCGACCACAGCTGCAAATGCAGGTTAGGAAGGAACAGACAGAGTATCCCGTCTATCACACAACAACGTTACTGCAACTTATCCAAGTGACCACCAGAGACATTCTTCAAAGGACAGAGGACTCGGTTTGGCAACACGGTCTTCCATCTACCAACCTACAAGCGCAGCTCAGAGTAAATATTTATTGCATTTTCCTTTTCCAAATGGGCGGTAATTTAGAATGCATAAGATACTGTATTTACGATAGCACAGCTTTTCCCTTGGTTCCTCAGTCTCCCGCTCTTTCACTCAAACCCAACCCCTTTTCCTTTGTCTAACAAGCTGTCATTTCTGTTCCGCCCGCTAGGGACGTTTTCCGTATTTTGTAATCAAGTTATGATTACTTGTGTGTATGTGAATTCTGTGTGATTAATTAGGTATTTAGTAAATAAATAATTAAACCCAATTTTGTATTGCTGATTCAAATTGTTAGCCAGGGTTCTTTTTTTAATTTTAATTTTAGCCCGTTTTCTCCCCAATTTCGTGGTATCCAATTGTTTAGTAGCTACTATCTTGTCTCATCGCTATAACTCCCGTATGGGCTCGGGAGAGACGAAGTTTGAAAGTCATGCGTCCTCCGATACACAACCCAACCAAGCCGCACTGCTTCTTAACACAGCGCGCATCCAACCCAGAAGCCAGCCGCACCAATGTGTCAGAGGAAACACTGTGCACCTGGCAACCTTGGTTAGCGCGCACTGCGCCCAGCCCGCTACAGGAGTCGCTGGTGCGCGATGAGACAAGGATATCCCTACCGGCCAACCCCTCCCTAACCCGGACAACGCTAGGCCAATTGTACGTCGCCCCGCGGACCTCCCGGTCGCGGCCGGTTACGACAGAGCCTGGGCGCGAATCCAGAGTCTCTGGTGGCACAGCTGGCGCTGCAGTACAGTGCCCTTAACCACTGCGCCACCAGGGAGGCCTAGCCAGGGTTCTTGCAGATAACCAAGAATTTACAACTTTCAGATTATGAGACTGAAGTAAAATGAAGATTAATGTTGACTGCTATTGATGTAAAATATTACTCGGTCTTTAAGAGTTTATTCGGAAGATAACATCTCTATAAATACACTGCTCAAAAAAATTAAGGGAACACGTAGTTCCGGAGTTCTAAATTGAGCAGCTGCTGAAAAATGAGCTCCTGTATATATTGAGATTTAAATGGTTTTTTAGAGTGAAGTACATCGAAAAAAATCAAGAGAAAACTGCAAGACTCAATAGAAGACAAAACAAGGAACAAACCAAAAAAAGACAGGCTTTTGAAAAAGTAACTATTTTTCATAAAATTGTACAGTTATCTTAGCTAGCTGAATTGCTAGCAGAATTGTTTACTTTTTGCTAAGCAGTTGCTAGGGACTCTCCTGGAAGAAGCTAGCTAGCTTACAAAGAATAACAACAAAAAATATCTAGTTAACAGAAGAAAGGAAGACAAAATAAGGACAAAAGAAGGACAGAAGAAAAAGGAAAAGAAAGAGGACAACAAAGTGAAACAGTCAGCACTTCTATTGCAACTTCGTATTTCGTCGTCCTAACGTAGTCTACACTGCTATCTGCCCAGCAGCTAGCCAGCTAGCAAACGTCCACCGTCTACCGAATAGCAGCACTGTAGAAACTATTACACTCAACTGAACGACTTGATTAGTGTAGTGTTAGCTAGCTACATAGTTGTCTTTGCTGTCTTCGTATCCAAGATAATTGTGTAGTTTAGAGCGTGTAGTCTTAGAGTGATTATCTTAATTTACCGAGGTTAGCTAGCCAGCTATTTGTCATCCTTAACGTAGGAGACACTGCTAGCTAGCCAACAGCTAGCCAAAGTCTACTGAATAGAACTTCCGCATTCAACAACCCGGTCGCATTCCGCTTCGCTCCACAGGTAGTATCACATTTTCATTTAATTTCATTACAGCACAACGGTTTGATTTGTTTGATCGTAGCTAGCTACATAGCTAGCTACATAGCCGTCTGTGTATCAAAGATAATTGTGTAGTCTAGAGCGATTTTCTAGGTTAGCTAGCCAGCTATTGTCGTTCTTTTAACGCAACGTAACGTAATCAACACTGCTAGCTAGCCAGCTAGCCCCGAATAGCAGCACTGTAGAAACTATTACACTCAACGGAACGACTTGATTAGTGTAGTGTCAACAACGCAGCCACTGCCAGCTAGCCTACAAAGTCAACAACGCAGCCACTGCCAGCTAGCCTACTTCAGCAGTACTGTATCATTTTAATCATTTTAGTCAATAAGATTCTTGCTACGTAAGCTTAACTTTCTGAACATTCGAGACGTGTAGTCCACTTGTCATTCCAATCTCCTTGCATTAGCGTAGCCTCTTCTGTAGCCTGTCAACTATGTGTCTGTCTATCCCTGTTCTCTCCTCTCTGCACAGACCATACAAACGCTCCACACCGCGTGCCCGCGGCCACCCTAATCTGGTGGTCCCAGCGCGCACGACCCACGTGGAGTTCCAGGTCTCCGGTAGCCTCTGGAACTGCCGATCTGCGGTCAACAAGGCAGAGTTCATCTCAGCCTATGCCTCCCTCCAGTCGCTCGACTTCTTGGCACTGACGGAAACATGGATCACTACTACTACTACTCCTACTGCTCTCTCTTCGTCCGCCCACGTGTTCTCGCACACCCCGAGAGCTTCTGGTCAGCGGGGTGGTGGCACCGGGATCCTCATCTCTCCCAAGTGGTCATTCTCTCTTTCTCCCCTTACCCATCTGTCTATCGCCTCCTTTGAATTTCATGCTGTCACAGTTACCAGCCCTTTCAAGCTTAACATCCTTATCATTTATCGCCCTCCAGGTCCCCTCGGAGAGTTCATCAATGAGCTTGATGCCTTGATAAGCTCCTTTCCTGAGGACGGCTCACCTCTCACAGTTCTGGGCGACTTTAACCTCCCCACGTCTACCTTTGACTCATTCCTCTCTGCCTCCTTCTTTCCACTCCTCTCCTCTTTTGACCTCACCCTCTCACCTTCCCCCCCTACTCACAAGGCAGGCAATACGCTCGACCTCATCTTTACTAGATGCTGTTCTTCCACTAACCTCATTACAACTCCCGTCCAAGTCTCCGACCACTACCTTGTATCCTTTTCCCTCTCGCTCTCATCCAACACTTCCCACACTGCCCCTACTCGGATGGTATCGCGCCGTCCCAACCTTCGCTCTCTCTCCCCCGCTACTCTCTCCTCTTCCATCCTATCATCTCTTCCCTCTGCTCAAACCTTCTCCAACCTATCTCCTGATTCTGCCTCCTCAACCCTCCTCTCCTCCCTTTCTGCATCCTTTGACTCTCTATGTCCCCTATCCTCCAGGCCGGCTCGGTCCTCCCCTCCCGCTCCGTGGCTCGACGACTCATTGCGAGCTCACAGAACAGGGCTCCGGGCAGCCGAGCGGAAATTGAGGAAAACTTGCCTCCCTGCGGACCTGGCATCCTTTCACTCCCTCCTCTCTACATTTTCCTCCTTTGTCTCTGCTGCTAAAGCCACTTTCTACCACTCTAAATTCCAAGCATCTGCCTCTAACCCTAGGAAGCTCTTTGCCACCTTCTCCTCCCTCCTGAATCCTCCTCCCCCCCCCCCTCCTCCCTCTCTGCAGATGACTTCGTCAACCATTTTGAAAAGAAGGTCGACGACATCCGATCCTCGTTTGCTAAGTCAAACGACACCGCTGGTTCTGCTCACACTGCCCTACCCTGTGCTCTGACCTCTTTCTCCCCTCTCTCTCCAGATGAAATCTCGCGTCTTGTGACGGCCGGCCGCCCAACAACCTGCCCGCTTGACCCTATCCCCTCCTCTCTTCTCCAGACCATTTCCGGAGACCTTCTCCAGACCATTTCCGGAGACCTTCTCCCTTACCTCACCTCGCTCATCAACTCATCCCTGACCGCTGGCTACGTCCCTTCCGTCTTCAAGAGAGCGAGAGTTGCACCCCTTCTGAAAAAACCTACACTCGATCCCTCCGATGTCAACAACTACAGACCAGTATCCCTTCTTTCTTTTCTCTCCAAAACTCTTGAACGTGCCGTCCTTGGCCAGCTCTCCCGCTATCTCTCTCAGAATGACCTTCTTGATCCAAATCAGTCAGGTTTCAAGACTAGTCATTCAACTGAGACTGCTCTTCTCTGTATCACGGAGGCGCTCCGCACTGCTAAAGCTAACTCTCTCTCCTCTGCTCTCATCCTTCTAGACCTATCGGCTGCCTTCGATACTGTGAACCATCAGATCCTCCTCTCCACCCTCTCCGAGTTGGGCATCTCCGGCGCGGCCCACGCTTGGATTGCGTCCTACCTGACAGGTCGCTCCTACCAGGTGGCGTGGCGAGAATCTGTCTCCTCACCACGCGCTCTCACCACTGGTGTCCCCCAGGGCTCTGTTCTAGGCCCTCTCCTATTCTCGCTATACACCAAGTCACTTGGCTCTGTCATAACCTCACATGGTCTCTCCTATCATTGCTATGCAGATGACACACAATTAATCTTCTCCTTTCCCCCTTCTGATGACCAGGTGGCGAATCGCATCTCTGCATGTCTGGCAGACATATCAGTGTGGATGACGGATCACCACCTCAAGCTGAATCTCGGCAAGACGGAGCTGCTCTTCCTCCTGGGGAAGGACTGCCCGTTCCATGATCTCGCCATCACGGTTGACAACTCCATTGTGTCCTCCTCCCAGAGCGCTAAGAACCTTGGCGTGATCCTGGACAACACCCTGTCGTTCTCAACTAACATCAAGGCGGTGGCCCGTTCCTGTAGGTTCATGCTCTACATTGTAGAGTCTACAACATCCGCAGAGTACGACCCTGCCTCACACAGGAAGCGGCGCAGGTCCTAATCCAGGCACTTGTCATCTCCCGTCTGGATTACTGCAACTCGCTGTTGGCTGGGCTCCCTGCCTGTGCCATTAAACCCCTACAACTCATCCAAAACGCCGCAGCCCGTCTGGTGTTCAACCTTCCCAAGTTCTCTCACGTCACCCCGCTCCTCCGCTCTCTCCACTGGCTTCCAGTTGAAGCTCGCATCCGCTACAAGACCATGGTGCTTGCCTACGGAGCTGTGAGGGGAACGGCACCTCAGTACCTCCAGGCTCTGATCAGGCCCTACACCCAAACAAGGGCACTGCGTTCATCCACCTCTGGCCTGCTCGCCTCCCTACCACTGAGGAAGTACAGTTCCCGCTCAGCCCAGTCAAAACTGTTCGCTGCTCTGGCCCCCCAATGGTGGAACAAACGCCCTCACGACGCCAGGGCAGCGGAGTCAATCACCACCTTCCGGAGACACCTGAAACCCCACCTCTTTAAGGAATACCTAGGATAGGATAGAGTAATCCTTCTCACCCCCCTTAAAAGATTTAGATGCACTATTGTAAAGTGGCTGTTCCACTGGATGTCATAAGGTGAATGCACCAATTTGTAAGTCGCTCTGGATAAGAGCGTCTGCTAAATGACTTAAATGTAAATGTAATGTAAACAACACAATGTAATTCCATGTCAATCACACTTCTGTGAAATCAAACTGTCCACTTAGGAAGCAACACTGATTGACAATACATTTCACATGCTGTTGTGCAATTGGAATAGACAGCAGGTGGAAATTATAGGCAATTAAGCAAGACACCCCAAATAAAGGAGTGGTTCTGCAGGTGGTGACCACAGATCACTTCTCAGTTCCTATGCTTCCTGGCTGATGTTTTGGTCACTTTTGTATGTTGGCGGTGCTTTCACTCTAGTGGTAGCATGAGACGGAGTCTACAACCCACACAAGTGGCTCAGGTAGTGCAGCTCATCCAGGATGGGTCATCAATGCGAGCTGTGGCAAGAAGGTTTGCTGTGTCTGTCAGCGTAGTGTCCAGAGCATGGAGGCGCTACCAGGAGACAGACCAGTACATCAGGAGATGTGGAGGAGGCCGTAGGAGGTCAACAACCCAGCAGCAAGATGGCTACCTCTGCCTTTGTGCAAGAGGAGCACTGCCAGAGCCCTGCAAAATGACCTCCAGCAGGCCACAAATGTGCATGTGTCTGCTCAAATGGTCAGAAACAGACTCAATGAGGGTGGTAATGAGGGCCTGACGTCCACAGGTGGGGGTTGTCCTTACAGCCCAACACCGTGCAGGATGTTTGGCATTTGCCAGAGAACACCAAGATTGGCAAATTCGCCACTGGCACCATGTGCTCTTCACAGATGAAAGCAGGTTCACACTGAGCACATGTGACAGACGTGACAGAGTCTGGAGACACCGTGGAGAACGTTCTGCTGCCTGCAACATCCTCCAGCATGACCGGTTTGGCGGTGGGTCAGTCATGGTGTGGGGTGGCATTTCTTTGGGGGGCCGCACAGCCCTCCATGTGCTCGCCAGAGGTAGCCTGACTGCCATTAGGTACCATATGCTGGTGCGGTTGGCCTTGGGTTCCTCCTAATGCAAGACAATGCTAGACCTCATGTTGTGACGGCCCTGAATTTTCTGAACCGTCTCAGTGCTTCTCCTTCCAATAGGGCACTTTCCCTTTAATTCCCTATTAAATAGCCAGCACCGGCTGCGCAAAAGTGGGGTTGTGATGGAGACCTGAATGAGGATGTGTTCAACCCTCAGTTCCGAAGCTTCTCTATTCCGTTTGTTTTGTTGCCGTTAAACGTGTGTTTTGTAGCCTAAGAAAGTTTGGCAGATTGGATTGTCTGACTGACCGACTGACTACAACCTTTTTGTATACGGTATTTCATTTGTTTTGATGTGAGGTATACTGTGATGATTTATGTAGTTAGTTGTAGTTGAGGATTTAGTAAGAGTTGATACGCTTTACGTTCTGTGGTAAAATTATTGTTATATTGATTGTATGTTTAATACTGGGTTTAGGCTACACTGAATGAACAGACAAACATTGCGTGACAGAAGTCATTTGAGTTCCCTGAACTCTACCAGGCAGGACTCTTTTTAGGCCCGAGGTACAGGACATTTCTGGAGGAACCAGAACTCATTGTGTTATATTATATGTGTGTGTAATCATTGATGTTGTTAATACAACCCACGCAAAATAATATAGTTGTTTTTTAAGTTCTTTCCAATGTTTTAAGGGTTTATGAAAAGTTTATTTCCATCCTGACTTTTACATAAGTCCTTTGTATTGGTGTAGACTTGATGGACCAGATGGGACTCATTCCCTCCCAAACCAAAATGAGAAACCAATGTTTTCTCTGGTTGGCACAACCTACCTGGAACCCCTATAAATAATAACCTCAAGTCAAAACCGTTACATAAAAAATGGCACCCTAGATGGGACAGCTCAACATTGAGAACTAACCAAAGCAAATCTTTTGTGTGGAATTAAAACAATGGATTCACCCCAAGATAATGTGCTCATCCATGTCAAACCTGTCAATGGGAATATACAGGGACATTCTGACCATCAAGCTGACAATACAAATCATAATGTGAATGAAGATAATGGAGTTGATTTGGGCCAGAGCCCTGGGAATCTGAATGCTCGGTCTGGACCACAGGCCACAGGAGGTCTAACCAGTTACTCACTTATTGACATGGATCTGTGTGGAAGTATTGAGCTAGCCCTCCCTCTGACACCCAACCTTCCTCCATTGTCTGGTTTATCTCCAGAGGTTGTAGTCTTACAACTTCAAGGTGATATCCTTGATATTCGTCGGACTCAACAACATCTCCAAACTCTTATCCACCATAAATTCAAATGTCTGAGGGAAGAGCAACAACAGAGTGCCATGGAATTCAGAAACTCACTGAGCACTCTAACCCACATGCTGACAGAGCTCAGTGAGAGTGGAAGACGGGAAATTACTGGTGCCATGGACAGGCAGTTTGACTACCAACGAAACCAACTCACTGCCACTCTCCAATGGCGCCTGCAACATCACCACACTGAGGTCCTCACGGACGTTAATTCTGTTTTTTCTCCCATGGTTAACACTGTAGGCCACTTGCAGACAGAACTCTCTAATTGTGTTAAAATGTTGGATGACGTGTCTGTGGACATGGCCTCCATTAGGTACAACTCCTTACACAGAGTTTCTCTGGTGTCCACTTCTGTTCAGACCACTGAGGGCCAAGCTGGTACCTCCGAACAGCCAAGAAAAGGACATGCTGCAGCCACCCCTTGCAGGATGCAATCCACCATGCATCCTTGTGTTCATTTTCATGGTCCGATAACTCCCTCCCCCTCTACTTCCTCAATCCCTCCTAGCTCGTTTGTTCATGGTGATATGAGTAGACGTCATGTGGGGGCGATGCCCATTAAATTGCAATTTCCCACCTTTGGGAAAAAAGATGACAGTCCTGACCCGCTAATGTATCTAGAAAGATGTCGTGACTTTCTTGCCCTCAATCCCCTGGCTGACGAAGAACTCCTTGCCACATTGAGGAATGTGTTGCATGGGACAGCTCGAGACTGGTGGGATGTGGCACATCTCACCACTACCTCCTGGGCTGACTTTGAGGCCAAGTTTTCCTCTGCATTTCTGTCTGAGGACTACACAGATGAGCTGGCAGACAGAGTCAGAAATCGAGTGCAAAGCGAGAAAGAGTATCTGTGACTTTGCATACGGTTACCACTCCCTGTGCAGAAGGTGGAAACCTGGCATTGAGGAGGAAGAGGTCATTAAATTGATCTTGAAGAACATCAACCCACTACTAGCCAGTCAACTCCGAGAACGAGTCACCACTGTCGATGGACTGGTTCGCTTGGGACAGCAGTTTGAAAAGGACAGAGAATGCCAACAGCAATATGACCAGAGAAAGAAACAGACACCCAAACAGTTACCCAAGACAGACCATCAACAACAGCCAGAGTCTCCAGCCAAGACCCCTCTCATGTTTTGTTGGAGATGTAGCCAAAAGGGACATTCTTCAGCTACATGTCCAAGACCGTATCAAATCAAGTAAACCCTTCCAGAAACCACAAATCACAACAGGCCAACACACCTAACTCTCTTCGCAGGAATGACCATCCTCCTCTGGGTGCTTTAACCAGAGCGGAAACCCCAAGAGTCACTGCCTACGCCCCCCCCCCATCGACATCCCCTTCCTTTCAGTTAATACCGCACCAACTGGTGTTACCCCTGTCCATAGGCCCATGGACAGGAAGAGCCATCTTGGATACCGGGTCATCCTACACACTGCTCAATGAGAAACTGTGGAAGGAGGTTAACGGTCCACAATACAACTTGAAGCCGTGGACAGAAGGTCCACTACATCTGGCTGATGGTGAGGCTAGACGACCAGTTGGATGGAGTGAGGTAGAGTTCCGCCTGTGTAACCGCTCCTATATGATTCCTTCTGTTATCCTACAAACCAGGAACCTTGCTTTTCCTGTAGTGTTGGGAATTGATTTCATGTACTTCAGTGGTGTCCAGATTGATATCGCACACAATTGCTACTGGTTTCCATACAATCCGAGCAAGAAGCATTTCTTCCAATCAGAAGCTACGAAGTTACATGATTGGGGATCAAATGGGGCAGTCTTCTCTGCCATTGCTCCGGTACCACTAACCCTTGATAATCCTTCTGACGATCTCCTTTTACAGGCTGTGCGAAGAGCTCAGCTGGAACAGCCAGAGGAGTTAAGGCTGTTGGAACAGCTGCAGAATAATGCTGATGTATGTACTTCAAAGCTAGGACGCACCGGGCTCCTGAAGCACAAAATATTCCTTACACAGGAAATGCCGATCAAGCAAAAGCCATATCGTTTGTCCCCAGCGACGCTAATCATCCAAAAGGGACTCATTAATGATATGTTAACACAAGATATAATAGAACGTTCCTCCTCTCCCTGGGCTGCTCCTATTGTCCTCATCCCAAAAAAGACTGGTGGTCTTAGATTTTGTGTGGACTATAGGAAGACCAACAATGTTTCCCAGACTGATGCCTATCCTCTTCCCACCATCCATGAGATCCTGGAGTCATTGTCTGGCGCTGTTGTGTTCACTACCCTTGACCTCAATAGTGGTTATTGGAAGTTTGAGATGGACCAGGAAAGCAAGGACAAGACTGCTTTTGTCTGTGCTGGGGGCTTGTTTTCCTTTAAGGTGATGCCCTTTGGATTAAAGAATAACCCTGCCACTTTCCAAAGACTCATGGAGATTGCGTTAGGTGAGCTCAAAGGGAAGATCTCTTTCGTCTACCTGGACGATATAATTATCTACTCTCAGAACAGAGAAAGACACTTTCAAGATCTTCAAGCAGTGTTGGACAAGCTAAGAGAAGCTGGTCTGACCTTGAATATGAAGAAGAGCAACTTCTGCCAAACCTCCCTGAAATTCCTTGGCCATATTGTGTCTTTCGACGGCATTCATGTGGATCCTGAAAAGACAACGGCTGTACAAGACTTCCCTGTGCCAACCACACTCAAGGCCCTTCAACGGTTCCTTGGTATGGCTGGATGGTACCATCGGTTTGTGTCAAACTTCTCCCAGGTGGCAGAACCCCTCAACGCGTTGAAGCGAAAAGGAGCGAAATTCCAATGGACGGCAGAGTGCCAGACCTCCTTTGAAACCCTGAAACGACATCTCGTCACACCTCCCATTTTAGGTCATCCCAACTTTGATTGCCCTTTTGTTGTTTACACTGATGCAAGTGATGTTGGACTTGGTGCTGTCCTAGTCCAACAGACTGGACTTGGCACTGAAGAAGTGCTAGCGTTCGCCAGTCGGACATTGAATGGAGCAGAACGGAACTACTCCACAACTGAGCAAGAGTGCCTTGCAGTTGTCTGGGCTTTGGAAAAGTGGAGGTACTACCTGGAGGGTAGACACTTCACTGTGGTCACTGACCATTCCTCCCTTGTGTGGGTGTTCAAGACCAACAAACCAACTACCAGACTCATAAGATGGGCTCTACGGTTGCAAGAGTTCACCTTTGCAGTGGAATACAGGAAAGGAAAATACAACACTGTTCCAGTGTCGGCCAACAGCTCCGCCCCCCGTAGCTCCTCACCCAAGCCTCTCCAGGTTCTCCTTTACCCAAATCCAGATAGCGGATGTTCTGAAAGAGCTGCAAAACCTGGACCCGTACAAATCAGCTGGGCTTGACAATCTGGACCCGTTATTTCTGAAACTATCTGCCGCCATTGTCGCAACCCCTATTACCAGCCTGTTCAACCTCTCTTTCATATCGTCTGAGATCCCCAAGGATTGGAAAGCTGCCGCAGTCATCCCCAGACACCCTGGACCCAAACTGTTATAGACCTATATCCATCCTGCCCTGCCTATCTAAGGTCTTCGAAAGCCAAGTCAACAAACAGGTCACTGACCATCTCGAATCCCACCGTACCTTCTCCGCTGTGCAATCTGGTTTCCGAGCCGGTCACGGGTGCACCTCAGCCACACTCAAGGTACTAAACAATATCATAACCGCCATCGATAAAAGACAGTACTGTGCAGCCGTCTTCATCGACCTCGCCAAGGCTTTCGACTCTGTCAATCACCATATTCTTATCGGCAGACTCAACAGCCTCGGTTTTTCGGATGACTGCCTTGCCTGGTTCACCAATTACTTTGCAGACAGAGTTCAGTGTGTCAAATCGGAGGGCATGCTGTCCGGTCCTCTGGCAGTCTCTATGGGGGTGCCACATGGTTCAATTCTCGGGCCGACTCTTTTCTCTGTATATATCAATGATGTTGCTCTTGCTGCGGGCGATTCCCTGATCCACCTCTATGCAGACGACACCATTCTATATACTTTCGGCCCGTCATTGGACACTGTGCTATCTAACCTCCAAACGAGCTTCAATGCCATACAGCACTCCTTCCGTGGCCTCCAACTGCTCTTAAACGCGAGTTAAACCAAATGCATGCTTTTCAACCGATCGCTGCCTGCACCCGCATGCCCGACTAGCATCACCACCCTGGATGGTTCCGACCTTGAATATGTGGACATCTATAAGTACCTAGGTGTCTGGCTAGACTGCAAACTCTCCTTCCAGACTCACATCAAACATCTCCAATCAAAAATCAAATCAAGAGTCAGCTTTCTATTCCGCAACAAAGCCTCCTTCACTCACGCTGCCAAGCTTACCCTAGTAAAACTGACTATCCTACCGATCCTCGACTTCGGCGATGTCATCTACAAAATGGCTTCCAACACTACTCAGCAAACTGGATGCAGTCTATCACAGTGCCATCCGTTTTGTCACTAAAGCACCTTATACCACCCACCACTGCGACTTGTATGCTCTAGTCGGCTGGCCCTCACTACATATTCGTCGCCAGACCCACTGGCTCCAGGTCATCTACAAGTCCATGCTAGGTAAAGCTCCGCCTTATCTCAGTTCACTGGTCACGATGGCAACACCCATCCGTAGCACGCGCTCCAGCAGGTGTATCTCACTGATCATCCCTAAAGCCAACACCTCATTTGGCCACCTTTCGTTCCAGTACTCTGCTGCCTGTGACTGGAACGAATTGCAAAAATCGCTGAAGTTGGAGACTTTTATCTCCCTCACCAACTTCAAACATCAGCTATCCGAGCAGCTAACCGATCGCTGCAGCTGTACATAGTCTATAGGTAAATAGCCCACCCATTTTCACCTACCTCATTCCCATACTGTTTTTATACTGTTTTATTTATTTATTTACTTTTCTGCTCTTTTGCACACCAATATCTCTACCTGTACATGACCATCTGATCATTTATCACTCCAGTGTTAATCTGCAAAATTGTATTATTCGCCTACCTCCTCATGCCTTTTGCACACATTGTATATAGACTGCCCATTTTTTCTACTGTGTTATTGACTTGTTAATTGTTTACTCCATGTGTAACTCTGTGTTGTCTGTTCACACTGCTATGCTTTATTTTGGCCAGGTCGCAGTTGCAAATGAGAACTTGTTCTCAACTAGCCTACCTGGTTAAATAAAGGTGAAATAAAAAAATAAAAATAATAATAATAAAAAGATGCCTTGTCCAGAGCTCCTGCTTGTGATAACGGTGGCCCTCATCTTACATGTGCTACTGTCCTGTCAAGCAGTCGAGACTCGCCCAAAACGGACTTTCCCATCTCTGATGAGGCCATATGGAAAGCCCAACAGGATGATCCAGAAGTACAGGCTTTGTACCAGACTATCCTGGAAGATGGAGAAAAGATGGTCAATCCTACCACAAAGCTGACCATCATTGAAGACAAAGTCTACCGAGTTGTACAACTACCTCACAGAACACTCTACCAAATGTACATACCTGAAACTCTACGCCTTCAACTGCTTCAACATTTCCATGAAGACCCATTAGCTGGTCATTTGGGCAGATTCAAAACCTACAAGCGGTTGCAAGCGTTACTGTACTGGCCACATCTGAGCATGGATGTGAAGTCACACATCCGAAACTGTCAGGATTGTCAAATGTACAAACCAGAAGGTAGAAAGCCTGCTGGCAAGTTGCAGCAAACGGTGGTTACCCGACCTTGGGAAATGTTAGGAGTGGATTTGATGGGTCCATTTCCTAGAAGCTCCAATCAGAATGTGTACATGCTTGTTTTTGTTGATTATTATTCAAAGTGGGTGGAACTCTTTTCCCTGCGTCAGGCCACAGCAAGGACCGTCTCTAACATCCTTACGAAAGTGATCCTGACTCGCTGGGGAGTGCCTGATTACATCCTGTCTGATCGAGGTTCCCAATTTGTCTCTGATCTCTTTGAGGAGACCTGCCAAAGATGTAACCTGAGACAGAAGTTGACCACGGCCTATCACCCACAGACCAATCTCACTGAGAGAGTAAATCGAACCTTGAAGACAATGATTGCTTCCTATGTAGGGACCCAGCACAAACACTGGGACAAGCACCTTCACGAGTTTCGATTTGCCCTGAATTCTGCTGTGCAAGAGTCCACTGGAGTCACACCTGCAGAGCTGAACCTAAGTCGTCCTCTCCGAGGACCCTTGGATATGGTGCTACAGCCCCAGCAGTTTACTCCAGACGCTGCTTGCTATGACCAGGTAGTCCATCTCCACATCTCCATGACTTGAGAGCTCTTGTCTCAAAGAACATGATCCAGGCTCGACTCAAGCAGAAGAGAAATTATGATAAGAACAGACGACATGCAGTTCCAGCTTCGTGATCAGGTGTGGCTTCGCTCTCATCCTTACTCGAAAGCTGAACAATTCTTCTCGGCCAAGCTCGCTCCTAAATGGCAAGGACCATATAGGATTGTGGAGCAGATGGGCCCTTTGAACTACCGAGTGGTGAAAGAGGACACAGGTGAAGATATGCGCATTGTCCATGTCTCACGCCTTAAGGCCTGTTACCCCTCGGCTGAGGAATTGGAGGCGATTGAGCGCCGCAAGGTCCTGGATATCTTTGAAGAGGAAAGTGAGGAGACTTTTCTCGGATTCCCAGACCCAGAAGTCTCACACCTTTAAGGCCTGTGACCCCTCAGCTGAGGAGCGTGAGCTCCAAAAAGTCATGAATATTTTTGCAGAGGAAAGCGATGAGGAGACCTTTCTCGGTGTCCCCGACCAAGATGTGCCTTCCAGGGCAATGGTCGGCTTTTTCCAGGGGAGGGGGTGTGTGACGGCCCTGAATTTTCTGAACCGTCTCAGTGCTTCTCCTTCCAATAGGGCGCTTTCCCTTTAATTCCCTATTAAATAGACAGCATCGGCTGCGCAAAAGTGGGGTTGTGATGGAGACGTGAATGAGGATGTGTTCAACCCTCAGTTCCGAATCTTCTCTATATGTGTGTGTAATCATTGATGTTGTTAATACAACCCACGCAAAATAATATAGTTGTTTTTGAAGTTCTTTCCAGTGTTTAAGGGTTTATGAAAAGTTTATTTCCATCCTGACTTTTACACAAGTCCTTTGTATTGGTGTAGACTTGACGGACCAGATGGGACTCATTCCCTCCCAAACCAAAAGGAGAAACCAATGTTTTCTCTGGTAGGCACAACCTACCTGGCACCCCTATAAATAATAACCTCAAGTCAAAACCGTTACAATGTGGCTGGAGTGTGTCAGCAGTTCCTGCAAGAGGAAGGCATTGATGCTATGGACTGGCCCACCCGTTCCCCAGAACTGAATCCAATTGAGCACATCTGGGACATCATGTCTTGCTCCATCCACCAACGCCACGTTGCACCACAGACTGTCCAGGAGTTGGCGGATGCTTTAGTCTAGGTTTGGGAGGAGATCCCTCAGGAGACCATCCGCCACCTCATCAGGAGCATGCCCAGGCATTGTAGGGAGGTCATACAGGCATGTGAAAGCCACACACACTACTGAGCCTAATTTTGACTTGTTTTAAGGACATTACATCAAAGTTGGATCAGCCTGTAGTGTGGTTTTCCACTTTAATTTTGAGTGTGACTCCAAATCCAGACCTCCATGGGTTGATAAATTTGATTTCCATTGATAATTTTTGTGTGATGTTGTTGTCAGCACATTCAACTATGTAAAGATAAAAAGTATTTAATAAGAATATTTAATTCAGATCTAGGATGTGTTATTTTAGTGTTCCCTTTATTATTTTGAGCAGTGTATTATTTCGTGGTGCCCGACTCTCTAGTTAATTACATTTACATGATTAGCTCAATCAGGTGATATTAATTACGGAGAAAGTATTTTATAGAATGGCATGTTTTATCAATTAATCCGGCATAGCCAAAGACACAACATTATTGGAGCCCCCCACGTAGAATCTAAAACAGAATTAGGCTTTCATTTTGATTCAGCCTGTTTAAAATTGAAAAACAGATGACATAATATACCAAGTTATTGTACACATTATTGGAGTGGTAGACAAGCATTATTGTGTGTGTGGGTGCTGAAGATTCCACCGCCTCCATGTTGTTCGCTGACGTTGCCAATGGGTAACGTAAGCGAATACATTTCTGGTGGAGGGCCGAGAAGCTACTTAAAGAAATCTGAGAAATAGAGCATTTGACCAAACGCAGGGCTATTTCTGCCTGGCGCGTTTCAGATGCGGGTAGGCCCGGTCATTATTAATTTCTTGAGTGAGAACAAAGGACCAGCCGATTGAAATTCAGGAGATAAGCTTGACCAGCGATATATATCTGTCTCTCTCACGAGTAGACCACGGCGCATTTCGTTGTTTGCCGCACGTTCCGGTTAAAACATTGTCAAAAAACGCCGAAAAGGGTTTGAACATAATTACGTTATAAGTAAAACCTTTCCCTTGCCAAGGGAATCATATGTGCTGCATTTTCAGGCACAAATAAGGGTTTAGCTTGCATGCTAAAGCTAACAAGGGAAAACACCCGTGGGTTCCTTGTGCCACGTTGAAATTGTTCCGCCCTGGGTAGTTGTTTGATTTCAGCGTGTGAAATCATTGACCACTGACATGTGCCCAGGATATTCGTTCATGAAGAATTATTCAGGTCACACTCAAGTTATTACTTATGATATCCAGACGGATATCAATGTCTTATCCAATTGAACTAATAAGTGTAAATCTGGCAATTTACATTCTGAAGTAGATATTTTAAATAATATCCAAATTGATGAGTTTTCTAAATAAGACATTGTAAACTTTTTCCAAACTAACCTAGAAGCAACTTCTCAGGTTAATTAAAGTTTAATTCCCAAATAGCCTATACAGGTCTGATTTATCCTTAAATTGATAAATCAGTAAAATTTGGTTTTAGCAAAACCATTCAGTAATCCAGTACTGACAGAGGCCCTGCTCCAGTGGGAATCCCATGTGGTTTCGGCCTTAGGGAGAAGTGCCACAGTATTGAATGTTCCCAACATTTGATCTACTGTTTACACTTATGATATCCAATCAATGGAGATTGTATGGATTATCGTCTCATTCAATTTAATAAATTAAATTGTTGAACTTAATGTTCTTCCAATCAAATTAAACACTTTTAAACTTCTCATATTAACCTAGATGAAGGAACTTCTCAGGTTAATTAAAGTTTAATACCCAGATAGTCTACCCAGGTAGGATTAATCATTGGCATTGATTAATTAATTCAATTTGCTTTTGCAAATTCATTCACGTCCAACTTCCACATTACTGGTACAGTACAGATAGTTCGGCAACATCTATAAATAGATTAAACTTGCTTTTGCAGCTTCCAATGAATTCCAAACCCAAACTTTGAAAAAAAAGGAATATTTTTCCTCTAAATGTTTCTAATAATGTGCAAGCTATCTAATGAGGTGGTCACCACTCCTCCGCTAATTAGTGAACCTCCACCCATAAAAGGATTGATCTCTGACCTCAGCAGCGATACCAACCCTAATTATGCCATTAGTGAAAAAACAGTTGAAATTGCGAACGCTCTCCAAAATCAACCATCAAACACAGTGACGGTTCTCCCCACTTTTGCACTGATGTATCGCCATAAAAATGTGGCCTCGGTCCAATACCACAGGGAACAGCTGAAACACGTGCCAGACATGGCTAACATGAGGGGACAGGTGGAGAGAACTGAGCAACTATTGACAAAAGCAGGAAATGAAAACATTCTGTTAGTCGAGGAACTTTGTTTGAAATCTGAACAATTTAAAAGTAATTGAGAATACTTATGACGATGAACGAGCACAAACTCTTCAACAAAATCGTTGTCTCGAGGAACAATTCGATTTAGCCAAAACTAAATATGAGATAGTCCACTGCAAACTAGATAAATCTGTTGAGTTATCTACAAATAGGAGCGCGCAATTTGATAACATGCAGGCAGTTTTGTTGAACGTTACTCAGAGTAACACGGTTCTACTCAAAATTCTGCAGACCAAAGACAATCAATTGATGAACACAATGACTAAGTTGGATGACAAATCAGCAGAACTCATTGAAGTTGCTGACCAAACGAATGATGAGAGAACTCGGGTGATGAAGATGGAAATCTCGATTTCTAAGCAAGCAGAAGAAATCTCATCACTGAATCTCTCGCTCCGTACTCAAGATCTCTATCTGCAAACCATGACAGATACGTTTGAGACTGAAAGGAGCAAGTGCGACACTCACGTGTCCAACATCAGTACTCTAAGCGCTCAAGTGGACTCTGCAATGCATCAGAATACCACCCTTAGGTACCATCTGGAGGAAATCCAGAATGGTCATGCTCCACTGCGTCTATCCATCCAAGCAACCGGAGCCTTGTACTCAAAGGAGGGAAGACGATAGGTTTCAGACATTGCCTCCATTAAGTGTCCCTCAGTCTTCTCCTCTTGGCCATTCGGCACTGAGTAATACGGCGCCTCTTGGCCAACAAAGCCAAAGCTTTGCTTCTCCTCTTGGCCTTTTGACCCCACTTTCCCCACAGGATGAAGCCAACCCTCTCCACCCGCTTGACGCGGAATACCTTGACGAACTCGTCAAGAATTTCCCCACTATTGAGCCCGTTCCAGGTCAGCCAAATGATACTGAGACGTTCCTAGCTGACATAGAGCACGCGTCGGATGGCTACCCGAACATCGAATAGACACGTGACAAGGTTCATTCGCCTACAACAGCAACACGTGCTAAATGACTACGCAAAACTTGCCACAGCTTTGAAATCAGAATTCAGTGGTTCTGCAACTTGCAAACACGATAGCTCACTGGCTAACACGGTCTGACAAGCTCGGAACGAACACCCACAAGCTTACTATTATAGGCTTCGTTCAGCTTACTTTGGCCTACTCACTGAAACAGGCATGGAAGGCCTGTTACCATTTAAACAAATGTTCCTGTCGAACATGTATCCCACCTTCATTACCTACTTGGGCCCTGCAGCCCACGTTGGCTTGCCTATTATACAACTCAGAGAGCTTGCAAGCACAGCTTTTGAGGCATCAAAAGCTTGCAACGCTAAGAGCCCTGACCAATCGGTTTTGAAGTTGGACCAGGAGCACTCATTCCAGTTAGAGGGTGCATTATCAGGTATTGGAGCGTTAAGAGATGACGCACAACAATAGTTTCTACCACGAAACCATGATTCCAATAACCTCCGCGGTCTAAATAACTGTAAAGTACGTCGCCATCAAAACGACTACCGCTACAATCGACCTGTTCACTACGTTCCTGCACTCAACCCACACAAAGTGTCAGAGCACAAGGGTACCAAAGGGTTGAAGGATGATCAAAACGTAGACCAATGTTCTCCAGAAGTTCCACTACATGAACTAAAGCGAGAAACATTTGAGAAAAGGGTCAAAGATAAGTCACAAGGACTAGACGGGGAATTACCGGACACCAGGTCCGCAGGAAGTAAATCTCTCCCGCTCTCACTCGAGACGCTGTCCAGGGCCCGTTTGATCAAGAAACAAGCCCACGGGCTTTGTCTATAGACTCTGATACAAAGGTTGTGAAGAAACAGGTCAAACGCTTCGTTAATTGTGGAAAACCACAATTGTGGAAAAGCACAATTAACGAAATGGAAAACCACACTACAGGCTGATCCAACTTTGATGTAATGTCCTTAAAACAAGTCAAAATGAGGCTCAGTAGTGTGTGTGGCCTCCATGTGCCTGTATGACCTCCCTACAACGCCTGGGCATGCTCCTGATGAGGTGGCGGATGGTCTCCTGAGGGATCTCCTCCCAGACCTGGACTAAAGCATCCGCCAACTCCTGGACAGTCTGTGGTGCAACGTGGCATTGGTGGATGAAGCGAGACATGATGTCCCAGATGTGCTCAATTGGATTCAGGTCTGGGGAACGGGCGGGCCAGTCCATAGCATCAATGCGTTCCTCTTGCAGGAACTGCTGACACACTCCAGCCACATGAGGTCTAGCATTGCCTTGCATTAGGAGGAACCCAGGGCCAACCGCACCAGCATATGGTCTCACAAGGGGTCTGAGGATCTCATCTCGGTACCTAATGGCAGTCAGGCTACCCCTGGCAAGCACATGGAGGGCTGTGCGGCCCCCCAAAGAAATGCCACCCCACACCATGACTGACCCACCGCCAAACCGGTCATGCTGGAGGATGTTGCCTGCAGCAGAACGTTCTCCACGGTGTCTCCAGACTCTACCACGTCTGTCACATGTGCTCAGTGTGAACCTGCTTTCATCTGTGAAGAGCACAGGTCGCCAGTGGCGAATTTGCCAATCTTGGTGTTCTCTTACAAATGCCAAACGTCCTGCACGGTGTTGGGCTGTAAGCACAACCCCCACCTGTGGACGTCGGGCCCTCATACCACCCTCATGGAGTCTGTTTATGACCGTTTGAGCAGACGCATGCACATTTGTGGCCTGCTGGAGGTCATTTTGCAGGGCACTAGCAGTGCTCATCCTGCTCCTGCTCCTGCACTAAGCTGACAGATACAGCAAACCTTCTTGCCACAGCTCGCATTGATGTTCCATCCTGGATGAGCTGCACTACCTGAGCCACTTGTGTGGGTTGTAGACTCCGTCTCATGCTACCACTAGAGTGAAAGCACCGCCAGCATTCAAAAGTGACCAAAACATCAGCCAGGAAGCATAGGAACTGAGAAGTGGTCTGTGGTCACCACCTGCAGAACCACTACTTTATTGGGGTGTCTTGCTAATTGCCTATAATTTCCACCTGTTGTCTATTCCATTTTCACAACAGCATGTGACATTTATTGTCAATCAGTGTTGCTTCCTAATTGGACAGTTTGATTTCACAGAAGTGTGATTGACTTGAAGTTACATTGTGTTGTTTAAGTGTTCCCTTTTATTTTTTTGAGCAGTGTATATTATTTCAGTAGGCCTTATAAGTTTTTGATGTAGTCATATCATTTCTCCTGATAGGGTCCACGTGATGAAGAGGACATTTATGTTAATCGAAAGAACTTCCTCTCTAACAATGTACAAGTAGTCTGAAATGCCACACTAGCCTTTACAAATTGTTGCCAAATGGCCCGGGAGCACACATGACTCCTTCATTGTATCAAATTCAACCCTGGGAATCAAGTTTGAGTTAGGACACATTCCTGATGGATGGCTATTAGGTAAAGAAATCAGAAATCACTAACCCTTTCTTTTCTTTACATGGTACCTGTGTAATTGTTTTGTGGTCCACATCACACTTAAAATAGTGTTGCTTCTTATGATATCAATTTACTACTTTGTATGTTTGGGATTTTAGGTGATAGTGGCTATGCACAAAAAACATGGCTCATGACACCAATCCTACACACTAACAATGATGCAGAAGATAACTACAACCATGCTCAGGTGAAAACGAGGAGTTTAGTAGAGAGATCTATCCAGATTCAGATGCATTGACTGCTCTTGGGGGAGTTATTTTATACAGCCCAGAAAAAAACATGCAAGATCATAACCTCAGCATGTATCTTGCACATCATATGCATACAAAACAAGATGCCACATCCCAATATACCTGACATTCCACCAGCTGCCACTGACCACAATGCCGCTGGTCGACGCAATGCTGGCCTACAAGCAAGACATTACCTCATTTGGAGTAGATTCACATGACAAAAAAGGTTTGTATGATATCGAAACATTTATTTCAGAATATTCCTTTTCAATTCTTCAATTCTTTTCCCATCCTCTCTTTTTGGTCTCTGCAGTGACCCCACAGTTGATGAGTTTCCCCAACAGCAACCTTTTCCTGGTTGTTATTTCCTCCACCATCACTTCAAGCTCTTGTTTACTGAAGTTATTATTGCGCTTTCCTTGGTTATCCATTTTTGGTTTTGATGTACAGTAGCTAACGTTAGTCTGATGGCTATAATGTGTGAAAAATGGTGTTGTTGTGGGTGTGTGTGTAAAGGCTTTGCGAGCCAACTAAAACCATTTTTATTCTCGAGACATTAAGCAAAAAAATAAATGTAATAAAATTTAAATATCAACACTTTATTATAGTGGGCCAAATCCTATCATCCCTGTCTTATAGGCTTATTTATTGGTTTCAAGCACGTCACTAGTGTCAAAGCCACATAAGAAGATATTTACGAAGTTCTTAAGAAAGATATTTATGAATTCCTAAGAACATTTTGAGGAATTGCATCTACGGAGTATCTTATGAACTTCTTATTTTTTTTCTTAAGCAGCTTAAGTTTTTTCGGAAGTAATGTTTCGTGAATTCTGCGCCAGGGCCTGTATTCACAAAGCATTGTACAGTGGGATTGCTGATCTAGGATCAGTTTAGCCTTTAGGTCATAATTAATACAATTATATGGAATGGACAGGTGGGGACCCGATCCTTGATCAACACTCCTACTCAGAGACACTTTGTTAATAGTGGTACATGACCTGCAACACCCAATTGTGTAGGGTTAGGGAAATTTGAGAATTGGGATACAATATATTACAAACAAAATATGTAATGGGTCTGCACTCAAAAAGATATCGCAAAGCTTACGTACATGTTTTCTTATTTTCACTGCATCAGGGATAGCGTACACCTGAACATGTATCCAAAAATTATGTTTGCCCATGTAATGATAACAACAGTTGAGGGGAAATGGTCACAGCAAGTATAATCAATTAAAAAGCGTTATATTATCAGATCATCTATTCAAAAATATTTGTGTGTTCTCAAGTCACATTCATGCCACTAGTATGCAGCGCTGTTAGGGAAGAATCGGGAAGAATTCTCTTCACAAACAGAAAACTCTTCATGCTTATCACATTTCATGGCTAGACATAAAGTAATTGATCACCAGAATCATAGATATATATTTTTAACCACTAACCTTTCAGAAAAAGCTTATGTGAGAAGCTGATCCAGCAAGTCATTGGAATAAGGCATAATGCTATTGTCATATATAATTTTCAAACATTGAAGTCACTTATTGATATCTTGCTAACATAATGAAATAAATATGAAATAGAGGAGACAATGGCCTGTGGTTAAACATGTTTTTTATTCCAGGTCATCAATGTACATTGTGTTACTTTTGTCCCACCCATCTCTGCTGTAACTTCTCCCACGCTAACACCCAATACTAACGAGCATGATACTTTAAAACTATGTTGTCATTTAGACCAGATGGGTTAAGAAAATGGCATATGTTTGGAACCTTAAACAAATAAATACATCTACAACCGGAAAAAACTTCTGGGTCTGTTTCCATTTATATCGCTCAACGACACTTTTTTGTTGATAACTCAGCGAAACATGGTCAGATTGGGATGTTTGTTTTCAGGGAGGTCCTCCTTCACATTAGGAACACGCTGACTTCATTATGTTAGTCTAGCTTCTGTGGTATCTGAGAAAATGGCCATGTTACTTTCGCCCCATCTTACCTTCATCCCGGCTCTCCCCTACTTTGATTTCCGTGTTATAATTTGTTATCAACTGTGTTAGGAAATATGATTTACGCATGTTCAGATGCCAAATTGAATAGAAATGAAAAACAGGCTGGCATGGTTGAGTGCTTTTCGGTCGAAATCAGTCATAACAGCGACCTCTTGTATGATAAAGAAACCACAAAGTCAATTGCACTAAAAAGTCAAAGAAATACTATTCATACACCAGTGCAGTGCAGAACATAATGTTTGAAACAGTGAACATGATCGGTTTAATGTTTCTTGGTTAATGTAACATCTCTTCAGATTTCATAACTCCCTTTTACCAAGGAATCATGAAGTCTTCTCATCCCTAAAATAAACTGTGAGATATGTTTTCGATAGCAATATAGCGATGTGCAATGTAGATGTTATTTTCTACTGAGATTGCAAAACAATTAGTATGTTGATGTAGTGCCCATTGTTTAGTAATATTTCAACCTTAAGTCGTATTTTTACTGTCAGTTGCTGGTTTCAAAAAGCGCCATAAAACAACCTTTATTTGTTCATCTTAAAAAATGAAATATAGGAACAAACAGTACAGATGGATAGCAAAAAAACTACAACATAGAGTCACAGAATAAGTTAAGAGGAAAAACAAAAAGAAATGGAGGAATTTATCCTTTTCTAATCCAAGATGACGTAGCAGTTGGACATGCGTTTTGTCTTGTCTTGTCCGTGTAAATAGTAATTTTCCTTGTAAAAGCCTTTCATGCATGTTAACATCAGAAGCTTCCTCCTAAAAACAATTTATTCACTGCTTTAGCACACTCCGCCAACCCTGGCTTAGGAAGGCAACAAAAAAAATCGGAAATGTACACCCCCAACTGCATTTTCTGACAAACTGCCAAAGGGGGCGTAGTTGCGATCTACTGCAGACAGTCTGCAGAGTTCTGTCATACTATCCAGGTCTATGCCCAAACAATTTGAGCTTCTACTTTTAAATATCCACCTTTCCAGAAACAAGTCTCTCATCGTTGCCACTTGTTATAGACCCCTCCTCAGCCACCAGCTGTGCCCTGGACACCATATGTGAATGAATTATCCCTCATCTATCTTTAGAGTTCCTACTGTTAGGTGACCTAAACTGGGATACGCTTTACACCCAGGCCGTCCTACAATCTAAGCTAGATGCCCTCAATCTAACACAAATGATCAAGGAACCTACCAAGTACAACCCTAAATCCACAACCAGGATCTTAGCGATCAATGCCTCATTGCCTGCATGCGTAATGGGTCCACGGTCAAACATCCACTCCTCATCACTGTCAAACGCTCCCTAAAACACTTCAGCGAGCAGGCCTTTCTAATCGACCTGGCCCGGGTATCCTGGAAGGATATTGACCTCATCCTCTCAGTAGAGGATGCCTGGTTGCTTTAAAAAGGGCTTTCCTAGCCATCTTAAATAAGCATGCCCTGTTCAAAAAATGCAAATCTAAGAACAGATATTGCCCTTGGTTCACCCCAGATTTGACTGTCCTTGACCAGCACAAAAACATTCTGTGGCATCCTGCATTAGCATCGAATAAACCCTGCAATATGCAACTTTTCAGGGAAGTCAGGAACCAATATACACAGTCAGTTAGGAAAGCTAAGGCTAGCGTTTTCAAACAGAAATGTGCATCCTATAGCACTAATTCCAAAAACTTTTGGGACACTGTAAAGTCCATGAAGAATAAGAGCACCTCCTCCCAAATGCCCACTGCACTGAGGCTAGGAAACACTGTCACCACCGATAAATCTACGATAATCAATCATTTTAATAAGCATTTTTCTGGCCATGCATTCCACCTGGCTACCCCTACCCCAGCCAACATTTCATCACCCCCTGCAGCAACTTGCCCAAGCCCCACCCCCCGCTTCTCCTTCACCCAAATCCAGACAGCTAATATTCTGAAAGAGCTGCGAAATCTGTATCCCTACAAATCAGCTGGGCTAGACAATCTGGACCCTCTCTTTCTAAAATTACCAGCCAAAATTGTTGCAACCCCTATTAGTAGCCTGTTCAACCTCTCTTTTGTATCATCTGAGATCCCCAAAGGTTGGAAAGGTGCCGTGGTCATCCCCCTCTTCAAAGGGGGAGACTCTCTAGACCCAAATTGTTATAGACCTATATCCATCCTGCCCTACCTTTCTAAAATCGTTGAAAGCCAAGTTAACAAACAGATTACCGGCCATTTCGAATCCCACCGTACCTTCTCCGCAATGCAATCTTGTTTCCGAGCTGGTCATGGGTGCACCTCAGCCACGCTCAAGGTCCTAAACAATATCATATCCACCATTGATAAAAATACAGTACTGTTGTGGGAGAAAGATAATAATACTTTACCACAAGAGAAAGATACACTTAGAGTGCATTTGCCATTCTGGTAAAATGCATTGTCTATTGTATAGGACAGGAGGCCAGAGTAAGGCCATGAGAGCATAGGACAGCTGGACATACCAAAGTCAGAGAGACATACAAAGGAGGGGGTCAGCCAAATGACCAACTGATGGACTATAGACATAGGACATATATTTTTAGGACATGAAGAGAAGAGACACATAGTCTACTAGTCCTAATAAGGACAGACATACCAAAGACCACACCAAGCTGAACTTAAGGGGCCCATAGGACAAGATGGGCATATATTATTTTTGGGACATGAAGAGGTCCTGTCACCATTATAACTTGACTGAAAGCAGATATGGGTGTTATTGGGCGTGAACAAGCAGGATGCACAGATTGGGATATAATGGTGGCAGATGGACTGAGGGAAGTAACTTCATTTGCATGTGGGATGGACTCATATGTTGTATGTGTATAAATCTGAGCCAGTGCTCTGGAAAAGTGTGTGTTCCGCGGACCATCTAGGCTTCTGATATGTTTCTATTAAAAGCCTAAATTTAATTCACAAGTTCTTGTAAGTGTTCAATTTTGTTACGATTCTCCACGACACTGTGCGGCCGTCTTCATCGACCTGGCCAAGGCTTTCGACTCTGTCAATAACCGCATACTTATCTGCAGACTCAATAGCCTTGGTTTCTCAAATCACTGCCTCGCCTGGTTCACCTCCTCCTTCTCAGATAGAGTTCAGTGTGTCAAATCAGAGGGGCTGTTGTCCGGACCTCTGGCAGTCTTTATGGGGGTGCCACAGGGTTAAATTCTCAGGCCGACTCTTTTGTCTGTATATATCAATGATATCGCTCTTGCTGATCCACCTCTATGCAGATGACACCATTCTGTATACATCTGGCCCTTCTTTGGACACTGTGTTAACAAACCTCCAAACGAGCTTCGATGCCATACAACACTCCTTCCGTGGCCTCCAACTGCTTTTAAATTCTAGTAAAACTAAATGCATGCTCTTCAACCGATTGTTGCCCGCACCCGCCCACCCGTCACTACTCTGGACGGTTCTGACTGAATTCTGAATATGTGGGCAACTACAAATACCTAGGTGTCTGGTTAGACTGTAAACTCTTCTTCCAGACCTATATTAAGCATCTCCAATCCAAAATTAAATCTAGAATCGGCTTCCTTTTTCGCAACAAAGCCTCCTTCACTCATGCTGCCAAACAGCGCTTGTTTTTTGTTGTACTGTATGTGTGTTTATAGTTTTGTTTAATGTTGTGTGAGTGTATGTAAGTTGTTTTGACTGAAACGTTGTTCCCTCTGCTGCTGTTTGATCAGGTTATCTCAATGAGAAAACACCTGTATAAATAAAGGTTAAAAAAAAACACTTTTTTTTTTAAAAGCATACCCTTGTAAAACTGACTATCCTACCGAATCTTGACTTCGGCGGTGTCATTTACAAAATAGCCTCAAACTCTACTCAGCAAACTGAATGTCGTCTATCAAAGTGCCATCTGTTTTGTCACCAAAGCCCCTTAAACTACCCACCACCCCACCTATTACCTCTCGTTGGCTGGCCCTCACTACATATTCGTCACTAAGCCACTGGCTCCAGGTCATCTATAAGTCTTTGTTAAGTAAAGCCCCGCCTTATCTCAGCTCACTGGTCACCATAGCAACACCCACCAGTGGCATGCGCTCCAGCAGGTATATTTCAATCGTCACCCCCATTGCCAACACTTCCTTTGGCCGCCTTTACCTCCAGTTCTCTGCTGCCAATGACGAACAAATTGCAAAAATCACTGAAGCTGGAGTCATATATCTCCCTCTGTAACTGGGTACAGGTACAATCTGTAAATAGCACACCCAACTGCCACATTCCCATATTATTACTTATCCTCTTGCTCTTTTGCACCCCAGTATCTCTACTTGCACATCATCATCTGCATCATCTACATCGTCATCTGCACACTCCAGTGTTAATGCTAAATTGTAATTATTTCGCCTCTATGGTCTATTTATTGCCTTACTCTTGTACATTTGCACACACTGTACATATATTTCTTTTGTGTTATTGACTGTAAGTTTGTTTAGGTGTAACTCTTTGTTGCTGTTTTTGTCCCACTGCTTTTCTTTATCTTGGCCAGGTCGCAGTTGTAAATGAGAACTTGTTTTCAACTGGCCTAACTGGTTAAATAAAGGTGAAATAAATACATTTAAAAAATATATATATAATAAATCAAATTAAATACAGAACGGAAGTTACTGGGATTTCAGATATACAATATCAAGCATTAAAGGTCAGGAGCAGTGAAAATAATGTTTTTCATGAAATTTGATGATATTTGAAAGAAACCAGATGATGACTAAAGTTTGAAAAAGGACTGTTGGCTTCTACATTGATAATGTTTGATCATAAAGTTACTGGTTCCCTCCCCCATGTCAAACACTTTGATTTATTATTAACGAGACAAGGTGACACCACCGTAACATCAATGGTAACATGATATTCTCTTTTTTTTAAAGTACCAACATCGGAGAAGATGTGTTTGCAAAGGGGTGTGGTTTATATAGCTAGATATTAACTCTACTGGTGCCCAAATTTGACTGTAGGGTGTCGGCAAATATAATTGAATGTTTACTTTATTCATCTATGGCAAAGATACATACAACCGCATCATTAGAGGCATGCCAAATTGGAGATATATACAAAAAATGACTTAATTGATGCAATTTTAATGTTGTTTATGTGGCTTTGTGTGTCACCAAATTTGCTTGAGATTATTTTACTGCAACACTGCTCAGAATGATTGTTCAGGACTAAAATAACATTTTGAAGATAAATACACAACACAGAAGACGAGAGGTCAATACAGTACTAGACGATGAGAGAGTACTAACGATCAATAGGGAATTATCAATGCAAGTAGTTCATTTTCAGTTCAACATCTGTTTAGAATCTGTGGAATGTCAGTCATCGGTCTGTACATTGGGTCTGGAGCAGGATACTTGTTATTTGGCCATTGGCCCAGTTGTACTGCAAGGACTTCTGATTGGTCAACCACAGGCTAGGGTGGGGGGGGTTATAAATTACATCCTGTTGCTTTGTTCTGTGGAGAAAAACTGAAGACAGGAAAGACTGAACGTCTACTTCTCAGCATAACATCTATGATTTGTCCTTCTCTCCCTGATTTGCTTTGGGTTCTGTGTTATTTAAGAATAACATCAACTGTTAACAGGACCTTAAAGCAGTCTCATAAAGAATGCCATAGGACTGTTGTAATAACACTAAACAGAGATTGTGTTGTAACGTTTTTTCATTCACCCTAAAAAGGTGAAGTCTTACAAAAGTGTTTCTATGTAGCTGTCTGAAAAATAATATGGGTAGACAATTACAATAATTGGAAGACAAAGACAAATAGAAAGACAAAGATGATCACTCAGTACCTCATTTAATTAACTTTTGAAACCATTGGTTATTTCTTTTTTTTTTACATACATTGGCTTTGTTGAATACTTGATTCTGATCAGTCAAATGTGAGTGGATGTGTTTTAGATAACAGATTGTTAGACTCAGAGGCGTCATGCCCTCAGATTGAAAAATATATATATAAATAATACAACAAAAAAAATGTTTCTTTTTTTGTTGTTGTTTCTCTGTAATACTACCAGCCACCTAGCAATTTTATGAAGTTGGCTTTAGCTAGCCCAGATAGTTATGAGATTGGGAACCTAACCAATTCGGGCTATCAATCAAGTTAGAATAGCTAGCTTGTCTAACTATCTTAGCTAGCATGCCTCCTGGCAAGGTTGGCAGACATTACAAAAGCAAGCAGCAGCGTAGCCTAGTGGTTAGAGCGTTGGACTAGTAACCGAAAGGTTGCAAGTTCAAATCCCTGAGCTGACAAGGAACGAATCTGTCGTTCTGCCCCTGAACAAGGCAGCAAACCCCCTAATAAATTAGACTCACATTCCTTTCAAACTTTTACCCAGATTTATGCAGAGAAGGATATTTAGTTTCTTTAAAAAAAATAACCACCAGTCAGGAGGATACTCAAGAGGTATGCTTAGATATGCAATTAATAATTAAGCATAATGATTATGGCTTTGGTTTGCAGGAAAAAGCTGTTTCAGGTGTTTGAAAATACAACATTCTTCAACTTGTCAAATTCTGCCCCCCCCCCCCACGTACTTTGTGCCACTCAGATTTTTGGGGTGCCTGCATGACGCCTCTAGTTACAGTGATGGAATGACAAGTGGCAACACCTGTCAAACACTCCCCCATGTTTGTTTGACCTTGTTTCCAAAACAAAGTTAGGGCTAGATTCAATCCGTATCGCAGACGATCTGGATTCAATCCATGTTAAAGCTTGATTGAAATTTAAAGGCGATGTCGCCGTGTACGTGGAGGCTGCATTCACGGTAAGCGCTGCATATGTCGGCTCAATCAGAAATGACCTTTACATTTTAACGCAGATCTTCTGTGATATATCCACAACATGGATTGAATCCAGGCCTTAGACAAAACTGGATGAATGATTGTTAATCAGTTGGCAAGTAAAGATACCTGCCAGGCAAAAATGTCTGTTCAACATACGGTTTGGTACAAGATAAATGTGTGTTTAAATGAGAGAAAAATGAATGAATGAATTAGAAAATTGAACCAACTAGACATGTTGATGTATGTTGAGTACTGAAGAAACTATGTTGACTCAATCAAATTCTGCCTGGAGGGTAGCAACTTCAGATGATGGCAAGTATCCATGGCCAGTAGACATTGTACAGGTATGAACAGAACAGACTATTTGGTTGCGCAGTTCTATGAAAATAAACCACTTTGGGGGGATTCTTGGCGCACTACACCCCCCATCACTTACTTGTTCTTTTTCATTTTGAAAACATACTTTTGTCATAAATGTATTACCGGTCACCACATAGATTTGGAATGTCTGAATAAATTCATGCTTTTTACATTACTATATAAATATTGAATAACCTGGACATATTACAAAAACTACAATGTAGACAACTGTACCAAAGTTAATCTAAAACACACACACACACGCACAACAATATCACATTGATAGCCAAATCATTTTCTAATCAATTCTATTGCCAAAAGAACATCAGGGTTGTGTTCATTCAGCACCAAACTGAAGAAAGCCGACTGAAACTTGGAGGGACTACCTGCACTGGTCCAATAAAAAACAATAGTTTGTTTTCCGTTGCATAGCGGTGTTTCCTCATGTACACGACCCAGCTCAAAGTTGTGTCAGGGGCAGTGTGTATGTCAGCAAGAATGGCATGGACATAAAAATGAAGGTAGACAAAAAAGCAGAAAAAGACATTTCCACAAAGTGGGTCTCATTTATCAAAAACAAATTTGTGTTTAGGCTAATAATGTATATCGTTTCACGAACATTTCAGTTTGCAGATTTTTTTTAACGCTCAGTTAGTTTTTTTGGTGCACACAAATACCCCCTTACAGAAAAAACATGATTTCACATGTAGATAGATATGTGACATTTCTCATGTGAAAATGTGTGTTTTTGGAACACGTCACATGATCACATTTTCACATGTGATCACATGAAAACGTGTTTTTAGAACACTTCAGGTGACCCACATGTGGTTTTTCCGCAATGGCCTTTTCAGAGAACTAGAACTCGTTAATAAATGACAACACTTAAGTTCCTAACTACTGACATGTATGCATCATGTATGCATTCGGACAGTAACAATTCAAATATGTATTTAATAAAATAAACTTGTCATCTCATAATCAACTAATTATTCACTTTCTGTTTTTCAATGATTCTTGTCCTTGACTCACATTCTCCCTTAAAATAGATTAAGGTATTTATGCATGTTTGATAAGCATGGGTTTTACAAATTAGTTTTCTAAACAACAAATACACAACATTTCTGTCCATGTGAAGATTGAGGCCCACTGACTGCTTTTCTGATTGGCATGTTGCATACTAAACATATTCTTAGGAAATAAAAGATGGCATTCAATTCAATCCAATACAATGTGCATTATAGAGCAGTGCAGCTGACAATGCACCGTTTAAAGGCAACGTCCCAGTCATTTGCGGAGAGCATGGTAAACGCTGCCGATGTCGACTAAAGAGTTGCTCTATAACACACCTTATATTGAATCCCGGCCAAAGTCGATACAATAACAAAAACAAAGTGCACATTGAAAATGGTACAATAAACTGTATCACAGTACTAAAAAGTGTATTTCAACTAAAAATAATAGTTGGATTAAATGCTTTTTTTTTTAATGGTATGGTTATTTTGGACAATTCACCATGGATATAGAAACATGTTGATTGGCAGGAATGGCCACTTAATGGTATCTTTAGGGGATACAACGTCAAGTCGTGACTTTTAGTTATAGTTCCCCTTTAATGCCTTGTATGGCTCCTGAGTTCCATGCGTTTGGATATATTTTAAGAGGAAAAGCTGCAAGTAAGAGTATAATATGTTTTGGTCAATGTACAAGAATAATAAGAAAAAAACATACATAACATATCAGTACGACTAACTTTATAAAAGCCCTATGACTACATGTTCTATAGCACCAGAACGGTATAAAAAATGTCAAGTGATCATTTGAGAATAATTTCTTAAAGGCACTTAAACATCATGCATTAATGGCTGAAGAACGTGTTTGTATAACAAATTGACTTGACCATGGTTCTTGCCATTTCACGTGATAAGCATGGGAGAAAAAAAAAGTTGAACATAAAATTTGGGTGGTACAACACCATTTGACCCTCTGAAATATATCCTCTTGAATGTTGTGCCTTACATTACTCTCAGTGAATGCGCCTAATATGTTTTACAGTATACTTGTAACCTATATTTTTCACTTCCAAAATATCACACTGTCGATGAAACAGATTCTCATCGCATTTCTGAAACTTGCTCTATATCACTGAGATTTGTCTCTGTAATAAAAAGTGTTTACACTCATTATTATCAATACCGTGTACTTATTTGCGCAAATCAATCAATTTTCACAATCACAATTCATTATTCCTAAAACTTCAAGTGTAATACGGGAATTAACAAACGGGATTATATTCATAACATATTAAGTACTGTATCCCCTGAGACATTGCCATGTACCACCAGATGACAATCAATCAGTCAACGTTTAGAGAACTGTATGTTCTATCACAATAGCAATGTTGTTTCCTTGATTCCAGTTTAGAGCTAATTTGCATTGGTCAAGGTCATTATTAGTTCACAAATGTGTAAATGCAGCATTTCAGGCATGCAGCAGCTCAGATTGAGGCATCCGGATCCTTTCTTTGCATCTGAAGAGATCCAGTGAGAATTGGTGACACTTAATCACAGGCATTTCCATACAAACAAACTGTGTGCGAGAAACAAAAGTAATATTAGTAATCGTTATTTTTGAATCTCATAATTTTATATTACATTCCTTTTATTCGGTTCAATCGGCATAACAGAGTAAATAGTTAAGCCATCCATTTTAGTGTGTAATATTGGTTCCCTGAAGGAGGGGAATGGAAAATGGGTACCTATTGAACACTACCCAGATAGTTCTACTAGTATAGCCCTGTCCTCATTGCTCGTTATGGAGTCTAAACTTATTGTGCCACATCTTTATATCTCTTGGGAAACCTTTTGTTACATCTGACATCTTGGGATATCTCATACTTAAAGTTGTCTCATTCTCCTCCCTCAGGGAACCATGGTTACATACATATAATTATTTGTCTTTTACTTACCTGCAGTCATTGCCGCCTGCACTGATCACATATTTGTCATCGTAGGAGAAACGAATATTTGTCACATGAGCCGAGTGGCCGAAGTAGCGCTTGTGTTTGGCCTATGAAAAGATAGATGCTTAAATAGTTAAATTATTATAAGTAGAATAATTAGTATTTCAACTGAAGAAAATATACACGTTCACATTCTCAAGCCTAAGAATATGGGTGTACATTCGTAGTCACGAGGAAAATGCTCACAAATTTTTCTATGCATGGAAAGTCAAATAGCTTGACGAGGCCAAAGTCATCCCCGGTGACTACATTGAGGCCGGCATGAGAGACGCAAGCACAATTGACGTCAGCCTTTTCAGCATTTCGCGGCCACACCCCCAGCACCTCATCTCCTAGTACACTGTTAAAGCAAGCAGAAAGAATGGTTGTTTACTTTAAAAACGTAACGTTAATTGAAAAAAAATATATGGCATAATATTGGGGGTGGTCTGTACATGTTGAATACTGGCATTATATATTTATTATAATGATCGAAGTTGAGTCATCAAATGGAATCATGTGTATCATCAGTGTACTTAACTGATAATGACTTTGGGCACAAATCAATATAATACATATCAGACCCAGAACCAAAACTCATGTGCGCTGGTCAGCTAAACGTTAACGGTCCGTCATGACAGACTAATAAAATACAGCAGTAGAAAATGTTACATTTTAGAGTGTCAAGCTGCTAGCAAGAAACCCGTACCCGGCTCCACGAGGGGGCAAAAGGGGGCTTAGCCCCCTCAGTTGAAATTTGCGCCCCATCAGTTTAATTTTGATGTCCCTATATAAAAAATAGCAAAACAGTTCAAATGATTTGAGTGAGAGGCTGCCGCAAAATCTGTATCTCCACTGCGCTGCGTCAGCACAATGAACAGAGAACGCTGCAGTGGGTGTAGGCGGGCTTTAGAAAGCCACTGGGGAACAGGGTTTCCGTTAGCTGGTAAATGCTGTCTTTTTGGCCGACAAAATAATTGAAAAGCCGATAAATACAATTGTAGCCAGCCAAGTTGGCCGGGGATGCCCTGCTAATGAGGAGAGAGAGAGAAAGGAGGCCTTTTTCATTTAAATTAATTCAACAACATTTAGAGATTATGCCTATAGTGAAAAGCCTACAAAAGCAAGGCTCCAGACTGCGGCCATAGGTCTCATTGGACAGTAGGCGACAACTGCAAAGTTTTTTGGGACATTAAATGTACTGTTAGATTAATAGATGGCTACTATGAGTGGTATTATCTTTAGAGTTTGTTATCTAACTCATGTGTTTTGAGTTTACATACTCAGGTGGTGAATTGGCCCCAAATAAATTAGGCTATGATATTAGAGTACATTAAGATGCATGCAAACTCATTTTTACTGAACCCCCCAAAAATGTGAAAATTCAGGAACACTATTTTAACAGTAACAATAGCATAATTGTCTACCCAAAATGCATGACAATTACTGGATTAGGTTGCACATTAAAATATTTTGAATAAAAAAAATCACAAAATTATGAAATAACGAATTTTTTCAATACCATCTCAGTAGTCTATTACATTATTTTTTGTAAATCACTGAGTATTACTTTAAAAGATGATAGGCGTACTAATGCGTTTTGCCTGAAAATAAATTGGTGCGACCAAATCATGGGCTGGTGTCACCAACCAGTGCCACCAGGAGAAATGTTCGTCTGGAGCCCTGCTACAAGTGTTTTAAGATGTAATTTTGGAACATTCATTTATAAATGTTTTCATATTTAAATATTTATAAACGTTTTATTATTGTTATTATTGTAGGCCTATCTATTAATCCAAACCAGTTATTTTTTATATTCAAAATGTGTTTTGTTTAATTTTGTTAAAATAAGTTTGATCTGTCTTTTTAATTGTGTGCTCTGTATTTAGTTGAAGATTATAAGTAGGCCTATCATAAAATAAATATCATTAGCCTATTTCTGTCATTTGTTGGGTACGTTAGACACTAGCCTTTCTTGGTAATTGCTGCAGTATAGCCTGTTCAAAATTTTGTGAAGGTTTAAATCAGTTCACAAGTGTTGTTTTTTTCATTCTGTTAAGCCGCAATATAATATCCTGCTCGTTTTCCCCTAGAAACAATGGCTTGAATTACTTTTGATATTACTCTTATAAAGATTAGAAACTTTTGCAAAGGTTTGGTGTGGCTATTAGCCTAATATACTGCAGGCATATGGTCTTTAAATGACCGACAGCTGAACTGGGGTGTGGATGAATGTTTTAGGCCTACCTGAGTTTCTGCTATAATCAAACAATATAATGCTTATCCTCAAACAATGTTCGAATTAGAAAATGTACGAATTAGCCTCCTTCTGTAAGCCTATATCTGTATAGCAGACAATAATAAGAAATTAATGTCTGTGTCGTAGCATGCCGCCTCCCCCACTCTGATTCTCTTTGTGTAATTTTTACCCCCTTTTTCTCCCCAATTTCGTGATATCAATTATGATCTTGTCTCTTCAATGCAACTCCTCAACAGGCTTGGGAGAGGCGAAGGTCTCGTCATGCGTCCCATGAAACATGACCGCCCCCCAAGCCGTGCTTCTTAACACCCGCTCCCTTAACCCGGAAGCCAGCTACACCCATGTATTGGAGGAAATACCGTCAGCTGACGATCGTGGTCAGCCTGCAGGCACCCGGCCCGCCACAAGGAGTCGCTAGAGCACGATGAGCCAAGTAAAGCCCCCCCGGCCAAACCCTCCCCTAACACGGACAACGCTGGGCCAATTGTGCAACGCCCTAAGGAACTCCCGGTCACAGCCGGTTGTGACCTTGCCTGGGATCAAACCCCTTAGACCGCTGTGCCACTGGAGAGCCATTCTCTTTTTTAATACTTACGCCAATTGGCCGATGCATGCAATGCCCTGATGTATTTAGTGCTCAAATCTCTGACAGCTGAACCATGAGGTGGACAATTTTTGTTTTAGGAAAGTAAAAAACAATCAAACAAAAGGCTATAACAATAGGCTCTATTTTTCGAAACACAATGAAGTGTTTTTGTAATTAGTTATAGGCTGTTTTTAAGGACACTGTGGCTCTTCAGAAAAGGTAAGAAAACAATGTTGCTGGTTGTTTTTTTATCAAATCTTGTTTTAGTTTGTAGGGTGCTATACATGGGGCTGATAGAGCGCAGCAGATATTTTCACATCAACCTGTCACTTCTTAGTCAAAAGCATTTGAACTTAAATGTATTGTTGTATAGTGTAATATAAGCAGAATTCAATATAATTTCAATGCAAGAACCTAAAAAAAATGGTGCTCCATCGCCGATTTCAACTGCCCCCGTAGTCATTTTATCCTAACGCCGGTCTGAAGAACACCTTTTTAGTTCCCTGAACATTGTGTAAAAGTTATTTTTCAAATCACCAAATGAGAACCTTTAGGGAATGTTGTGGGACCGTTCTGTGCAAGCTGTTTTAGAACATAAATATGAACATATTACAACTGTAATTTACCTGTTTTAGATCATGAAGCATCTTACCTTGTCCAGGTGGCCCAGGTGATCCTTTCAATAACAGATTGCTCAGCTACCATCTTTCCTGATGGAACCTCATGGACCTGCCGACTGTACGTACCTGTGGATACCTGTAATGACATCCCACGCAATTCAGCTACTGTGAGGTGAAGAGGGGTTGTAACAATGGATAACGTATTAACACAGGTTAATGTAATAACTTTCAGTAATATAACTTTTTCATAATAATAATCAAATTAAACCAGTTAAAAGGGGCAATCTGGGATTGACACATCCATTTTTAGACTTTAAAAATGAACGACGTTCAGCCATTGATTCTTGAAGAATATAAATGGCTCATGAGCTTAGTTCAGCAGTCTTAGTCCAACACAACCCAAAATATAAGCTTGTTTCACTCCACTGTTGGTAAATAATGTCATTGTAATGAAACACAGTAAAGGCTTTAGCTATCGTTTTGATCTCATAAATGGCCCATCCTTGCATCCATAGCTCCGTCTATGAATTTGAGTGGTTACATTTCTCAAGCCCCATCCTTCCGCTGTTTACTTAGAAAGTGGCGGGTTACTGCTTTATTGTTGTTTGAAACGCAGATTGCCTCTTTAATAATAACTTGCCAGATAACATAATAAAGCTGTTGAACAGATAACGTAATAGCTTCGGGTGAGTAAAACATTTATTACCACATAATTCAATTAACTCCATGTTAGAATATATATAATATATAATATAATATATAATAATATAATAATGTTATATAATAATGTTAGGTACAATACATTCTGAAAGTATTCAGACCCATTGACTTTTCCCACATTTTGTGACGTTACAGCCTTATTCTAAAATAGATTAACTCGTTTTTCTCTTCCAATCTACACACAATAACCCATAAATGACAAAGCAAAAACAGGTTTTTAGAAATGTTTGCTAATTTATATAAAAAAATAAAAAATTGAGACCCTTTACTCAGTACTTTGAGAGTACTTTGTTGAAGCACCTTTGGCAGCGATTACAGCCTCGGGTCTTCTTGGGTATGATGCTGCAAGCTTGGCACACCTGTATTTGGAGAGATTCTCCCATTCTTATCTGCAGATCCTCTCAAGCTCTGTCAGGTTGGATAGGGAGCGTCGCTGCACAACTGTTTTCAGGTCTCTCCAGAGATGTTTAATTGGGTTGAAGTCCGGGCTCTGACTGGGCCACTTAAGGACATTCAGAGACTTGTCCTGAAGCCAATGCTGCGTTGTCTTGGCTGTGTGCTTATGGTCGTTGTCCTGTTGGATTGTGAACCTTTGCCCCAGTCTGAGGTCCTAATCACTCTGGCAGGTTTTCATCAAAGATCTCTCTGTACTTTGCTCCGTTCATCTTTGCCTCGATCCTGACTAGTCTCCCCGTCCCTGAGCTGATGCTGCCACCCCCATGTTTCACCGTAGGGATGGTGCCAGGGCTCCTCCAGATGTGACACTTGGCATTCAGGCCAAAAAGTTCAATCTTGGTTTCATCAGACCAGAGAATCTTGTTTCACAGAGTCTGGAAGTCCTTTAGGTGACTTTTGGCAAACTCCAAGTGAGCTGTCATGTGCATTTTACTGAGAATTGACTTACATCTGGCCACTCAACCATAAAGGCCTGATTGGTGGAGTGCTGAAGAGATAGTTGTCACATCTCCACAGAGGAACTCTGGAGCTCTGTCAGATTGACCATTGGGTTCTTGGTCACCTCTCTGACCAAGGCTCTTCTCCCGATTGCTCAGTTTGTCTGGGCGGCCAGCTCTAGGAAGGACCTGGGGCCTCCCAAGTGGCGCAGCGGCCATGACAGGGAGACCCACGAGGCAGCGCACAATTGGCCCAGCATCTTCCGGGTTAGGGGAGGGTTTGACCGGCTGGGATTTCCTTGTCCTATCGCGCTCTAGCGACTCCTTGTGGCAGGCTGGAAGCCCGCAATCGGACTTCGGTTGCCAGTTGGAACGGTGTTTTGCTTCCAGGTTAAGCGAGCAGTGTGTCAAGAAGCAGTGCGGGTTGACAGGGTAGTGTTTCGGAGGACGCATGGCTCTCGACCTTCGCCTCTCTCTCTCTCTCTCTCTCTCGCTCTCTCTCGAGTCCGTAGGGGAGGTGCTGTGATGGAACAAGAATGTAACTACCAATTGGTAAAAAAATAAATATCCTATTGCCCCAGCGCAATGATTGGGGCATTGCCCTGTGTAGGGTGCTGTCTTTCGGATGGGACGTTAAACTGGTGTCCCTAAGAGTATGGGTGTTAACCCCGGTGTCCTGGATAAATTCCCAATCTGGCCTTCATACCATCATGGCCAACTGATCATCCCCAGTTTACAGTTTGCTCATTCATCCCCCCTCATCTCCCTGAAACTATTCCCCAGGTCGTTGCTGTAAATGAGAATCAACTTACCTGGTAAAAATAAGGGTAAGATAAAAAATGTGGTACCATTCCCCCGACCTGCCCCTCGACACAATACTCGGAGCTCTATGGACAATTCCTTTGAACTCATGGCTTGGTTTTCGCTCTGACATGCTCTGTCAACTGTGGGACATTATATAGACAGGGGTGTGCCTTTCAAAATCATGTCAAATCAATTGAATTTACCACAGGTGGACTCCAATTAAGTTGTAGAAACATCTCAAGGATGATCAATGGAAACAGGATGCAACCGAGCTCAATTTTGAGTCTCATAGCAAAGGGCCTGAATACTTATGTAAATAAGGTATTGTTTTTTTATTTGCAAATAGATTTGCATAATTTCTAAACCTGTTTTCGCTTTGTCATTATGAGGTATTGGGTGTAGATGGCTGAGGATTTAAAAAAAAAACATTTTTAGAATAAGGCTGTAACGTAACAAAATGTGGAAAAAGTCAAGGGTTCTGAATACTTTCCAAAGGCAATGTACACCTTTATTTAACCAGGTAGACCAGTTGAGAACAAGTTCTCATTTACAACTGCGACCTGGCCAAGATAAAGCAAAGCAGTGCGACAAAAACAACAAAACAGAGTTACACATGGGATAAACAAACGTACAGTCAATAACACAATAGAAAATCTGTATACAGTGTGTGTAAATGTAGCAAGGAGGTAAGGCAATAAATAGGCCATAGTGGCAAAGTAATTACAATTTAGCAATTAACACTGGAGTGATAGATGTGCAGATGAGGATGTGCAAGTAGAAATATTGGTGTGCAAAAGAGCAGAAAAAACAATGATGGGGATGAGGTAGGTAGTAGGTTGCATGGGCTATTTACAGATGGGCTGTGTACAGCTGCAGAGGTCGGTAAGCTGCTCTGACAGCTGATGCTTGAAGTTAGTGAGGGAGATAAAAGTCTCCAACTTCAGTGATTTTTTAAATGAGTTCCAGTCATTGGCAGCAGAGAACTGGAAGGAAAGGCGACCAAAGAAGGTGTTGGCTATGGGGATGACCAGTGAAATATACCTGCTGTAGCGCGTGCTACGGGTGGGTGTTGCTATGGTGACCAGTGAGCTGAGATAAGGCAGAACTTTCCCTAGCAAAGACTTATAGATGACCTGGAGCCATTGGGTTTGGCGGCAGATATGTAGCGAGAACCAGCCAACGAGAGCATACAGGTCGCAGTGGTGGGTAATATATGGGGCTTTGGTGACGAACAGATGGCACTGTGATAGACTGCATCCAATTTGCTGAGTAGAGTGTTGGAGGCTATTTTGTAAATGACATTGCCGAAGTCAAGGATAGGCAGGATAATCAGTTTTACGAGGGCATGAATGAAGGAGGCTTTATTGTGAAATAGGAAGCCGATTCTAGATGTACTTTTGGATTGGAGATGCTTAATACAAGTCTGGAAGGAGAGTTTACAGAGAAACCAATTCTGTTGAGTCTGCCGATAAGAATGGGGTGATTGACAGAGTCTAAAGCCTTGGCCAGGTCGATGAAGACAGCTGCACAGTACCGTTTTTTATCGATGGTGGTTATGATGTCATTTAAGACCTTGAGCGTGGCTGAGGTACACCCGTGACCAGCTCGGGAACCAGATTGCATAGCGGAGAAGGTACGATGGAATTCAAAATGGTTGTTAACTTGGCTTTCGAGGACCTTGGAAAGGCAGGGTAGGGTAGATATAGGTCTGTAGCAGTTTGTGTCTAGAGTGTCTCCCCCTTTGAAGAGGGGGATGGCCGTGGCAGCTTTCCAATCTTTAGGAATCTCAGACGATACAAAACAAATGTTGAACAGACTAGTAATAGTAATTTTCCACCTCTTAGTTTACAACAACTAATGTGATGGGTCGCAGTGCACAGAAACATAGATTGAGGAGTGCTCTTTCCATTTGATCAATTATGTCTCTTTTTTTCTCTGCAAATATTTAAGCATGAAAATATTATCCCGTCTTACCTCGATGTACTTGCTGTCAGCCGAAAAGTCCATCTGGATGACAAATCCAGCAATGTCCTTGCAGTAGCCAATACGGTTGAGTGAAGGACCCAGAGTAAGGTCGTAGAAGTCCACCGCGTTGTCCACAGAGCCCACTGCTAGCAGACGGTTGTCCGGGCTGAATCTTTATAACAAAGAATGACCTGATTAATCCCATACTTTATGGGCCAGTTTCCCGGACATAGATTAAGCCTAGTCCTGGGCAAAAAAGCAAGCTCAATGGAGAAAAAAATCAACAAATGTGCATAAAGAGTGGGAGATTAAAGAATGGGACTCCAAATAAAAAGGCAAACAATGGAGCAAATGCATTCATTGACATTTTCAAATGCAATAAGTACTTGCGTTCTATGATACAGTGCCTTCAGAAAGTATTCACACCCTTTGACTTTTTCCACATTTTGTTGTTACATCCCAAATTTAAAATTAATTCAATTTAGATTTTTTTTGTCACTGATCTACACACAAAACCCCATAATGTCAAAGTGGAATTATATTTTTTAGAGATTTGTACAAATTAATAGAAAACTAAAAGCTGAAATGTCTTCAGTCACTAAGTATTCAACCCCTTTGTTGTGGCAAAGCCTAAATAACTTCAGGAGTAAAAATGTTCTGAACAAGTCAGACAATAAGTTGCATGGGCTCACTCTGTGTTCAATAATGGTGTTTAATATGTTTTTTTTATGTCTACCCCATCTCTGTACCCCACACATAAAATTATTTGTAAGGTTAAGCATTGAATTTCATGCACAGAATCAAAAGCAAAGATCAGGGAGGTTTTCCATTGCCGTATGAAGAAGGGCATGTATTGGTAGACGGGTTAAAAAAAAGCAGACATTGAATGTACCTTTGCATGGTGAAGTTATTAATTACACTTTGGATGCTGTATCAAAACAACTAGTCAGGGGGCTCTAGAGGATGATGACGTGACAGGTGGCAGCATGGTAGGCACACTTTGTCCTATGAATTAATAACAAAAATTGAGGATTAGCTGATAACTACAAAGCAAAGCATTCTGGATAATATAGGGAATCTGGAACTATTTATTTATCAGTATTCTGATATGCTTGAAAAAGGAACAGATACATCGAAACGAACAAGGGAAGACCTTCCCTCGAGTCCTGCGAGCGAAACAGGAGGAAAGCCGTCATCTAAAATTCCAAACTTAACATTGGAGGGGGACGCATCCAAAGAACACCATACCTACTGTGAAGCATGGGGGTGGAAACATTATGCTTTGGGGCTGTTTTTCTGCAAAGGGACCAGGACGACTAATCCGTGTAAAGGGAAGAATGAATGGGGCCATGGATCGTGAGATTTTGAGTGAAAATCTCCTTCCATCAGCAAGGGCATTGAAGATGAAACATGGCTGGGTCTTTCAGCATGACAATGATCCCAAACACACCGCCCGGGCAATAAAGGAATGGCTTCGTAAGAAGCATTTCAGGGTCCTGGAGTGGCCCAGCCAGTCTCCAGATCTCAACCCCATAGAAAATCTTTGGAGGGAATTGAAAGTCCGTGTTGCCCAGCAACAGCCCCAAAACATCACTGCTCTAGAGGAGATCTGCATGGAGGAATCGGCCAAAATACCAGCAACAGTGTGTGAAAACCTTGTGAAGACTTAGAGAAAACGTTTGACCTCTGTCATTGGAAACAAAGGGTATATAACAAAGTATTGAGATACACTTTTGTTATTGACCAAATACTTATTTTCCACCATAATTTGCAAATAAATTCATTAAAAATCCTACAATGTGATTTTCTGGATTTTTTTTCTAATTTTGTCTGTCATAGTTGATGTGTACCTATGATGAAAATTACAGGCCTCTCTCATCTTTTTAAGTGGGAGAACTTGCACAATTGGTGGCTGACTAAATACTTTTTTGCCCCACTGTATATGGCAAGACTTGAAAATAACCAATATTATACAATCTAGGTTTACAAAGCTCATAGAGACTTACCCAGAAAGACTCACGGCTGTAATCACTGCCAAAAGTGATTCTAACATGTATTGACTTGAGGGGGTTGAATACTTATCTAATCAAAATATATACTGCTCAAAAAAATAAATGGAACACCTCTTGCTCCTACCTGGCACGCAGGCGTCCCATCTAGAGCTCTGGAAATGCAAATGCGCTACGCTAAATGCTAATAGTATTAGTTAAAACTCAAACGTTCATTAAAATACACATGCAGGGTATTGAATTAAAGCTACACTCGTTGTGAATCCAGGCAACAAGTCAGATTTTTAAAATGCTTTTCGGCGAAAGCATGAGAAGCTATTATCTGATAGCATGTAACACCCCAAAAGACCCGCAGGGGACGTAAACAAAATAATTAGCATAGTCGTCGCTACACAAACCGCACAAATAAAATATAAAACATTCCTTACCTAAATCGGTCCATATATAGCCTAGATATCGATCTATGAAGACTGTGTGATAAACGGAAAAAAATAGCGTTTCATAACGTAACGTCATTTTTTAAAATTCAAAAAGTCGACGATAAACTTTCACAAAACACTTCAAAATACTTTTGTAATGCAACTTTAGGTATTAGTACACGTTAATAAGCGATAAAATTCATCAGGAGGCGATGTCAATTCTATAGGTGTCTAAAAAATTCTAAAAAATGTCTGGAGAGAGCTCGACCAAAACATCCGGTCGGAGACCGGAGGGAATCGGTTCCCTTGATTCAGTTTGACCAAGAATCAAAGCTGAATCAAATGACAAGACTCTAGACAACGTGTGGAAGCTGTAGGCACTGCAACATCGGCCTCATTTAATTCAGTTCACTTTGAACAATTCCTGGAAGTAGCGCAAGGATATTTATTTCCATTTTCAGTGATCAGATTTTCCTGCACTTTTCGATGAAACGCACGTTATGTTATAGTCACAGCCGTGATTTAACCAGTTTTATAAATGTCTTAGTATTTTCTATCCACACATACTAATCATATGCATATACTATATTCCTGGCCTGAGTAGCAGGGCGCTGAAATGTTGCGCGATTTTTAACAGAATGTTCGAAAAAGTAGAGGGTCGACTTAACAGGTTAAACAACACAATGTAACTCCAAGTCAATCACACTTCTGTGAAATCAAACTGTCCACTTAGGAAGCAATACTGATTGACAATACATTACACATGATGTTGTGCAAATGGAATAGACAACAGGTGGAAATTATAGACAATTAGCAAGACACCCCCCAATAAAGGAGTGGTTCTGCAGGTGGTGACCACAGACCACTTCTCAGTTCCTATGCTTCCTGGCTGATGTTTTGGTCACTTTTGAATGCTGGCGGTGCTTTCACTTTAGTGGTAGCATGAGACGGAGTCTACAACCCACACAAGTGGCTCAGGTAGTGCAGCTCATCCAGGATGGCACATCAATGTGAGCTGTGGCAAGAAGGTTTGCTGTGTCTGTCAACGTAGTGTCCAGAGCATGGAGGCGCTACCAGGAGACATGCCAGTACATCAGGAGATGTGGAGGAGGCCGTAGGAGGGCAACAACCCAGCAGCAGGACCCCTACCTCCGCCTTTGTGCAAGGAGGAACACTGCCAGAACCCTGCAAAATGACCTCCAGCAGGCCACAAATGTGCATGTGTCTGCTCAAACGGTCAGAAACAGACTCCATGAGGGTGGTATGAGGGCCCGACGTCCACAGGTGGGGGTTGTGCTTACAGCCCAACACCGTGCAGGAAGTATGGCATTTGCCAGAGAACACCAAGATTGGTAAATTCGCCACTGGCGCCCTGTGCTCTTCACAGATGAAAGCAGGTTCACACTGAGCACATGTGACAGACGTGACAGAGTCTGGAGACGCCGTGGAGAACGTTCTGCTGCCTGCAACATCCTCCAGCATGACCGGTTTGGCGGTGGGGTGGCATTTCTTTGGTGGCATTTCTTTTGGGGGCCGCACAGCCCTCCATGTGCTCGCCAGAGGTAGCCTGACTGCCATTAGGTACCGAGATGAGATCCCCAGACCCCTTGTGAGACCATATTCTGGTGCGGTTGGCCCTGGGTTCCTCCTAATGCAAGACAATGCTCGACCTCATGTGGCTGGAGTGTGTCAGCAGTTCCTGCAAGAGGAAGGCATTGATGCTATGGACTGGCCCGCCCGTTCCCCAGACCTGAATCCAATTGAGCACATCTGGGACATCATGTCTCGCTCCATCCACCAACAGACTGCACCACAGACTGTCCAGGAGTTGGCGGATGCTTTAGTCCAGTTCTGGGAGGAGATCCCTCAGGACACCATCCGCCACCTCATCAGGAGCATGCACTGTAGGGAGGTCTACAGGCACGTGGAGGCCACACACACTACTGAGCCTCATTTTGACTTGTTTTAAGGACATTACATCGAAGTTGGATCAGCCTGTAGTGTGGTTTTCAACTTTAATTTTGAGTGTGACTCCAAATCCAGACCTTCATGGGTTGATAAATTTGATTTCCATTGATAATTTTGGTGTGATTTTGTTGTCAGCACATTCAACTATGTAAAGAAAAAAAGTATTTAATAAGAATATTTCATTCATTCAAATCTAGCATGTGTTATTTTAGTGTTCCCTTTATTTTTTTGAGCAGTGTATTCGTGTTTTATTTTCCATACATTTTTCTTCCACTGAATCTAGAGTATTTTGTGTAAATCGTTGACCAAAACATTACAATGAAATCCATTTTAATCCCACTTTGTAAGAAAATGTGGAAAAAGTCCAGGGGTGTGAATACTTTCTGAAGGCACTGTATTCATTAGGTTGCACCTCAGTCACGCCATGCCATTGTTATGAACATTCTCAAGCCGCCCTCTACCGGTGGCGCCATAGGGGTACATAGGCCCTATATTGGTGAAAACCCAGTCATTCTGGAGGGAGGCTAACTACTGTTGTCTAAATTACACTATAGTGCCTGGAAATACAATGACATTGCTAAAGAAGTCAAATATTTAGTAGGAAACAACTATGCCAGCGTCATCATGTGGTCAAATTTACTTTAGACAGTTGTCAATGTTGTCATTAGTTCGCAAGGTTTGTCAAAAATAACTAGCAATGCTAATGTTAGCTTGCTAAAATCCGGTGGCCTCCCATCTATTTTAGCTAGCTAGCTAACATTTTACTCTATCTAAAGTCAATCAGGTGACATCAAAATGATGACAAAAGTTTTTCCTACTAATTATTTGCTTCCTGTTGAATTTAGTTGTATTTCCAGGCCACTGTAATGCACTTTTGATGAAATCTTAATCTGTGCTCATTGACGATGCATTGAGTAGAATGCTCAGTCGGGCATCAGTACAAAAGGAATGTTCAAAACAATATTGTGACGAAACATGCAACCCGTGAATATCTGTAGTATTCAAGGTTTGACATTTTTAAGCGAAACATAATGTTTTCATAATACAATTTGCCTCATATAAATGGAACTAAACTGGTGACCAGACAATTACCAACAACAGAGTGGCTAGAGAACCAAACTATGGCTTCAGCACAACCTTAACCTGCAACTTTCCAAACTCCATCCCCACAATATTTTGACAAATTGATCAATACTATTATGGTTCAATTTTATTTAAAAACAATGAGTGTACAAAACTCTGCTCTTTCCACGACCAGGTGAATCCAGGTGAAAGCTATGATCCCTTACTGATGACACTTGTTAAATCCACTTCAAATCACTGTAGATGAAGGGGAGGGGACAGGTCAAAGTCAGATTTTTAAGCCTTGAGATAATTGAGACATGGATTGTGTATGTGTGCGATTCAGAGGGTGAATGGGAAAGACAAAATATTTAAGTGCCTTTCAACGGGGGATGGTAGTTGCCAGGCACCCTGGTTTGAATGTGTCAAGAACTGCAATGCTGCTGGGTTTTTCACGCTCAACATTTCAAATCAAATTTTTTTAAATTGTCACATGCACCGAATACAAGTGTAGGTAGACCTTACTGTGAAATACTTACTTACAGGCCCTTAAACAACAATGCAGTTCAAGGACTACAATTAAGAAAATATTGACTAAATAAACTAAAATAAAAAATGACTTTGCATAGATAATAAACAGCAAGTATCAGCAGTGTAAAATCAAAAGGGGGGGGTGTCAATGTAAATAGTCCGGGTGGCCATTTGATTAATTGTTCAGCAGTCTTATGGCTTGGGGATAGACCGAGACTTTTGGACCTAGACTTGGTGCTCCGGTACCGCTTGCCGTGCGGTAGCAGAGAGAACAGTCTATGACTTGGGGGACTGGAGTCTTTGACAAGTTTCTCGTGTGTATCAAGAATGTTCCACCACCCAAAGGACATCCAGCCAACTTGACAACTGTGGTAAGCGTTAGACTCAACATGGGCCAGCATCCCTGTGGAACGCTTTTGAAACCTTGTATAGTCCATACTGTTCTAATGGCAAAATGGAGCAACTCAATATTAGGAAGCCGTTCCTGATGTTTTGTACACTCAGTGTACATTTCCGGTCTTGTCATAGTTTATTTTTGTTTCGATCCAGATTTTTTTAAAGAATAAAATTACTCAAATACAACCCATCTCCTCAACCACCTTGAAATATAAGGGTCCTAGGTTGGGCTCACCGAATGTCTTGGATGGCCACACTCCGATCTCTCTTCTTGCCCCACACTGTTAAGGAGTTGACCAGGAGGATGATAAACTCTCCGTTCTCCATGCCTATGGACACCATCTCTCCATTGGGGCTGTAGGCTGTGCATTTGGCTGGGTGGCCTAAGCTGACTTTGTTTAGAAGTTTCTAGGAGTGAAAGAACAAAAAGACAGTAACAGTACCAAGGAGCAGGGCCATGCATAGTCTTTTCTGCTCAAAAAAAAAAGAAAAATCAGAGCAAACTTGTTACAGTGCCTCCTAAAGACACGATTGTCATAATTGATTATGATTTATCTTCAATGCTCTCAAATAATAACCTTATAATATAGCCTAATATTAATAATGTTCTTACTCATGATGTATGGCAGGCTGGCTAGTGGCTTGTGTGGATATTTTAGCATATGGTGGTTACAGTAGCTAGAGTCTAGACTATCTGTGTTCAATGCTTTATTTGTAAATCGGGAGGTGGGAGACCTGGGCAGCTCTGTGGTACCAGATAATCTTTTGAATAATAAAGCATTGCATGCGTATCATCATATTTGCGTGGTGGCATAGAGTAATGTAGAGGCGCTTAAATAAGTTGCAAAAATGGGGACCATTATTAGTAGCCTAAGATCTGGGGGAAAAAATCCCTTTTCTAAACGCATTTCATGCAATTCTACGTCATTTTACATGACTGGAGACTTTGGAAAAATATTTTCTAATACCACACAAATGATCTAAATGACAGCCTTTGACACTGACAAACTGAGAATCTGAGATCAATAAAAATCCATCAATAGCCTACAGTGCAGGGCAGACCAACGGACGGGGGTAGGGGTGTGGGGGTGGCGAACTTGACGAGGGGCAGTGGATTCAGAACAACAATGGCAAACACAGGGTTAACATTACTCCCCACACCAACACACCGCTGCATCAAACATGCATTTCAGGCCTAAAAGGCAAAAACGGTTCTCCATCCGTCTCACTCACCTTATCTGCCAGGTCCCATATGCGGATGGTGCCGTCATCGCTGGCAGAAATGAACATGTCTTTTGAGGGGTGAGTAGCTAGTCCCCAGATTCGCCCCTGTGTGTGTCCGTTGATCATGGTGTTGGAGGCGGCATTCTTTTCGCCCACCTCAATGATCTCACCATCTTTAGTTCCCACAAGGATTTTACCCTGGATTAAAAAGGTGGAATTAAAAAAAGAAACGTGGGGTTATTCCTTGAATGAACGTGGTATTATAGTATTTCTCAATTTACAGTACAATCAATCATGATAATACCTACAGATACTCAGTATAAACTATATTAAAGAGAATAGTAATGTTAAAGTGCATATAATAAATGTATGCTAGCATGTTCCAGGATAAAATTAAGAAAGTGTACATATTTTACTGTGCACAATGTTTTAGTAAAATTCCTTCCCAAAGCACATTAGGGAAACAAAAGCAACTCTTCTTCAGAATTGCTTCAGAATTGCCCCTACTTCATTGCTACATTTCCACCCAGCCAATTAGAAGTCAAGATTAAGCTATTACCATCTAATATCTATCCAATCCTCTCTACGGGACAAATCCTAATGAAATCGAATTTTCAATTAGTCTCCCGTTGACATTGCATGACAAAGTGAAAATTAGACAAGTAGAAGATAGGATTCACCCCTATATGAGTGTCTATAGTCAGATTATAGGGATCCAGTTCAGCAATCAAGTATCACAAAGCAGACATTGATAGTTCGTAGAAGTGGGAAGAACACAGGACCCTACCTTCCCCCGGCACACGGACCGAACATTCTCCACTGTCTGCCCAGTCTCCAGCTGGAACGCCCTACAGCGCTTCATCTCCTGGTCCCACAATTTAACTGCTCCGCCCTCCTTAGTCCTGTTAAGAACACACACAAATCAAAACAAATTTACTGTGTGTGAGTTTATGTCATGTACTGTATGCTATATGTTGTGTTATGTTCTTCCTGTTGTCATGTTGTTGTTCACTTGTCACTCAAGGATTAATACAATTAATAATTGCCTCTTTGGGTGGAGTAAAGTACAGTATGTTGAATAGAATTAACTTGAAGGGAAGAATCAAATATCGGAAAAAATGGAGCTACAGTCTGAAGCCATATGGGCCAGAGTTTTGGAAACAAATGGTGGCTGAAACCAATGGCTGTTGGTTGTATGAATAGATAAGAAACAATATCAGAAATAAATAAAACATCGAACAAAAATGGATAAGTTCTGATACGGTGGCGACGTGTGTCTGAGCAAGTGTGATGTTGTTAATGTTTGTCGAGTTTTATGTACGTTTTTTTCTTTAGTCGTCTTTTGCTGTTTTGACTGTTGTGCAATAAGTCCTTCCCTAGTCATGTCGAGTCTGGTGGATCTATGCATGTCTAAATGTGTTTAAAAAAGGAATTCATTTGAATAGAACGACCACACGCACACACAGCTTAAAAAAAAAACATATGTTACTGTTTTCCTTTTACATTGCATCACACTTCATGATCACACGACTTCTTGCTTTATGCATCGTTTGAGATCATGTTTTTAGATGAGTGAAGAATAGCAAATGAACCTGATCTCCTTTATTTGTCTATGCATCATCAATCGCTGCACTGCACTTTTTTAACAATCAATTTAACTTTAAACAATACAGTGTAAAAAATCGAATGTTTTATTTTATATCCTGTACCAGGTAACCCATGTCTCGCTCACATGTTATGTAAACTGTGAAGCAAGAATCAAGAAAGTCAAAAGTCAGAGTACTCACGGCCTCTCCTTCCCTCCAGTCACGATGAGGCCATCCCTAAGTGTGGTGTACATGGTGAAAACAGGCCCCGTATGTGCTTTGGCCACCACCCGTACCAGAAAGTGCTCTCGCCACACATACACATCACCATTTATGGCACCGGTAAAGGTGAGGTTATTCTGTCAGAACAATGACAAAACTCTCATTAAAAGGTACAGTCTTTGAGCAGAAAAAAACCATCACTTATTTTGGTATACAGCTGAGGAGCGGAGCTAAGGAGATGTAACTCCTCTCAAATACAAAGACAGCGCTTTTGAAGCAAAGAAATATAGTCCATGACATCCACAAGACATGGCAGACCTTCAATAATATTCATGGGTTGCACCTCCGTCACTCTGTCGCGTCATGCCATTATTATGACCGTTCTAAAGAGACACCCGCTATAGTGGTGCCCAAAAGTGGACTGATGCCCAGTCATTCTGAATGGGGACTAATGACGCTTCATCTAAATTACACAATAGTGGCCTGGAAATATGACGATGTTGCTAAAGTAGGCAAATATTTTGTAGGAAACAACTTTGCCGTCCTTATGATGTCATCAAATGTACTTTAGCACAAACCTGTTTTTACGATTTCTGGTATATCAAAGTAAATCAAACCCAGCAAGGTTTTGGACCCATTATGTAGTTTTTACCTGAATTGGAATACTATTGGAAATGAATGTGGAATCTGGGAGTAATATGTCCAGTGCATTCGGAAAGTATTCAGACCCCTTGACTTTTAACACATTTTGTGGAGAATGTGCAAAACTGTCATCAAGGCAACTTAAAATAATCTCAAATATAAAATATATTTTGATTTGTTTAACACTTTGTTGGTTACTACATGATTTCATATGTGTTATTTCATAGTTTTGATGTCTTCACTATTATTCTACTATTATTAGTACGACCCTGCCTCACACAGGAAGCGGCGCAGGTCCTAATCCAGGCACTTGTCATCTCCCGTCTGGATTACTGCAACTCGCTGTTGGCTGGGCTCCCTGCCTGTGCCATTAAACCCCTACAACTCATCCAGAACGCCGCAGCCCGTCTGGTGTTCAACCTTCCCAAGTTCTCTCACGTCACCCCGCTCCTCCGCTCTCTCCACTGGCTTCCAGTTGAAGCTCGCATCCGCTACAAGACCATGGTGCTTGCCTACGGAGCTGTGAGGGGAACGGCACCTCAGTACCTCCAGGCTCTGATCAGTCCCTACACCCAAACAAGGGCACTGCGTTCATCCACCTCTGGCCTGCTCGCCTCCCTACCACTGAGGAAGTACAGTTCCCGCTCAGCCCAGTCAAAACTGTTCGCTGCTCTGGCTCCCCAATGGTGGAACACACTCCCTCACGACGCCAGGACAGCGGAGTCAATCACCACATTCCGGAGACACCTGAAACCCCACCTCTTTAAGGAATACCTAGGATAGGATAAAGTAATCCTTCTCACCCCCCTTAAAAGATTTAGATGCACTATTGTAAAGTGGCTGTTCCACTGGATGTCATAAGGTGAATGCACCAATTTGTAAGTCGCTCTGGATAAGAGCGTCTGCTAAATGACTTAAATGTAAATGTAAAATTCTACAATGTAGAAAATAGTAAAATAAAGAAAACCCTGGACTTGTGACTGGTAATGTACGTGTTCGTCAGAGATTTTGATGTGTTTTTAAGCAATTGATCTGCTGACTATAAACGTTTATACTAAGTTCACCAATCCGAGGTAAAAAAGGATGTGTAATTCCCACCAATTCGATGTGGTCAAAAAGTGAGCTTGTGTAATGTAGTAACACATACTATCCACATCAAGGAAAGGAAAGTAGTGTCATAAAAATTAATATTATCATCATCATATATTAATATGGCAAAATAATTACATATTTTAATTTAGGATGATAGTATATGAAGCAAAATATATATATATATTTTTTACAATAATCACATTTCACTCGTATAACCAGTTAGAGTTTTTAAAAAATGCTCTTGTGCACAATTGAACCGAGCACTCTTGAAAGACTTCCCATAGTGACTGTGCAGCAGCTGTTCATTCGCCGTCCCTGTATTTAGAGAGATGGCAATGCCATTATAGCTAGCAAAGTTAGGCAAAAATAGCTAGGAATGCTAACATTACTTAACAAAAATCCGGTGCTCTCCCCTCAATGTTAGCTAGATAGCTGAAGTTATACTGTATCTGGCGACATCACAATGATGACAAAATGATTTTCCTAGTAATTATTTGCCTCTTTTTGAAATGTCACTGTGTTTCCAAGCCACTATAATGCACTTTAGACTACATCTTCATCATTGAGAATGCATTGAGTAGAACCTTCAGTCAGGCAACAGTCCTCAAGAGAACGTTCAAAACAATAATTGTTCATTTTCTTCACCATAATTCTATAATCAATATATTAGCCATGTGCAAATAGAAAGGTGGTACTCACAGCACCGAAAGCCACAGACAACATGGTCTGCATCCTGCCGTCTTCCACTGCACCGATCACTCCTTTCTTGTACATGAGGGAACCTCCCACTAGGGTCCAGAACTTGATATGCTTGATTCCCACTGACACAAACTGGGTGTCCGAGTCAGGCCTGAACTCCACCACAAAGATCCTGTCGGCATGGCGGCCCTTACTGGTCACTTTGGTGCCTATGGAATAGAAAAACATGGATTAAAGTTGTCAGACCCAATAGAGGTTAATTCATCCCATCCATCCATCCATCTATTCATCTTTTTTTTAAATGAAATAGAGTTGCCTTGTTACCTTCCTGCCAGCGCCAGACGGTGATGGTGTGCTCAGGCTCCACCCCTACCGACAGCAGCAGCTTGCCCGTGGCACTGAAGTTGACGTAGCCCACCCCCTTTGCGTGCGAACACCGTAATACAGACAGCGTCTGTTTGCTCATTGCGTCCCACACGTGGATGGAGGGGGCGAGGCCTGCAGGCAAAAAGCAGTCCCGCAGCTTTACAATGACCTTGAGTACTCAAAGCACCACGCCTCAAGAGGTCACATCTCAGTCACAACACAGGGTTTGAGGGTCAAGGAGGAGGATGGGAAGGGTGGACATGTTGAGGACAATCCAGTCGTACAAGGTTACTTTATAACGGGTCACGTCTAATTCACTAAGGGTCGGTCCTGGTCTGGCATCTACATGCATAAACTGGTACTAGTACAAGGGGCAATATTGGTAAGTGACTTACCATATACAGTACAGTACAAGAACCATGAGTGGCTTGCTTAACTACTTCGGCATGCTCACAAGAAGGGCTAAGCAAGGATTCATTCATAGTAAGACTTCATTCATCAATTAATAATCACTGACACTGGCAGGTTGACAAGCTACAATACAGTACTCAAGTCAATACTCACCACCAATTTCCAAATCTACACAAAAAGCAGTAAATTATACCACAGAGTTTTGAAAAAAGATTAGAATTTTTCTTCTGCAAGTAAAAAACATCAACTATAAATAAAACATTTTGGGATGGGTTATGCTTTCAATGGACATGCCACGTTTGTGTAAGTTGCACTGAAATAAACAGGATGATGTTCATTAGGGCAAGCAAAAGAAAGTGCTTTAAAACATTTGGAAATTACGTTTTTTCACTGAAACAATGTCAGACCCTCTCTGTTTCAGTGCGTTTTCTTCCATTTGGTGCTTAATGAACATGACCCGGAATTGAAACCAAAGTAAATAAGACATGAAGAATAAATGCCACCATCTTACCTGGCAGGTCGGTGACATCACCTGTTATGGAGTGGACAATGGTGAAATGAGGAAGCGTCAAAAGTAACAAGAGCAATGGGTAAGGATGACATTTGGCATGAAAGTGACCACTTCAAATGCTCTGCGTGGCACAGATGTAAAAAAAAAAAAATATGCAACAGTCATGTGACAGCATTATTGTGCATCAAGAATCGATTGAAACACACATTCAATCCTGGGCTCTCAAGGACACAGCTAAAGGTTTTGAACTTATTGTAAACTGAGAAGTATTGAAAACTGCTTGACATTAGCGCCCCTTATTTGCATATCAATATATACAGTTGAAGTGAGAAGTTTACATACACTTAGGTTGGAGTCATTAAAACTCGTTATTCAACCACTCCACAGATTTCTTGTTAACAAACTATAGTTTTGATAAGTGGATTAGGACATCTACTTTGTGCATGACAAGTCATTTTTCCAACAATTGTTTACAGACAGATTATTTAACTTATAATTCACTATATCACAATTCCAGTGGGTTAGAAGTTTACATACACTAAGTTGACGGTGCCTTTAAACAGCTTGGAAAATTCCAGAAAATGATGTCATGGCTTTAGAAGCTTCTGATAGGCTAATTTCCAAAATTTGAGTCAATTGGAGCCCTACCTTCAAACTTAGTGCCTCTTTGCTTGACATTATGGGAAAATCAAAAGAAATCAGCCAAAATAATTGTAGACCTCCACAAGTCTGGTTCATCCTTGGGAGCAATTTCCAAATGCCCGAATGTAGCACGTTCATCTGTACAAACAATAGTACGCAAGTATATACAAGGAGGAGGAGGAGAAGGAGACGCGTTCTGTCTCCCAGAGATGAACGCACTTTGGTGCGAAAAGTGATAATCAATTCCAGAACAACAGCAAAGGACGTTGTGAAGATGCTGGAGGAAACAGGTACAAAAGTATCTATGTCCACAGTAAAACAAGTCCTATATCGACATAACCTGAAAGACCATTCAGCAAGGAAGAAGCAACTGCTCCAAAACCGCCATAAAAAAAGCCAGACTATGGTTTGCAACTGCACATGGGGACAAAGATCGTACTTTTCTGAGAAATGTCCTCTGGTCTGATGAAACAAAAATAGAACTGTTTAGCCATAATGACCATTGTTATGATTGGAGGAAAAAGGGGGAGGCTTGCAAGCCGAAGAACACCATCCCAACCGTGAAGCACGGGGGTGGCAGCATCCTGTTGTGGGGGTGCTTTGCTGATGCACTTCACAAAATAGATGGCATCATGAGGTAGGAAAATTATGTAGATATATTGAAGCAACATCTCAAGACATCAGTCAGGAATTTAAAGCTTGGTCGCAAATGGGTCTTCCAAATGGACAATGACCCCAAGCATACTTCCAAAGTTGTGGCAAATTGGCTTAAGGACAACATAGTCAAGGTATTGGAGTGGCCATCACAAAGCCCTGACCTCAATCCCATAGAAAACTTGTGGACAGAACTGAAAAAGTGTGTGCGAGCAAGAAGACCGACAAAACTGACTCAGTTACACCAGCTCTGTCAGGAGGAATGAGCCAAAATTCATCCAACTTATTGTGGGAAGTTTGTGGAAGGCTACCCAAAATGTTTGACCCAGGTTAAACAATTTATGTGATGAAGGAAATAAAAGCTGAAATAAATCATTCTCTCTACTATTATTCTGACATTTCACATTCTTAAAATAAAGTGGTGATCCTAACTGACCTAAGACATGGACTTTTTACTAGGATTAAATGTCAGGAAAAGTGAAAAACTGAGTTTAAATGTAGTTGGCTAAGGTGTATGTAAACTTCTGACTTCAACTGTATATATATTTTTATTTTTTATTTAATCTTTACTTAACTCGGCATGTCAGTTAAGAACAAATTCTTATTTACAATGATTGCCTACTCCGGCCAAACCCTAACCCGGACAACGCTGGGCCAATTGTCCGTCGCCCTTTGGGACTCACAATCACGGCCGGTTGTGATACAGCCTGGAATCGAACCAGGGTCTGTAGTAACACACTAGCACTGAAATGCAGTGCCTTAGACCGCTGCACCACTCAGGAGCCCAAAACAGGGTGCTTAGTATGTCCTCTGAAGAGCAAGAGTAAAAACACAATTGAAGACTCACACTAAATGCCAATTAAAAGCCCTTTGAGCAAAATTTGCATTCACTCTTTGACCCAAAGTATCTTCCACATAAATCTGATACAATGTAGCAAAAAAAGAAAGAACTGTGCTCACAAAACAACACCAGTGCCGATAAAACAAAGCCAAACCGTATGTGGATGGGTTCAGTGAAAGTAATGAGAATAGAGTGGGTTCCCACTTACCAATCTGTCCTGTGGCAATGATGTTTAGATACTTTGGGTGTTGATTGACAGTGAGACACAGAATGTCATCTGTGTGCTCGAGGTAAAAGCTCTGAGTCCCTGTGAGGAGAGATACAGTATGGAACTTTAATATCAGTCCCAGCACATTTCAAGAGTTTTTCTATACTTTTAAATGACTTATTTCCCCCCTATTTATATACAGTTACGTGCAGAAAAAAGGTTGTCATAAAATAAAATATGTATATACAGCCTTACAGGTTGTGACAATTATCACTAGAATAGTCAATAGTTCAGCAAACAGTTAGTTGTGTCCACATTCTGAATATGAGTGTTATACCTTTTCGTTTTTAGAGGGTCCTGGGTTTGTATAGCCCATGACTTATTTATATATACATATATATTAAGTGTTCACATTTGTGTGATAGCATAGCACAATAGCATTAAGAAATATAGTCATAACGAATACAGGCGTCCTGTTAGGATGCCTATAAGAAGCACCAGACCCCAATACCCTTTTCACACTATCATGCCAACATGAACCAAAGTGTGCTGCACATTTTCCTTTCCAGCACAGTTTGAGGAGCACTGACTCTGGATAAGAGCATCTGCTAAATTACAAAAATGTAAACTATGGTGAAGGTGTAACCAGGCCAGCACAGTATAGCTTGGGTTGGCTCAGGTCAGTAGTGTGTTCAGTGTACCTGTGCTCATACACGCAGGGACGGACTGGGACCAGAAATCTGCCATGGCATTTCTAACAGGCCGGCCCCCATACCAACCCATTTTTGCCTTGAGGCCCCAATTATTAGCCAAATACTGATAAGTCTGCGTGAAACCCCCAATAAGACAGGCCAAACTGGGCTAAAGATGGACCAGCCCATCTGGCATTTGCCATAACTGCCCTATGGCCAGTCCATCTCTTCATACACACCAGCAGAGAGGTTCTGGATGACCACTGCTGCGGCAGTGTGGAAGATGATGTCGGCGCCATCGTTGAGGTAATGCAGGTTGTTTCGACAATCAAAACCCCGATATCCAAACACATGTTCCAAGGCCAGCTCCTGAAAAGCACACCCAAATGAGAAAAAGCAACAGGAACTTTATTTTTTCCCCCGAACATAAATATTTAAAATGCTAAATACTGGACAAGCTGATGTTTCCCATCAAATGTTTTGTATGAACATTATAGACCTGACACAGCCATTCCTTTGGCAACATCTCTCGGCCCACCAGACCCTGCCTGGCTATTTAACTATGCAACCTCCCCTTTTAAAAATGGATCCATCTCACAAACCTCAACAAGTTTTTTCTTCTTGGTTAAGTTGTTCTTCAGCAGTTTCTCTGGTAAGGGGGCAGCTCTACTGACAGGAGGCCTGCACAGAAGAAATTATAACATGGCGAATTGACATGATTCATATGAGCCATTCCAGAGGCTTTTAGAGTGCCTAATTGCACAGTACTTTGCTGTACATGTCTTACCTGACTTCACTCTCGCCATTATAGACCTACTGTGTCTTTATGATGTGCTGTTCTGTGTTTTTACTGATTTGAAGTTTGTTTGTGTTTGTAGCACTTTGTGTTTTTGAAAAGTGTTACAAATAAAATGTATTATGATTATTATTGTGATTATTATTATTATTAGAGCAGAGTAGTATGGAAGGTCCAGAAACAACTAGCCACAGGATGTAGATCTGAAAGGATTTTCAGAGGCATAGATAACTTGAATGGTAGTAGCTCTGCCTTGCCTCCCGATAGGTGGAATTACGACAAATGTTCTCCTAATATTACGGGGCGACCTAACTTTTCTGCGCACATAATGATAACCAGATTACAATAAACCAACTTGTCTGCGTTATGTTTCATGACAAGAGCATTACTTCATGGGACAGATGTCATATTTTGATTATCTACTCAGATAATCTGATTATTTTCTGGCTGCTACAAATACGTTATCAAAACCTTCTTACAAAAGCAGTATACAAACTGACCATGCCATTCTAAAATACGTCATTCATTATTGTTGGCCATACGGTACCTTTCCTCCACGAGCACTTCTTTCTCTCGCTGGTGAGGCTTTGTGCCAACCATGGCCCGGATGCTGACAGCATAGATCTTGGTGATGTAATCGGTACCCTTCTCTCGTGCAACATCACTGTCATACCCTACAGAGAGAAAACATCATGTCAATTCCTTGTGCCTGAACAATACAACCATGTATAACCACATACATACAATCATAAACCAGAGACAACCACAACCAAACTGTATTTAGCCAGCTACATTCCAAACATACCATGTGAGCGCAAGACCAAGTGAGCGCAAGACGTGTGATTGCAAGCACAAGACCAAGCCAAACTACGGTGATTAAGCAAGACAGCGGGAAGGATCACTGGTATAGACCAACAATCATCTAACAGCTTGTACACAAAGCTCATCCTTCAAAAACTGGAAAATATCTTACAGAACAGTACATATCCCTTTCTCCCAAAATGCTGTCATAGCAGCCTCAGCCTGACTAGGGGAAGGAGACTTCTTCAAAAGAGGCTCAGGATGAACCGATACAGTCATTAGGCTATGCAATGGGTAATCTAATTGGACTCTTGACTAGTTTATAGAAGTGTACAGTAAATATGTGTTGCACTTTCATATGCATTTTATAGTGTTTATTCTGTGTTTTTATGTACATGTATATGTCTTTTTAAGCACATGACCAAATAAATTCCCCCCCTGGTGGGATAATAAAGTTGATCTAATCCATCTGTTATGATCTCCACCCGGCACAGCCAGAAGAGGAATGGCCACCACTCATAGCCTGGTTCCTCTCTAGTTTTTCCTAGCCACCGTGCTTCTACACCTGCATTGCTTGCTGTTTGGGGTTTTAGGCTGGGTTTCTGTACAGCACTTTGAGATATCAGCTGATGTAAGAAAGGCTTTATAAATAAATTTGACTTGAATCCAGGGGTCTCCAACAGGTCGATCGCAAGCTACCAATTGGATTTCACAAAATTGGGGAGAAAAAGGGGGTAAAAAAATAAATAAATAAAAGAAAAAAAGAATATGTAGAATCACAGGAAATTTCCTTTAAAACGGCAACCTTTTCTCTCAGCTGCGTGGCAAAATGTGTAGAATAGCAGAAAATTAGCAATAAAACTGCATTTTTTTTTACCTCAGCTCCATGGAGAGATTTGTATAATTGCAGGAAATTGGCTTAACATTTTTTTAATGTTTCTCTACACCACCAAGATGGGGGCCTCTAAATATATTCAAAAAATGTATCTGCGCCGACTGCGCCCCCTGCTATACCCCCTGCCACACCCCTGCTACACCCCCTGCCACACCCACCACCTAAGACCCCTTTTAATCCCGAAAAAAAACGATACCTCCATCCTCCTCCGCATCGTCGTCAGACTCCTCGCTATCCACCGCCTTGCTCTCCTTATGTCCCGACGACTCGCGGCCCCAAATCATGAGCGCAGAGTCAGCGCCCCCCACCGACAGCAGCATGGTGTCATCATTGGACCATCGGACGTTAGTCACATTGGCACTGTGCCCCACATACTTCTTAAACTTGGCAAACTGGCCCTGAAACAAAGGAGTGGTTTGTTTCAGTGCAGTCAACTCCTGGGTCGTGTTCATTAGGCACGAAAGTGAAGAAAAATTCTCAACAGAATGAAACTGGGAGGTACTACGTAGAATTTTGTCCCATAGCAAACGCTTGTTTTTGTTCTCCGTTTCAAAACATTTGCTACAGTGTGCTCTAATGAACAGAACCCTGCTAATGTAATGGCATTGAGATTGTTGAGAATGTGTGCAATACAATATAGCATTGCATTTCTACGTCAGACTTGTATTCACTCACCTTGGAAGGATAACCAAACAGCTTTAGGAAGCCAAAGTCATCCCCAGTGGCCAGCAATTTCCGGTCTTTGGTGAGAGAGGCAGCATTTACAAAGCTGAGTGTGGGCCAGACCCCCTCGCAGGTGGGTCCCAACACTGAGGTCCAGGTGGCCCATTCCACCTTTTCAAACTGGAAACATGCAACACAGACAGACACAAACAGGCATGCACGCACGATGCTTCTGAAAAAGGGTTTTACATGTACATATAATCTTTCACCACTGACACATCTGTGCGAAAGACGCTATATCATTTTGATGCGTGGTTTCCTCAATAGGAGCCCATGACAAAATCAAGGAACTTATCATGTGTTTTCACCTCCGCAATATTGATAGTTTGTTTCCTTCCTCTTGGGGCTTCGAAGAATAGTTGTTCTTTGGTACCAGTGTTGACTTGTAGCAATTTCCCTGTATTCAGGATTAAAAACAATAAGATCTCTTGAAAAAAGTATAAATATTACTCTTGGGGCTGAATCATAAGAGAAATGTGCATGTAAGGGAAGAAGGGTGGACAGCAACAAATTAGATTGCAACTAGAATCATCAATGACTAAATGATTAAAGGCCCAATCTGTAATTTGTCTGAATTTGCTGCTATAAACTATACAAGAACATATGCAACAGTGTGCACAGTGGGTATTTATTTATACGACCTCCCAAGCCAAGTGTATAGGCAGTTCTATTCCTTTCACTTACCACGGGTATCCCAGTCAATGTGGGTGATGTAGCTGGAAGCTCCTTTACAGATGCCCACTCTCTTGCTGGTCAGCACATTGTAAATGTCCACAAAAGTGTCATGAGAAGCCACCGCAAGGTATTTTCCAGCATCTGCAGGGGGGAGAGTGCAGAGTGAAAACTGTAGTGTTAACCGACCTTGGTCACATACAACTTTGTTTGCAAAAACAACAGGCCCAAGAATATTTAGTCAATAAATGACCACATCCTGGAATTACCTTGGCAGAACCTGATATCCGAGATGATCTCTTTGCGGTGATGGAAGGTCACCATGTCCTCCAAGGTGTCGGCATTCACCACCAGGAAACTGCCGTCGTTCAGACCCACGGCTAAGGCTTTCCCATCAGGAGAAAAGGCACAGCATCTACCACCTCAAATCAAATAAAAACATAGCTATGATCCTGATTTCAGCCACAGAAACCGATTTTAAACATGCATGGAGGTAGAAAGAAAAATTGCAGATACTCTCATAATGCTGTATTCTGGGAGGATTATTTTGAGGATACTTGCTTTTATATTTAATTTAGGGGGGGACAGTGGTTGTCTTTTTAAATGCTGCATTTTGAGTACATTGAAATGTATCATTGTAAAGCCCTATTATTTTAAATGTCATGCATTGCAGATCTTTTGACCTAACGAAGATCCTTGTGGATTGAAATGTTTTCAATGGAGGTGGTAATTGGGAGGATATTCAGTGTGTGGGCCTTTATGTTCTTTTCAAGTATTCTTCATGAGCCCAGCACCTAATTTTTTAAAATATTTTATAAAGTTTTAATTGAAAAACAATTACTGGTACATCTGTAATACATATATACAGTAGAAGCGTTTGTGGTCATACGCACATTATGACCACAGACGTTTCTATATATGTATTACAGATGTACCAGTAATTGTTTTTCAATTAAACCTTTATAAAATATTTAACAAGACAAAATTATAGCAGGTACCTTTTTTAAGTTTGCGGACAGCTACCATGCGATGGTTGGAGGAGAGTTCCCAGATTCGGAGCGTTTTGTCATCACTTACAGTGGCACATATGGGAAGCAGAGGGTGAGCAGCCAAACCCCACACCTCACCCTCCATGTGACCCTAAACACACACACACGCGTAATAGTCAAACCATTTGTTAGGATTTTTAAGACAGTGAAAATCTGTGTAAATTCTGATCTTATGTCTAGCTGTTACATCCACCCCCTCTGCGCACCTGAACCAACAAGGTCATTGGCCCGCTCTTGTCAATTTCCAAAATCTCTCCATTTTTGGTCCCCACAAGGATGTGTCCATGTCCAAGGGTGATGGCCCGGATAGATGGGTTGTCCTCCAGCAGCAATCCTAAGAAAAGAAGCAGGAGTTGACGCCAAAGAGCAAACATAAATTCCAAAATAGCAGCAAGCAAATGGCAACAATTACCATGATTTGTACTGATGGCAGTTGTTGCTGCCTATGGCATTCATTCATTCATTCATGTTTTGAATACATTTATAATTTATTCATTAATTCACAATCATAGTATTTCTCAATATTGGTACATTACTGCTTGAATTTAGTTTACCTGGGGAATAGTTTTTGTGTTGAGATACTGTACATGACTTACATTTTAAAATATAATAGTCTATTAATAGCCTGCTTTTGGATGTGGAGTGAACAAATCGAAGAAGAAGACAGCTTACCTTTAGATGAAGCAGACAGCGAAGACCTTTTGATGGCGTAGGTCTTCAGGCACCTCTCAAACATGTCATCCCATAGCTCCACCACTCCATCCTTGCCCCCAGTCACGAAGCCCTGCGAGAGAATGAGGGGACTCTGTCACCGGGGGGGAATAATCGCCCACAAGCCCAATCACCTCCTTCACTAATTTAGATCCCAGTTGTGTTCTGCTTCAGTTTCCAAGGTAACCATTAAGGAACATGTATTCTATATTCTACCTGGGTCTACAGGTAAACGACAGGTCAAGATCATGCATAGATGAGCAAAGAAGCGTAGGCATGTGGTATGCTGATGGATTACTGAGCTGCCAAGTAAAGATATCCTGTTAATTAATCCAGAGAATTATAGTATTGGGTCTGGTTTCCTAGATACTGATTAAGCCTAGTTCTGGACAAAAAAATATAAATTATTTTTCGTCCAGGATTAGGCTTAATCTGTGTCCGGGAAACCGGCCCATAAAGTGAGGCAATTAGTACTAGTCAAAAGTGATTACTGCTACGCGACGGTTGGGGACAGCGGGTACCTTATCAAGAGAGCACATGGAGAACACTGGACCGTCGTGGGCCTTGATGGTCTTCATGAGGGTGGTCTCTCTCCAGATGTATACGTCCCCAGTGGTGGAACCTGAGAAAACCAGGTCCTCTGAGCGCCCGTAGCAGACGGACATCATGGTCTCCAGCTTCCCGAGGTTTCCAAAGATACCCCTTTTGAATGTGAGGCCTCCACCTTGGGTCCAACACATGCAGTCTTTCATACAAAGCTATTTCTTCAAGCGTTCAGAGTCGAAGGTTGATTTTGTGTGTCTTTTTTTTAGACAATGGAACGACAACAAAAACAGTACTGTTGCCACACTTCTAATAGTTTGCGTGGTGTTCATGTAGATAATATGTTAGAGGGCAACAAAGCAATTCATGGTTGAATTGCTTCACTGAACAGTTGCATTGTCAAACCAATATTAACTATCACAATTCTCACATGGACGTTGCAGAATAAGGACCATTTATCATGTCATTTCTTAAATACATTTCTGTTGTGTACAATAAAGTGCCTGAAAAACATGAGCTGGCACACACCCAGACAATAGTTAGTGTGGGGGTGCTGACTAATGGCGAATAAACGATAAACTATCAAAATAAAGAAAGTGGCACACTCCATGTATAATCTCCCAGCAATTGAATGGGTATTTACCAGCGTTTCGGCATCACTGTGCCTTCCTCCTGATGAAGTGATGTCGAAACGCTGGTAAATACCCATTCAAATGCTGGGAGATTTTACATGGAGTGTGCCACTTTCTTTATTTTGATAGTTTATCGTAAAATAAAGTGCCACCAGGTTTTCTGTGAACCCCAGGAAAAACAACTGTTGCTAAATTAAACGATATTGGGAATGGAAATAATCGTGGGGAATACCTGTGTGTTGCCAGAATTTGATATGCTTAATTCCCACGGTGACAAGCTTGTCCATACGGAAGGGGTTGCATTTCACCACAAAAAGCTTATCTTTGTGGCCCCTAGGGAATGGAAAGCAGAACCCACACACATCAGTCTGTTTTCTTCTCCATCGATGTTTGCATTTTGCTCATGTTTCATTGAATATCTACACCGTTTTTCAATCGATCATCCTTTTTAGTCATATTCATTACATCTTGATTTATGTGTTTACTCCATAGGGATACTTGAACATTAAGTTGTGGATGGAGGTAAACAACCCTGAATGGGAATGTCCTGCTTTACTGAATGCATACTGTACCTTGCTTTTGCCAGTTTCTCGCCTTTCTTCCAGTCCCACAACACGATGGAATGACCTTCGTCAATGCCCACAGAAACAAGACTCTTCCCATCCACTGCGGGCCAAAAGGAAGAGAGCCATTTTGTTATGCCCTCTTTGTTATCCCATCCACTCATGCGTGCATACAGCCGCATTCAGTAAAGGTCAGCAGCTTTCAGATATCCAGAAACATAGACATCATTTCATTTGTGTCGTCAGCTATTGGAGCAATCAAGAAATCCGGTTATGCTCTTGTTCCACGTCGTCTTTATCACAGTCGAGTTGCACAGCTTATCAGATCTCGCAATGCCTGTAGAAGTGTTTAACCCTTTACACCTGTGAGAATTGGCCTATGTGGATAGGGTTATATTTGAAATGTTTCTTACAGACGAAATATGAAAAGCATATGCATAACCAGGGTAGCAACTGAAAGGGAAAAGTTTGGAAATAATGGGAAAATTATTAGACCAAAAGGTGAGTACACAAGTTCACCTGCCACTAGCCTGAATCCAAACTATTTATTTTAATGTCGTATAGAGCTGGTCTTCTTTACTAAACAATCTTTGTTAAGAGCTGTCATTTTATTGAGAGGAGCTGCAGGTTGATTATCATTTTACTTTTGTTCCCCGTTATGTGAGTGATCCTGTACTGAATTTGGTTGATCGGAAATTGAGACTTGAGCTGTTTTGAATTCAAGATCACTCACATAAGAGGATAAAACAGAAAGAAATTCTGATAAAACTGCAGTTCCTCACAATAAAATGACAGCTCTTAATAAAGATTGTTGAAAAAAGACCAGCTCTATACGTCATTAAAACAAATAGTGGAGCTTTGCCAGCCAAGCCACGAAGAACACCGCTGCTGCAATCTCCTCCTTCAATGTTGATTTGTATATGCACTTTACATGTACTACACTATTCACAGCATTTATTGATGACGAAATCTGAAAATACTCTGGATACATTCGGTAACATTTACTGCAAACTATCACGGATTACAAAGGGAAACCCAGCCACAAGCTGCCCAGAGACACGAGCCTACCAGACGAGCTAATTGCCTTCTATGCTCGCTTCGAGTCAAGCAACACTGAACTGTGCATGAGACCACCAGCTGTTAAGGATGACTGAGTGATCACGCTCTTCATAGCACATGTGAGTAAGTCCTTTAAACAGGTCAACATTCACAAGGCTGCAGGGCCTTACGGATTATCAGGACACGTACTCAGAGCATGTGCTGACCAACTGGCAAGTGTCTGCACTGACATTTTCAAGCTCTCCCTGACTGAGTCTGTAACGCCTACATGTTTCAAGCAGTCTCTGTGCCCAAGAACGCCAAGGCAACCTGTCTAAATGACTACCGCCCTGTAGCACTGCAGCCATGAAGTGCTTTCAAAGGCTAGTCATGGCTCACATCAACACTGTCATCCCAGAAACCCTAGACCCATTACAACTCGCATACCGCCCCAACAGATCCACAAATAATGCAATCTCTATTGCACTCCACACTGCCTTTTCCCACCTGGACAAAAGGAACACCTATGTGAGAATTCTGTTCGTCGACTAGAGTGCAGCATTCAACACCATAGTGCACTCATAGCTCATCACTAAGCTAAGGACCCTGGGACTAAACACCTCCCTCTGCAACTGGATCTTGGACTTCCTGACGGGCCGCCTGACATGCTGATCCTCAACATGGGGGCCCCTCAGGGGTTCCCCTCAGTAAGCATTTCACGGCAAGAGCTACACCTGTTTTATTCGGCATGTGACAAATACTGTACAATTTGATTCCAGGAAAATGTGAGGTTGGTGCAACATAAGACAAAAAAAATACTAGGGTGAGTGAGAGGACTAAGTGGTGTCTCCAAGTGACCACACACCTCCAAAGTGTTCACAATTCCTAAGCAATTTCAATGCACTTTTATGACTCAAATAAGAATCTTCAACTATAAGGTTGAAGATAGCTCTCCTAGCTGTGCAGTTGAGGTAAAAGAGCAAACACACTTGTAGCGGCTTCGTTCGGAACACAACCCTGCATCCCAGCCATGACAAAATGACTGCTGTTGTTTACACAATAGAAGAAACGGTCCATTATAAATCGGAATCTGGGTCAGGCGGGCATGATTTGAAAGCTTGTTCTATTGTCAACATGACTAGCTAAGTTAGGAAATACGATCTCAAAGTGTTAGGGTTTCACAAGGCAATTCAGCGAAGCAGATCATCATTTTGGTGCACATAGAAAGGAGTCATGATTGCATTCAGGTGTGTGTGCCACAAGAAACAAACATAGGCTCATTCTGTTCAGAACAACCCAGCATATAACAACATGACATCTTGTAACTGTACATTAAACATAGTGATCATAAACGTTGTCACTGTGTGCAAAAGTTGCCCAATTATCAGGAGGGATGTGGGGCAACTCCTTGTCGTGTACGGTGCTCGAGTTCAGAACAGCTGTCAGTCAAACCCCATACAGCGCTGTGAAGTGCAGAGCCAGAGCTCTGGTGTCATGTTACGCATGTTACTGTACAGCCCTTACGTTCCAATTCACGTTCCATTTTCAACCTGTATATGGGTACAAGTGTAAAGGGCTATATAAAGCTATATAAAGAGGACCTGTCATATTGCTGTCTACCTTTAAGTCTACCAAAGATAGAGCAGACAAGTGTGCATTTAGATTCTTGGTTAACAATAAGCTGTCAACCAAAGCCATTACCACTCAAGTGATTAGCCAATGTTGCATCACTTACTGCGCCGTGCCTTCCGCTGTGCCAAACGTAATCTTTATTAAACATCAGTCAACTGTGAATCTACTGCTTGTCATCTCTGTTTTAACCAGAACCTAGGAGTGAACACATGTAAAGTAAACCGAAGGAAAATACAGTCAAACGTGCTGTAGCTCTCCCCAACATCGAGCATAAGAACAGGCCTACCTGTGAACTCCAGTGCACACACCCCTCTTTGGTGATGGCCCTTCAGCAAGGACAAGCACTTCAGTGTCTGGATGTCCCACACATGGATGGCTGGGTCCCTGCCAACCTGAGCATGAGGACAAATTCAACTTTCAACTGCAAAATGCATAGTGGGTGCTAAATACAGCACATAACTAAGATGCTAAAATAGTAGAGTTGGTATAGAGCTTCCAATTTCACTACAGTACCAGTCAAACGTTTGGACCTACTCTTTCAAGGGTTTTTCTTCATTTGGACTATTTTCTACATTGTAGAATAATACTGAGGACATCAACACTATGAAATAACACATATGGAATCATGTAGTGACCAAAAAGTGATAAACAAATCAAAATACATTTTACATTTGAGATTCTTGATGACAACTTTGCACACTCTTGGCATTGAGTAGGTGTGTCCAAACCTTTGACTGGAACTGTAAATACTCTTAAATATGCCAATTTAAGAAGACAGGGTAAAGAAAAAACGGTTACACTAACTTCTGTTGCCCCGATAAGTGTAATAGTTACACAGGAACTCCTATGTAGCTATGACTAGGTTACCTGGGGTGGTAGGTAGCCTAGTGGTTAGAGCGTTGGGCCAGTAACCGAAAGGTTGCTGCATCAAATCCCTGAGCTGATAAGGTAAAAAATCTGTCATTCTACCCCTGAAGCAGGCAGTCATTGAAAATAATAATTTGTTCTTAACTGTCTTGCCTAGTTACATATGCAATTACATGGTGATGGATTGCAGCAGCATATTCTATTACTCAAACGTGAGAGAGACAGAAAAAGTAGAGTAAATAAACAGAAATGAATATATGGTTGTGGATCTACCTGTCCAGTGGCAACGAAGTCCTTCAGCGGATGGACGGTGAGGCTGAGGATGTCGTCGTCATGACCCAGGTAGAAACGCTGTGCGTGCTGCTGACGGTTATAGACCACAGCCACGGCTGCTACGTGATACACCACCTCTCCTGCCTGGGTGTAGAATAGGTTGTTTCTGCAGTCACAACCTCTGTACCTGTGCAATGAGGAATTGACAGAAAAATCTATAGTTACATAATTTTATACACTTTGGTGATTACTGGTAAATTAAAAGTAGCGTGGCCTCGACCTGTCCTGATAGTCAAAACAAGGCTATTGGATACTTTATGGTACTTCGAAGCACAACATACTCTGGCGGAAATACTTTAAGCACGTGTAGAATTTAATAAATACCTGCCGCTTGGCAAAATCACTTTTGGAATAAACACTGCAAGTATATGAAGTGGCCTGACAGTACATACATTTACAGTCACCCTTGAGGTGCCTTACCCGTGAACAAACTGCAAACGCAGCCCCTCGTCTGGTGCTTTCTGTCGTTTCAGTGAGCCCACTAGCTTCTTCCTCAGCTGTGGGAGGTCTTCTTTGTAAACCTAGGAGACAGTTTAAGATAAGATCATATGTTATTATGTTACCCCTTCAAATGAATGGATTTGGCTATTTCTGCACACTTGTTGCTTACAGGTGTATTAAATCGAGCACACGTCCATGCAATCTCCATAGACAAACATTGGCAGTAAAATGGCCTTACGGAAGAGCTCAGTAACTTTCACCGTGGCACTGTCATAGGATTCCGCCTTTCCAACAGGTCAGTTTGTCAAATTTCTGCCCTGCTAGAGCTGCCCCGGTCAGCTATAAGTATTGTTATTGTGAAGTGAAAAGATCTATGAGCAACAACAACTCAGCCACAAAGTGGTAGGCCACACAAGCTTACAAAACAGGACCGCCGAGTGCGTAGCACAAAAAATAGTTTGTTTGCAACACTTACTACCGAGTTCCAACCTGCTTCTGGAAGCAACGTTACCACAATAATTTTCTGTTGGGAACTCATGAAATGGGTTTCTGTGGCCAAGCAGTCGAACACAAGCCTAAGATCACTATGTGCAATGCCAAGCGTCTGCTAGGGTGGTGTAAAGCTCACCGCCATTGGACTCTGGAGCAGTAGAAACGCGTTCGCTGCAGTGATTAATCTCATTTCACCATCTGGCAGTCCGACAGACTAATCTGGGTTTGGCGGATGCCAGAAGAACACTACCTGCCTGAATGTATAGTGCCAACTGTAAAGTTTGGTGGAGGGGGAATAATGGTCTGGGGCCTTTTTTCATGGTTTGGGCTATGCCGCTTAGTTCCAATTAAGGAAAATCTTAACGCTACAGCATACAATGATATTCTAGACGATTCTGTGCTTCCAACTTAGCAACCGTTTGGGGAAGGCCCTTTCCTGTGTAAAGAGGGACAATGTTTGCACAATGTGAGATGTCCATACAGAAATGGTTAATTGAGATCAGTGTGGAAGAACTTGACTGGCCTGCATAGAGCCCTGACCTCAACCCCATTTAACACTTTTGGAATTAATTGAAATGCCGATTGCGAGCCACGCTTAATCGTCCAACATCAGTGCCAGATCTCACTAATGCTCTTGTGGCTGAATGGAAGCAAGTCTTCACAGCAATGTCCCAACATTTAGTGGAAAACCTTCCCAGAAGAGTGGAGGCTGGTATAGCAACAAAGGGGGACCAACTCCATATTAATGCTAATGAGTTTGGAATGAGATGTTCGACGAGCAGGTGTCCACATACTTTTGGTAATGTACTGTATAATACTTTGCAAGACAGTGAGCAATCCCAGTAGCAATTGTGCATTGGCTTATTCCACAAAATATTTTACTCCACCTGTCGTTCATAGCTGATCTGGGCCTCCAGTTCAATGTCTGAGTCAAGCTCCGGAACGTCAGACACGTCCGAGTCGGATTCTCCACTGTTTGAATCAGCGTATCCCTCTGGAGATGCAAACACAAACAGAGGATAGATGACCTCTGACCTTTATGGAGACCATTCAATAGATATAGATAAATAAATAGATAGATCAAACCAACAAGTCTTCACCCAGACTTGACATTTACACTTACATTCGTTCATACCATTCACACAGAAGATAAACAGACAGAAGACTATGACAGCACATTAACCAGGTGACCAGGTGATAAATGAATGACTCAAATGTAAATGTAGGGTTAAGGTCTTGGGGTTCATTTGTAATCCAGCAATTGTCACCTTGAAGGAGGGGTTCCAGAACACCGTTCATCACCCCCTCTGGAAGAAACTTCCACTGGAACAAGGCGTGGTCCGCCCCTCCAGTGCTCAACACCCACTGGAGATCATGGGACCAGCGCACGTTTGTCACATGGGCAGAATGGCCGATGTACTTCTTGAATTTAGCCGCTGTTTCACAAAGACCACAGAAGAATATGCATTTAAGGAAACCAAGTGGGAGATAACATATATTAAAACATACAGTATATTAGAAGCTGAGCTGGGACATTTTCTTATAAGATATGTCTTGATATGATGGCCATAACATTGCCTGGTAAAGGTAGTGTTGCGGCTGTCAATGAAGTATATTTTTTCTGATGACTGAATTCCATCATTGTAGATTATCATGGTGACCTATGTAGGGGGAAAACTGTAACACTTTATTATCTATAGTCCACCTGTAGATTCTAGACAGACTACCTACAGACTAGCAGTAACATTTCAACTATCTACTAACCCAACCCTTATCCCAACCCTAAACTTAACCCTTACCCTAACCCTTATTCTCAACCTAACCCTAACCTTAGCAAGCAGTTGCTTATTAACATATAGTTTGTTGATAGATGCTCTACAGATGTTGATACTATCACAAAACAAAGTGTGACCAAAGAAACTAAGAATATCTACTGTATATTTGCTACAGGCACTGAATGCATGAGAGAAAGGCTTGTAAGAAAACACATATATAGCCAGACCTTTCTTAAGACACGGGAACCTGAAAAGCTTGACGAGGCCAAAGTCATCCCCAGTCACCAGCACGGCACTGCTGTAGTTGGCGTCCACGGAATTTATGTCTGTGACATTGGCATACTTGGGCCAAATCCCGTTGACCTCGGGCCCGATGATGCCAGTCCAGGTCATCCAATGGATTCCCTTGGTCTCCTCTTTGCTAAGGAGCTTCCCCGCTATGGAGATGGGGGAGAAGAGCATAGAGACATGTCACTGTCAACCATAAGTCAACTGGTTACATTTCTCCAATCCCTTCCATCAACTGTTTACCAAAAGAGTAGCGGGGTGCTCTCTTTGTGGTTGATTGAACTGAAGATTGCACCTTTAAGGGGAAGTGTACTGTACCCCATTAGTGTATTCATGTATTTTTTATATATTTAATTAAAATGATAGTGAGAGGTTATGTCAAAGAGCAGTAGGCCAGAATCAAGCCTATGTCAACACGGTAGACGTTAGACCAGTCAGGCCACCCTATTATAGGATTCAAGAGTGTTTTTTACCTGGCATTCTGTAGAAGAGCCTCTCCCCTGCCCCGTCATTGGTCTGCAGGTAGCGGCTGTCCACCGACCAGTCCAGGTGGGTGATGAAAGAGGTGGATCGGTTGCACTCACCCACCTTCTTGTAGCGCTGCGCAACAGCATAGATGTCTACCAGGCTGTCGTTGGAGCCAACCGCCAGGTAAGAGCCGTCCGGCGAGAACTTCAGCTCGTGGATGACCTCCTTCCTGTCTTTGATGTGAACCACCTCCGTCATGTCCCTGGGGACACAGAGGAGAGAAAAGACAACTCATTATTTTACAGTCCTGTTTATTTTACAGCTAATGTTTGTCTGGTGTTAATTGAGATATTATGTGGGTGACCAGGGGTACTTGCTTTTTTTTTTACATTACAAATTCAAAACATTTCAAAGTAGGTACCAAAATGGTTTATCATTGTTACAATACATCCCACAAAAAAACTCAAATGTGATTATATTGTTACATAGTTGTTGTGTGATTACAGTTCTATCGTTCATTCTTAAAAAAAATAGATAAATAGCAGACTGTAAAATACAGCATAGTAAAAAAAAAAGTCAAATACAGCATAACTGAAAGAATTGTTTTATTGTGTTTGAAAACGTAAGCCTGTTCTGGTAACTAACCTGACGCGGAGCACAGTGAAGGAGCCGTCCTTCATGCCCAGGGCAAGCTGAGAGCCGTCATTGATGAAGGAAACGCTGCGCACGGCTTCCTCCATGTTACAGCGGGCAATAAGAGTGTGGTCGGATAAACTCCAGAGCCTGCAACAGAGACACAGAGCAACAAGGTGAAGGGTCAAACATGGAAAGTGGTGGAATAAGGGGACAAGCAGTGAAAAATGATCCAGCAGTGGAATGAGAGGAAGGGACAACAGTGGAATTAGTAAAGTATAAAAGGTGACAACAGTGGAATTAACAGACAACAGTGGAAAAGTAAGAGACAAAAGTTGAATAAACCAGACAACAGTGGAATAACCCGGACAACAGTGGAATAAGTGAGATGGCCCTCTGTAGAAGAGAACGAGTTCCTTTTGACAATATTTAAGAGGCAAGGAAAATATTATGGGTAACGCATTGCTTACTGTTATGATATGGGAGGGTAACCGGTCAAGCTTCAGCCTAGTTTTAACTGTCAAGACACATTAATGTGTCTGCCACCTGCACGTCCCTAAAATGCATTTCAAAATCTATGCAGACATCCGAATACCCCTGTTTGTCTTTTTCTAGGATAGACCGCTCATGCCGTGTCCTGGGATGATATGTTTTTTTGAGGGGACAGATTAAAGGTGTTTTGGAATAACACTTACCTTACTGATCGGTCGTCACTGCCGGTTACGGCCACCGGCTGCTTGGGGTGAGGGTCGAGGGCCCAGAGTTCGCCCTCACTGTGACCCTGCATGAGGAGCAGCGGCTTGTCCCGGTCTCGCACCATCACCTCAAAGATTTCACTGTCCTGGGTGCCCATCAGGACTCGGTCGGCCTTCCAGCACACGCTACGGATAGACAAGCCTAGGAAAATAGGAATGGAAGAGACAGAAAAAAGACACTCAGTTCTCCCTTATAAAAGGAGGCCTTCTGACCTTAATGGTAATTCCTGGATAAAATAAAGGTTAAATAAAAAATAAATACTATTTTTGCAGCTCACAACTATTGCAGTGGGAATTAGAGATACGGGGATAATTAAGTGGCCATGATGGAATGAGGCCATTTTGGGCATTTAGCCAGGACACCAGGTCAATCGTGATTTATCTAAATGATCAGTGACGAAAAATCTCTGCACTGAACAAAGTTCCTTGTGATTTTTCACATCCCAGTCTGTTAACAGATGCTACGATACCAGTTGGTACGTGCGTCTGTCCACAGGAGATTACTGACCCACCAACACCATGTCCAGCAGCATCCAGGGACCGACCAAGCTCAACGCTGCTTAGCTTCTAAGGCAAGTCAGCAGTGGGTTGCAGGATAGCAATGCTGACTAGATAGGAACTCTACCCTACCCTTTGCCTTAGATAAAGCTAAGACCCTAATCCTTCCCTTAATCTAAACCAATTGGCTACACCTCCCATGTGTTACCCCTTTAGTTCCAACTAACCCGTATTGGCTGGTGTTACTTTTATTTGAAGATGGACCAGAACAGAATAAATGGAATGACATCGAACACATGGAATTAGAAATGTTTGATACCGTTCAATTCATTCCATTCCAGCCATTACTATGAGCTGTCCTCCCTTCACCAGCCACCAGTGCAACTCACCATAACCCATAACAAATCCCTATCCTTCTCAACTTTGTAACTTTTGTCCGCATTTCACTGCACAGTAATGTGTTACATACTGAATTTAAAATGGATTAAAATTGAGATTTGACACAATACCCCATATCGTCAAAGTGGAATTATGTTTTCCCAATTTTTAGGAATTTTTATTTTTTTAAATCAAAGCTGAAATATCTTGAGTCAATAAGTTTTCAACCCCTTTGTTATGGCAAGCCTAAATAAGTTCAGGACTAAAAATGTGTTTAACAAGTCACATAATTATTTTGCATGGACTCCTCCTCTCCGTACCCCACACAGAGATAATTGTAAGGTTCCTCAGTCGAACAGTGAATTTCAAACACAGATTCAAGCACAAAGACCAGGGAGGTTTTCTGACGCCTCTCAAAGAAGAGCACCTATTGGTAGATGGGTAAAAATACAATAGATAGAGGCATCCTTCCTAAATCAGTAACCAGAGCGGAAGGAAACCGCTCAGGAATTTCACCATGAGGCCAATGGTGACTTTAAAACAGAGTTTAATGGCTGTGATAGGAGAACACTGAGGATGAATCAACAACACTGTAGTTACTCCACAATACTAACGTAATTGACAGAGTGAAAAGAACAAACATATATCCTATTTGCAAACAAGGCACTAAAGTAATACTGCAAAAAAAGGTGGCAAAGCAATGAACTTTTTGTCCTGAATACAAAGTGTTATGTTTGGGGCAAATCCAATACAAAATATTACTGAGTGCCACACTCTCCATATTTTCAAGCATAGTGGTAGCTGCATCATGTCATGGGTATGCTTGTAATCGTTAAGGAGGGATGTTTTCAGGATTTTAAAAAACGAACGGAAAAGAGCTAAGCACAGGCAAAATCCTAGAGCAAAACTGGGTTGCTGCTTTCCACCAGACACTGGGAGATGCACCTTTCAGCAGGACAATAACCTAAAACCCAAGGCCAAATCTACACTGGAGTTGCTTACCAAGAAGACAATGAATGTTCCAGAGTGGCCGAGTTACAGTTTTGACCTAAATCTGCTTTAAAATCTATGGAAAGACCTGAAAATGGTCTTTGTGTTTAGTTAGTCCGCCAGATCAGAGGCAGTTGAGATGACAAGACGTTATATTGATAGGTGTGTGAACTGGACCATAATTCTGTCCTGCCTGAACATGTAACGAGTACCCTTTTGGTGTCCGAGAAAATGTATGGGAGTAAAAAGTACACATTTTCTTTAGAAAGACAAGTACTTTACATTTAGGTGTGGCATATCAGGGTGATTACTTATGCAGTCCAGACATGTTTGTTTTTGTATCTTGAATTTATTATACACACTCGTTTACTTTGAAAATGTGGGGTAGGTTGTGTATGTTAAGGGGGGAGGCTCTTGGGCCCGACAACCTACTTTTGTATCCTTGCTCAGTCTCTCGGAGGTCGATCTTAGTGATGGGTTTGAAGTCCACGTCCCACAGTCTCACGCAGCCGTCCCTCCCGCCTGTAGCGAACCCTTCCTCACAGGCGTGCATGCTGAAAATCCCTGCCTGTGGAGAAGTTACAGGAAAAACAAGATCTAAAATGTCACCAAGTCAGAAATCTAACAAAGTGCAAATGAAATCGACTGATGGGCAAAGATACATCAAAATGTATCTTGTTACAAAATACACTGAACAACAATATAAACGTGACATGCAGCAATTTCAAAGAATTTACTGAGTTGCAGTTCATATAGGGAAATCAGTCAATTGAAATTAAATTCATTATGCTCTCTGTGTGCATTGAAATTTCCATCAATAAAATGCAATTGTGTTCGTTGTATGTAGCTTATGCCTGTCCATACCATAACCCCACCATGGGGCACTGTTCACAACGTTGACATTAGCAAATGGCAAATTCTCTAAAATGAGGTTGGAAGCGGCTTATGGTAGAGAAATTAACATTCAATTCTCTGGCAAAAGCTCTGGTGAACATTCCTGCAGTCAGCATGCCAATTGTGGCATTGTGTTGTGTGACAACACTGCACATTTTAGAGTGGCCTTTTACTGTCACCAGCACAAGGTGCAAATGTGTAATGATCATGCTGTTTAATCAGCTTATTAATATGCCACACCTATCAAGTGGATGGATTATTTTGGTAAAGGCGCACTGCTCACTAACAGGGATGTAACCAAATTTGTGCACAACATTTTTGATAAATAAGCTTTTTGTGCATATGAAACATTTCTGGGATCTTTTATTTCAGCTCATGAAACATGGGACCAACACTTCACTTGTTGCGTTTATATTTTTGTTCAGTGTACAAAATGCCATAAAGACTCATGTATAAAATACTAGTGTCAAAACATTTATTTCATTCAAATTCATGTAATATGTATTTTAAAATACAGAAAATACATTTGCAAGTAGCCTCCTTAAATTAGTTATGAAACAACCTGGTTAACATGCAATGTTCACAACTTGGTTAACACACTATCTTTGTGCCCCGCTATTACTCCAAAATTGTGTAATGATATTGTGGCAATAACATAGTGTTCACTTTGAAAGTCAGGTTCACTTCCCCCTTTTGGACCAAATTCACTGCATTATCCTCATGCTGGAAGTGCATCCTTGTGCTTCAACTTGCTTTCAAGATACTCACCAACCAACACCTCTCACATGATGGTTCCATAAGGGCCTCGGATACCAATCGAGAACATTTGGGGCGATATGGGGCCACAAAATTATAGAAAAAAAATATATTGAGTATGTTGAAAATACAAAATCATTCTCTGACTGATTTTGTTAAACATTACATAGTGATTTCTTTCAGGCCTTTCAAAAACAAAATATTTACAGTACCAGTCAAAAGTTTGGACACAGCTACTCATTCAAGGGTTTTCTTTATTTGTACTATTTTCTGAAATACACACATGGAATAATGTAGTAACCAAGAAAGTGTTAAACAAATCAGAATATATGATATATTTGAGATTCTTCAAAGTAGCCACCCTTTACCTTGATGACAGCTTTGCACACTCTTGGCATTCTCCAGGTTCCACCTGGAGAATGGAACCTGGAGGTAGTCACCAGGAATGCATTTCAACTAACAGGTGTGCCTTGTTAAAAGTTCATTTGTGGAATATCTTTCCTTTTTAATGTATTTGAGCCAATCAGTTGTGTTGTGACAAGGTAGGGTTGGTATACAGAAAATATTTGGTAAAAGACCAAGTCCATATTATGGCAAGAACAGCTCAAATAAGCAAAGAGAAATGACAGTCCATCATTACTTTGAGACATGAAGATCAGTCAATACGGAAAATGTGCATTCGCCAAAATCATCAAGCACTATGATGAAACTGGCTCTCATGAGGACTGTCACAGGAAAGGAAGACCCAGAGTTACCTTTTCTGCAGAGGATAAGTTCATTAGTTACCAACCTCAGAAATTGCAGCCCAAATAAATGCTTCACAGAGCTCAAGTAACAGACACATCTCAACACCAACTGTTCAGAGGAGACTGTGTGAATCAGGTCTTCATGGTCAATTTGCTGCAAAGAAACCACCACTAAAGGATACAAATAATAATAAGAGACTTGCTTGGGCCAAGAAACACGTGCAATGGACATTAAACCAGTGGAAATCTGTTCTTTGGTCTGATGAATACAAATTTGAGATTTTTGGTTCCAACCGCCATGTCCTTGTGAGATGCAGAGTAGGTGAACAGATGATCTCAGCATGTGTGATTCCCACCGTGAAGCATGGAGGAGGAAGTGTTATCGTGTGATGTTGCTTTGCTGGTGACACTGTCTTTGATGTATTTAGAATTCTAGGCACACTTAACCAGCATGGCTACCACAGCATTCTGCAGCGATAAGCCATCCCATCTGGTTTGCGTTTATTGGGACTATCATTTGTTTTTGAACAGGACCTCCAGGCTGTGTAAGGGCTATTTGACCAAGAAGGAGAGTGATAGAGTGCTGCATCAGATGACCTGGCCTCCACAATCACCCGACCTCAACCCAATTGAGATGGTTTGGGATGAGTTGGACCGCAGAGTGAAGGAAAAACAGCCAACAAGTGCTCCGCAAGTGGGAACTCCTTCAAGACAATTGGAAAAGCATGAAGCTGGTTGAGAGAATGCCAAGAGTGTGCAAAGATGTCATCAAGGAAAATGGTGGGTACTTTGAAGAATCTTTTTGATTTGTTGAACACTTTTTTGGTTACTACATGATTCCATATGTGTTATTTAATAGTTTTGATGTTTTGATCTACAATGGAGAATATAGTACAAATAAAGAAAAACCCTTGAATGAGTAGATGTGTCCAAACTTTTGACTGGTACTGTACATGAACACTCAAATATTTGAAAAACATGTTTGAAATACTTGTATCAGAAATACTGGCCATCTCTGGGTATTGAAATGATTCCTCACCACACAAGTGTAGTTTGCCAAACTAACTCAACTACACTTCCCTTCGACCTCCTCTTCTCCACACCAACCCCACTAAGCTGATAGACATAATTTGTATGACCCTAGACTGTTTTTACACTACGATAGATTAGAGAGGTATCGAAAAATTTCCTGTGGCTGGACAATTTCCTGTATTCTCACGCCTCGTTCACCACCTCCGGAGGTTGCGGGGATCACTTGCCCGCGAATCACCCTCCTCCAAGCAGTCAGAATGATCTCTTCAAGCTAAATGCTTCTACAGTAAAAATCTTAATAGCAGAGCAATGTTTTTGAAACAGCTGAAATGTACTAACATATTTTAGTATGTGAATACTCTGTGCATAGTTGTGTGGAACCCATGGAATTGTGGCTATTCTACCAAAACAACCCATATGTTTTCAAATAGAGCCCATCTGCTCAATTTTGGCAGGAGGTGTTTTAGAAACCATAGAATCTGCTCTTTCAGAATCAAAACGTCTGACCTGCATGAACGTCTGTAGGATCATTTGAAAAAGTCGCTTTTTGGTAAGCTCCGTTCCCTTATTTATTAATTACACATGCTGCACTGCTCATCAGTCTCTTCAGTCACAAGACAATTAATAATATTGTCACCCATCAGACTATTGCCATTTTAATCATGCCTTTAGGCTACATCTATTAGATTTGTGAAATGAGTTTCAATATAGGTCAGGTGTGGTTTGGATGGGCCATTCTCAGATAGGCAGCTAACTGTCGGGTGAAGGTAGGGCTTCTACACCTGCATGGCTTGCTGTTTGGGGTTTTAGGCTGGGTTTCTGTACAGCACTTTGAGATATCAGCTGATGTACGAAGGGCTATATAAATACATTTGATTTGATTTGATTTAGGGCAGGGGGGAAGAAATGACATGTTCTCCTAAAACTGCTTATAACAAAAACTTGTGATATTGAAATTCTAGCAACGTCAGTTTGTTAAATAGACATATTTAGCAAAAGCTAAGGACGGAGGGTTTTAAATTCACATGCTCAATGGCAAGTGGCTCCTGGAATATTTACAGTGAATTTGAGCTGCAATACCTCTGCTTCAACTCCTTTCTGTCTGAATAGGCCCCTAGTCACAAGCACCGATGTGACCAACTGGATGACTACCATGGGTTGTCTGTGCGCCTCACAAATGTATATGCATTGGCATTAAAGCTAAACAAAACATCATTTGCTTGAGTTTACTGGTCGCAAGGCATGTGCATGTGGATGGAAAAACAATACTATACAGTGTGATAATTCACTTGACCATAAATCCTCATTTTGTTAGTGAGGCTGCATTCCACTCACTCCATGGGCTGCTTGGACTGTGCGAGCCAGGTTCAGCCCCTTCCAGACATAGATGTCCCCATTCAGCGCTCCAGAGTATGTCACTTCTTCCTTTGCCGTGGCCAGGCACAGAATGGTCTGCAGGTCCCCGGTCTTCCCAAAGATCCCCCGCTTGGGTGTCAAGGCATTCCCACACAAGGTCCAGAACTGAGCAAAGAGAAAGCTCACTTTTTAGATGGCTCTGACAATAATGTTTATGTTAAACATCAGCACTGGTAATGCTTTATTTTACCCGGTATTTTAGCTCGCTGTTAACCAGGTAGTTTATTATTAGGTAATTACTTAATTGCATTGTAATTACACTTGACACAAACTTCACCATCTTCCATTTGGTACCAGATAGTTATCAATTGTGTTGAATTCTTTGAGGTATGTACCAGAAAGTATCTATTGTTACCCCATAGTTTCATAGTTAAAATCTTGTAAACACCAGGTAAGTATAAACTTAAAATGGGCTGTTAAATGAAGCATTACCATAGTTACACCGATTATGTGGCTAGACTCGGGCCTCACCTTTATATGCTTCACCCCACAGCTTACTAGCCTGTGAAGTTGGAATGGATCCCAGGCAATATCAAAGATCTGAAACAGCAGCAAACGCGGTTATTATGACCTGTGACATTAAGGAACACACCAGTGACACGGCAGAGCTACATTTTCTGTCTGCTTCATAGCACTGACATACATTAAAGTGACATTAACTCCTTAGTATCGACAGTGTAGATAATTGAAATAAAAATATATACCATACCCTGTCTGAGTGTCCAGTTGCTGTAGCCAGGACTCTGCCTTTTCTCCAGTCCCAGACACACACTGTGTTTTTGGCATCCAGCCCAACAGAGGCTAATCGCTACACAAGGGGACAATAGAAAACCAATTAGTGGCAAATCAAACCTGCTTAAGTTGATCCACTTTCTATGTTTAGGGTCACACCCATTCTGAAAAATGGCGGTCCAAAGGACGCATTTTACACAGCACTGTAAAACCATTATGCAACATTCTTCAAACATTTGCACAAGCTACTTTGCCATCTTACAGTGTCATTATAGTTCCTGCACCCATGAGTGCGTAGACAGGTCTTATTACATAGTTACATGTAGGTATAGGGATTACACATGTTATTACAGGTGTACTACAGCTGTGACACATAGGTGTAATGTTTTACTGATCAGCAGTTACTGTAATCCCATTTTGGTTATAAAGTAACTACTGTACATGGCATTAATAAAAACGTAACGGTAAGGTTGTCAAAACCCTTGAATTTTCCCCTAGGTACAGATCTAGGATCAGCTTGCCCTCCCCGAATCCTAAACTCATTAGTGAGGAAAACTATAAACTGACCCAAGATCAGCGTCGATAGGAAACTTCACCCTACACCAAGAAGCACAACTCCAAGTACTCAATCTAAGCTAAAAATCCAAGGAGACCAGCTCAAAGGTGTTCCTCACCTGTCCGTCTATATCAAACGCCAGACACGCCACCCCATGTGTGTGCACATCTCGCAGGATGGACACAGTCTGCAAAGCGTATGTGTCCCAAACACAGATGTAAGGATCCTTCCCAACTTGTCCCGTGGCCACTTGAACTTTGTCAGGATGCATAGCAAGACTGTGTGGGTTGACCGGAGACAAATAACCATTATAAGCAGTAACTTACTAAAAAAATTTAATCAAATCAGATGTTAATTGTCACATGCGCCGAATACAAACTTACCGTGAAATGCTTACTTACAAGCCCTTAACCAACAATGCAGTTTAAGAAATAGAGTTAAGAAAATATTTCCTAAATAAACTAAAGTCAAAGAATATCAAATAAAAAGAAACACAATAAAATAACAATAACAAGGCTATATACTGAATCAATGTGCGAGGGTTCAAGTTAGTCGAGGTCATTTGTACATTTAGGTAAGGGTAAAGTGACTATGCGTAGATCAGGGGTGTCAAAGTCAAATGGACGGAGGGCCAAATAAAAAATTTAGCTACAAGCCGAGGGCCGGACTGTTCGAATGTTCATTGAAAAATTTTTAAATGACGCATATAGTCTAGTGAACCTAATTGAACCTACTGAAAACCTAACAAATATATTCCAATATGATCAGATAAATAAAGCAATATTTTCTTATGGCTCTGTCAGTAATCTTTAATTTTCAACAGACACAAAAGACAAATTTCCTTTATATAAAAATCCCCATAACATGAACATTAAATGAAAGAAACCGGTATTCAAGGCACCATCAGTAGCCTATATTTTCTATTTTAGCAAAAGTGGGCTAAATTTACTTCAAAGAAAAAAACAATAATAGCAATTTTCTATCATCCACTCAACTGAAATATTTTTAAAATATAATTGGATTGAAATACAATAAAATAAAGTGCAAAAATCTATTAATCAAAAACAACACTTTGTTTAAGGAGAAGTAACATGCAGTGAAAACAAATATTAAACTTTAACTTTTAAACTTGAACTGAGTAAAAACTCTAAATATGTGATTGCACAGTAATGTTCACTTGTTTGAGGTTGAGGGTGATACTTGGTGGTGTCCCATCTTTTCCACAAGTTCATCAATGTTCTGATGGGCTGATTTAGCGATCTCTTCTGCCAAAATAAAACTGGCCTTGACAGCAGCCTGGCCTTGTGATTTGGCTTTTTTGAACAGAGCCTGTCGAGATTTGAGGCCTCGTTTTAATTCCTCTGCCTTTTGTAGCCTTTGTTCCATGTCCATATTCTTGTTTTTGTCCGCGTGTTTCGTTTCATAATGTCGTCTCAGATTATACTCTTTCAGTACCGCCACACTTTCTCCACACAGAAGACACACAGGTTTTCCAGCTACCTCCGTGAACAAATACTCCGACTCCCACCTTGTTTGAAACCCCGGTTCTCAGTGTCCACCTTCCGTTTTGCCATTTTTGATGGGTATCTGAAAGTTAATTTTACTGTGATGCTGACAACTGCTGTGCCAATAAATATTGAAATGAAGCAGCCTACTGCTCGGTGCGTCACCGTTGCATTGTGGGAAATGTAGTATTGGTGCGTGTAAAAGATCTGCGGGCTGCCGGCTTGCTGCGGTCTGCGGGCCGGTTCTAATAATAAATCAAGATCATCCCAGGGGCCGTAAAAAACCTTCTCGCGGGCCGGATGTGGCCCGCGGGCCTTGACTCTGACATATGTGGCGTAGATAATAAACAGCGAGTAGCAGCGGGGAGGGGGGGGGGTGGTCTATGTAAATAGTCCAGGTGGGGGTAGAAGCTGTTAAGGAACCTTTTGGTCCTAGACTTGGTGCTCCAGTACAACTTATATGAAAACATACTGATAATAATAAACATTGGTTAACATGTATTTTCTATGCCTTTAAAGATGGAATCTGCAGTAAGGAAAACAGCACTGCTGTGCGCCCCACTGCCGTTGTTCTAGTTTTTTATTGTGTTGACGAAGCGGTGGTGTGAAGTGTTCTATCACGTGTGCAAAGGCGTCCGAGGGGGAAAAAAACAGGGTTTGTGGTTTTCAGTAACTTCTTTGTTGTTGTAATATCGCTAATGGACGTGGCGGTTTCACCATTAAGGATTCCAGTTTTAATTTCCAAGTCGACATCACATAAAATGTATCCACCATTTTATTTCCAATTGTAATCCAGATAATATCCATGTAATACCTTGACAATGTGATTATTGGCTCATTCTGTGTAAAAACAATGACCAAGATGTTTTGAATTTAATCCATAGAAAGGTCCTTTGGGGAAGGATATTATTTATATTTGCCATTGTGTACAAAAGGGTCACTGAGATATAATTTTAAAAGTTGAGGTATTTGTACAATGTTGGACTTGAAGGCCTCATTTATTCAGTATTACTTTTAGTTTGTTGCAAGTTTTGGTGTCATTTGAAGCTTTACTGTGCATTGACATAAGTAGTGTTAAGATTTGGATAAAAAAACATTTTCAGCTTAGGATAAGACACCTTTGCATCTAAATCTGCACTGGTGTTGTTGCATTTACTTATTTTTGGCAGTTGTGCAAAGTGTTTGGCCCTTCTAACTCCTTTTAACCACAGCCCGGTGTCCAGCTGTAGAATAGGGAGAGGGTGGGTTGATCCCAGAGGCAATCGATGAGTCACATAAAGTCAAGCATTGTGCCCACGAGCACGAGTAAACTGGCCATGTGGTGGCTGACACACGTGCACGTAATCCTCAAACCATTGGTTAGGATTTACTCCGGCATAATTGGAAATGCAGAAGATGTTGTAAGTGACTACAAAGCAAAAGGAAAATCAGTGCTTTAATTCTCAATGTTGACATCATCAGCAATCTCCACATCCCCAGTGTCAGCAGTTTTTTTTCTCCTCTGTCTGCTTGCATCAGGCATTGTCACGCACTAGATAGAGCTGAACTAGCGGATTGCAGTGACTCTCATCGGCCCTTGTGCGGACTGGCACATGCTCCCTCCAATTATTCTCCTCAAAGCAAGCCCCAAGGTTGCATGTCATCCTCACGGACAGTGAGTGACTGTGTTCCCTGTAAAGGGCAATACATGAAGATAAACGTGATTTTCAATGCTTTTGCCCATCATCTCGTGAATTTCCCATGAATCCCTAGATGCTGTCCCAGTCAAAACTTGCATTGCAACTTCTTTAACATGTCAAGTGGTCAAGTCAACCATACTTCAGTATTGTTCCATGCCTACTACTGGTTTCCCAGTTTAGATGGTCTTTACAATGCTCCTTATGAAAGTCCATCTATCAGCAGACTGGTGGCGTTTTGCTGATGGGAAAAAAAAATCCCAGAATGTAGCTTGAACTCCACAAGCCAATATAACTCACCTCTGAGGGAATAATATAATAATAATAATAATAATAATAATATATGCCATTTAGCAGACGCTTTTATCCAAAGCGACTTACAGTCATGTGTGCATACATTCTACGTATGGGTGGTCCCGGGAATCGAACCCACTACCCTGGCGTTACAAGCGCCATGCTCTACCAACTGAGCTACAGAAGAACCGTGGGAAAAGTGAATACAGTATGTTTTCCTAATTTCATAGTTATATTTTCACCAGGCCTTTAAAAAAATATATATAATTGGTTTGCAGTTCATCACATAAGATCACAGAAAATCCTGCAGCCCTTCCTGCTCATGGTTGGTGATTCCCCCTCCGGTGATTCCCTCCCTACATTAGCATATAGTCCATTGGTATGGGGAAATTCTGCTAATTCTGGTGCATATGTCAAGGCTTATGCTTATCCGTTTCTTATCCACGTCAATTGAAATGCTTATCAATTTTCGTGTAGGCTACATGTAACATAATTTGAGGCAGCTGTCCAAAGTTTACAAGCATATAAGGCTACCTCTTTATGCGAAGTGTTATAGAACAAATAGCTATTATAATGGTCTTCATTATAATTCTACAGGTATAGGCTATATCAATATGAATTAAAGTAAAGTTTTAAAGTACAGTTTTAAAAAATGACTGCATGCAGTAACTAGCAATGGGCCTTGTTAGCGCATTTAATCACACATTCCATTGAGCATGAATAGATGAATGCTGAAGTAAATCAAATTAACTAGGAAGTCTGCAAATACTACACAGACAAGCCACTGTATGTTAGTAACGTGTACATGACACAAGGTCTGGAAATGCAACCATTCAACAGCTATGAATTAATGAAGCGAAAACAGGCAATCCTCAGGACAAGTTGTTTTCTGATTGGATGACTAATACCTCACTGGCCCAATCATGAGGCTCAATTTCCCTCACATGGTGATGTCAATTGATTAACTTGAAAATACCATTTTCTATTTCAGCATTCCCAGACACCAATGCTAGCAAGTAGTAAGAATAAACACGAACATATTGGGTAAGGCGCACAAACGAGCATAGGAAGTTCAATGGCAATGGTCTTGAGTTTGCTGTGTCAACTATGTTAGGCTGGGAGAATCCCCCTCTCCTTGCCTCCGTCTCAAAACCCATTGGACGAAAAGGTCAGAGGGGAGGGACCTCTGGCTTTCTCATCCAATGGGTTTTGAGAAGGAGAGGAGGAGAGATGAGTGAGGATGCGAGGAGTATGCAATTGAGATCTTCCCATAAACCGTTAAAGTAATGTCCCTCTGAAGTCAGTGGAGAAATTGGTGCATGTACCGTCTTTATAATGATTGGGGAACCACTGGTTTATGGACATACTTTTAAGTTCTAATAGTCTGTCGATAAACTCCTCTGTTCAAAATAAATCTTAACACCCATCTATGCAAGTGCAAATCCAGAGGTTCAAATGTTGCCTTTCAGTAGTCTAAAGGTCTGTGGATTAGGGCCTTACATGTTTGATGAAGAGGCTGATAAAGAGGTCACTAGGCCTTTGCAGACACTTTGCTTGGTTTTGGGGTGCTTGGCACTTTCTCATTCAAACGAAATGATAACTAACATCTGGTTCGTATTCATTAGGCACCAAACAGCAGAAAACAAATTGAAACAAGGGAGGTCTACATGAATAAGAAATGCTTGTTTTGCTTTATTTTTCAATGATTTACACTAAAACGAACAGCAATCAACTGCAACTTTGTTGATACACAACAGCTTGCTGAAGTTACAGTTAGTGCTAGACGGGTTTATGGTTAGGGCTAGATCTGATGATATGGCCTGTCTGGCATTATAACTTACAGTAATTGAATGAGAGCTAACATGATTGTGAGGCTACTGTAGCAGAGGTGATTTGTAATTCTGTTTTTTGATGAGGTAGGCCTACAGCCCTGCCCACGAGCAGATGGGAATATCCTGTTGGTCTAATGGTTAAGATGCTGATTTCTTGAGTGAGATGGCCTCAGAATGAATCCGACCAGCTACATATGTGCCTAACTTGGAACGGTCTCTCGTGGAGAAGGTCAAAGGGGAGTAAATATAGTAGAGGTTATTTGGAATCTCCCTCTCACGATAAGGTAGTTCTGTCTGCAAATTAAAACCAGTGTCGCCCTTGGTCCAAGTGGGAATTTCCTGTTTTCCTAAAGATGTTGGTTTACCAAGTGAGACAATTTTTATTTATTTATTTTACCTTTATTTAACTAGGCAAGTCAGTTAAGAACTAATTCTTATTTTCAATGACGGCCTAGGAACAGTGGGTTTAACGGCCTGTTCAGGGGCAGAACGACAGATATGTACCTGGTCAGCTCAGGGATTTGAACATGCAACCTTTCGGTTACTAGTCCAACGCACTAATCACTAGGCTACCCTGCCACCCCACAACAGTGGTACATTCGTACATTCATATGCTCGACCAAATACACTACTAGTGCTGTTGTTAAAATGACACAAAGTAGCTTCAAAATGAACTTCTGGAGGGTCAACAGATGACAAACGCAATGCAGAAGGTAAAAGAATCAGACGCTTGTGATGTAGCATGGAGAACGCAACGCGATGCAAAGTTACTTGCCGGATGCCGTTTGTAACGCCTGGACTTCTTGTGGAACGCAAATCGCAGTCAGTGTGACCCTATCATGACCCTGGCGTAACTTGACCGAGAAGTAATATTCCCTGTGAGTGGTTCAGTAATAGCATGGTTTCCAAACCCTCTCCTTGGGCACTGGACTATCAGATGTTTCACATATTTATTGTAGCCCTGAACTGGCACATCTGATTAAATTAGTAAACTAATCATCTAATCAAGGCCTTGACAAATTGAACCAGGTGTGCCAGTTTAGGGCGACAACAAATACCAATATGCGAAACGTCTGGTGGTCCCAGAGGAGAGTGTTGGGAAGTACTGCTGTATAGGGAGAGTAACTTTGAGGTAACTTACCTGATAATGTCATCATTGTGTCCCAAAAAGAACTTCTGAGTGTGTTCTCTGGTGTTGTAAACCACGCCAACCCCAGCGACAAAATATACAATCTCCTTCCCGGCAGTGTAATACAAATTGTTGCGACACTGATGCCCCCTGTATCCATGAATCCATTCCAACCTCAGTTGGCAACGTGGAGCAGTCTTGTCTGCCATGCTTTGTCAGACTATTAAACAATTGTATTTGGCTCAACTGCAATTCAACCTCAATCTCAGATTAACTCTATTCCAAAAATGCAGCAACATGAACACAGAGTAAAATCTTAGAGGCTGGTCAAGAGGGTATGGCCACTAGTGTGTCACACTAATGAGATATCCCTTCTCCCTTGTCTGTTCCCAATCCCCTTTTCTCTACATTCCAGTATCATGGATTATACTTGTTACATTCAGATGGCCTCGTGAATTATGCTGCCTCTTCCAATTGCCTTCTATTTAGCATTTTATATTCTACATAAAACCGCGGTGAAATCGGTGAACTATATGACATACATTGATATGAAAGAGCCATTATACTGTATAGCTTTTTAGCAATTCAAGGCATAAAATATAACCCTGACTAACCCCGACTACTCTAATCCTATGTCATCTCATTCAGCTATTGCAGCTCAATAGTCCTCAATTTTGGCACACAAAACGCAAGAGTGGAAATGCATGTCAAAGTGCTATACTGTTCTAAACGGTTGGGTGCGATATCAGGCGAAAATATACATATCTGACAGAACGATATTTCGTTCTGGTTTCAATCATAAAGCCGTGGCAAACCTCTTGACGATTTCGATTGACATCGACCGTGAAGTCTTTGCCTTGTAGTTATTCCAGTTGAAATCAACGGATTACAACGCTGATATACACACCGTCGATTGCCATGCAAAGCAGAATAATTGTATCAGCTCCAATACGCTCGGCGAGTTTCCGTCATTTATTCGCATCCCAAATGATGTTCAACACTAGGTGAGCGGGAATTGATGGGAATTAGAAACCGGTCCATATAGAAAGAACGCACAAATGAAGATGAGGAAGGGTACAACACACGGACTCGTTTTTTCCGAGGATGATATCCTTGGACTAAACGACTCTGACGTATGCAGGATCCTCTTCACGAGCGTTCCCGACGCAATTTTTTTTGAGAATAGGGGCTCTCGTTGTCTTTACGCCTGCGGTGGTGCTTGGTTACCACGACGCTTCGTAGGCAATCTCCCATTTTAGCAATGGATTTTGGAGCTTGAAGTTCTCTAGTGTCGTCAAAACCATTACTATTATGGAACTGGCCTCTCCAAACAACGACTACGACCAGCCACCAACAAAGCTCGAGCTCTGTCCTTGGTACCTGATAGATAGAGTAATGTTTCGGGTGTGCTCGAGCGCTGTCCTTGGTAGATGATAGGGTCACAGAGTTTCTAAACACAGAGGCGCAACATTGCAATACTTCCGGGAGAGCTTGCCTAACAGACCAGAGCGCGGTTTGGGCTTTGAGAAGTCAATGATTAGTTGTTAATTTTCTTGAAATCTAAAGGCTCAACCTAGATTCGAGAAAATATTTTAAGTACTTGAACATGTTTATTACTCCAACCTTGTGAATCCAGGCTGTATCACATCCAGCCGTGATCGGGAGTCCTATAGGGCGACGCACAAATGGCACAGCGTCACCCGGGTTTGGCCGGGGTAGGCCGTCATTGTAAATAACAATTTGTTCTTAACTGACTTGCCTAGTTAAATAAATAAAATATAATAAAAAGTGACAAATTGACACGTTTTACTTTTCATCAAAAACAACTTTATATTGAAGGAGTGCCTTTGATTTTACGGCCTGCACAAGTCCAGTTCGGCATGAGACGACCTTAGACCGGATGAAGTGTTTCTACGCATGAGCTTAGCTAGCCAACGTCACCATGACATCACAGATAGAACAATGGGTTAGTTAAAACAAATATTTGATGACATTGCCTTCGAGTGTGTTTGGATATTTCAATTGGAGAACCAGTTTTAGCCTACAATGTACTGTCTTGATAGGGTGATCTGTCAGATGTAGGCTGCTAGGCTACACCAGTCACTAGTTACCATAGCCACAAAGTCATAAAAAAGTATTTGAAGATGGTCATACCATGGATCATTTAGCTATTTGATTTTAAATTTTAGATATAAAAATATATATTTACTTGATAAAATATTGAATTTGGCTTTTACTACTATAGCCCATAGTAAGCATTGAATAACACATTCAGAAATGGCAAGACAGGCAGTCAAAATCATATAGAATAAGGTTTTGAAGTGTCTTATATCTAGGAGACAATTTCAATTATTTATTTTTTTGGTACAAAACTGCCTCCATACCGGTAACCATCAGACGAGTCCGGTGACACCTGTGAGGTTGTATAGGAAACTGATAACAGCATCATGTTCGTGAGAACATCTCAGCTTTCCATAGAGTAGTAGGCCTAGTCATATTAGTTGGTAGGCCAAACTGTTCAGACGTTACAGACGTTGTTGTGAGAAAATCCATTTTTGGGATGTCTCATGGTCTGACAAACACCGCTGTAGCTCAGCCACCTTCAACCTCAGATGTTGAAGGTGGATGTAGTGGATTGAGAAGAAAATATACACTATACAGTGCATTCGGAAAGTATTCAGACCCTTTTTTACTTCTTCCACATTTTGTTACATTACAGACTTATTTTATAATGGATTAAATACAGTTTCCATCTTTGTCCTCGTCAACACTCACACCTGAGTTAACGAGAGAATCCCTGACATGATGTCAGCTGGTCCTTTTGTGGCAGGACTGAAATGCAATGGAAATGTTTTTGGGGGATTCAGTTCATTTGCATGGCAAAGAGGGACTTTCCAATTAATTGCAATTCATTTTATCACTCTTCATAACATTCTGGAGTATATGCAAATTGCCATCACAAAAACTGAGACATTAGACTTTATGAAAATTAATATTTGTGTCATTCTCAAAACTTTTGTCCACGACTGTATTCAGAAACTTTGCTATGAGACACGAAATTGAGCTCAGGTGCATTCTGTTTCAATTGATCATGCTTGAGTTGTTTCCACATCTTGGAGTTCACCTGTGGTAAATTCAATTGATTGGACATCATTTGGAAAGGCACACACCTGTCTATATAAGGTCCCACAGTTGACCGTGCATGTCAGGGCAAAAACCAAGCCATGAGGTTGAAGGAATTGTCTGTAGAGCTCAGAGACAGAATTGTTTTCAAGGCAGAGATCTGGGGAAGAGTACCAAAACATTTATGCAGCATTGAAGGTCCCCAAGAACACAGTGGCCTCCATCATTCTTAAATGGAAGAAGTTTGGAACCACCAAGAATTTTCCTAGAACTGGCCACCAGGCCAAACTGAGCAATCGGGGTGAGAATGGCCTTGGTCAGGGAGGTGACCAAGAACCCAATGGTCACTCAGACAGAGCTCCAGAGTTCCTCTGTTGAGATGGGAGAACCTTCCAGAAGGACAACCATCTCTGCAGTACTCCACCAATCAAGCCTTTATGGTAGACAGGAGTAAAGATGAACTGAGCCAAGTACAGAAAGATCATTGATGAAAACCTGCTCCAGAGCTCTCAGGACCTCAGATTGGGGGTGAAGGTTCACCTTCCAACCGGACGACTCTAAGCGCACAGCCAAGGCACAGGAGTGGCTTTGGGACAAGTCTCTGAATGTCCTTGAGTGGCCCAGCCAAAGCCTGGACATGAACCTGATCAAACATCTATGGAGAGACCTGAAAATAGCTGTGCACCGAACGTTCCCCATAAAACCTGAAGAGCGTAAGGGGATCTGCAGAGAAGAATGGGAGAAATTCCTCAAATACAGTGGTGCCAAGCTTGTAGCGTCATACCAAGGATGAAGGTGCCAAAGGTGCTTCAACAAAGTACTGAGTAAAGGGTCTGAGTACTTAAATGTAATATTTCCGTTTTTCTAAAACATTTTAACTGTTTTTTCAATTGTTATTATGGGGTATTGTGTGTAGATTGATTCATATTTATTTTATGAATTTTAGAATAAGGCTCTAACGTAACAACATTTGGAAAAAGTCAAGAGGTCTGAATACTTTCCGAATGCACTGCATATACAAAAGTATGTGAATACCCCGTCATGCAATCTCCATTGACAAACATTGTCAGTAGAATGGCCCTGAAAAACTCAGTGACTTTCAACGTGGCGTCGTCATAGGATGCCACCTTTCCAACAAGATAGTTATGTTAAATTTCTACCCTGCTAGAGCTGCCCCGGTCAACTGTAAGTGCTGTTATTCAGCTGGAGTGGAGTAAAGCTTGCCTCCATTGGACTCTGGAGCAGTGGAAATGCGTTCTCTAGAACGATGAATCACGCTTCACCATCTGGCAGTCCGACAGACGTATCTGGGTTTAGCGGATGCCAGGAGAACGCTACCTGCCCAAATGCATAGTGCCAACTGTTAAGTTTGGTGGAGGATAAATATTGGTCTGGGGCTGTTTTCATGGTTTGGGCTAGGCCCCTTAGTTTCAGTGAAGGGAAATCTTAACACTAAAGCATGCAATGACATCCAACTTTGTGGCAACAATTTGGGGAAGGCCCTTTCCTGTTTCAGCATGACAATGCCCCCGTACACAAAGTGAGGTCCATATAGAGGCAATCACCATTGTTACGATATATGTTTTATCGTTTTTCACACATCTAGCTAGCCTAGTAGACAGGATTTCCACTAGATAGCACAGACACAAAGACAAAATTGGCTATGCTATCGTAGAAATGTATGAAAATAAAAAATTGCCTTAACTTAAGGTTAGCAGCAGTGGTGTAAACTCCCTAAGTAAAAATACTTTAAAGAACTACTTGAGTAGTTTTGGGGGGAATCTATACTTTACTTATCTATTTATATTTTTGACAACATTTACTTCACTACATTCCTATAGAAAATAATGTACTTTTTACTCATAATGTACTTGTTGCATTTTGAATGCTTAGCAGGACAGGAAAATGGTTCAATTCACACACTTAAAATGAAAGCTTCACCCATTTTGAACGTTATATTGTTTTTGTGCATCTCTGAGTGATGTTCTATCGACTCACTGGATCATTTAATGTTTTCATTTGAAGCAGAGTTATTGGAGTTCAAGCAGGCAGAAATCTGTCCGGTATGACAGATTACTGTAATAAAGTTGCTCTCACTACACTGGAAAACGACTTTTAGATCACGAAAACGTCTATTCTACATGTCAGATTTCAATACTGACCCATGTCATAACTCGGGAGGATGTCTTCTCTTGCGATATTCCTACCTCAATAAATTAGTAATTTAAAATGTTTCCGATTTGCCTGGCTCTTCAGTCCAGGGTGCATTGCATGGTGCCATTGCCAGAGATATTAGAAAAAGGAGGTAGAGCACCACTCGTCATATTTTCAAACATGGTGGTGGCTGCATCATGTTATGGGTATGCTTGTCATCGGAAAGGACTATGGAATTTCTTTAGGATACAAATAAACGTAATAGAGCTAAGCACAGGCAAGTTGCTTACTAGAGTGGTCTAGTTACAGTTTTGACTTAAATCGGCTTGAAAATATATGGCAAGACTTGAAAATGACTGTCTAGTAATGATCAACAACCAACTTGACGGAGCTTGACAATTTTTTAAAGAATAATTGGCAAATATTGTACAATCCAGGTGTGCAAAGTTCTTAAGAGACTTACCCAGAAAGAATCACAGCTGTAACCACTGCCAAAGGTGATTCTAACATGTTTTGAATCAGAGAGCTGAGTAATTATGCAACAAATATATTTTAGTTATTTAATTTGTATTAATCTTGAAAAAAAAGTTGAATAATTATCTAATCAAGATATATTAGTGTTTTATTTTCCATAATAATAAAAAAGAAATGTTAGAATTTTTCTTCCACTTTGACATTACAGTATTTTGTGTAGACGTTGACAAAAAATGACAATTTTTTAAATCCCACTTTGTAACACAACAAACTGTGGAAAAGTCAAAGGGTGCGAATACTTTCTGAAGGCACTGTATGACAGAAGTTAAGCAGCATTTAGCTAATTATAGACAAGTTGACAAACAAATAGCCTATCAAAATGTCAGAGATTATAATAAGAAACATAGGCCTTTGTAAAGTAGGCAGGAAAATAAATATCCTGCACCCCGTCAATAGCGTATTTTCTGTATTTGCAGTTTAGGGTGCAGTGAGGGCCTCAGATTTTCACTTGATCACATATACAGTAGTAAGGCAGTTGCAGATGGGTTATTAGCAATTGCGGGCTGTTAACAAAAAAAAGTAAGTAAGTAAGTAAGTCGCTCTGGATAAGAGCGTCTGCTAAATGACTTAAATGTAAATGTAAATGTAAACAAAAATCTGACCGCACATGCAAGTGTATAAGGTGCTCTGTGCTGAAGTTATAGACTAGGGGATTTAAACTTTACAGTTACAAGACAAGGGGATGCATCGAGTAGACTTAAAGTAGACAGAGTAGACTTAAAGTACTCATTAGATTACAGCAAGGTTAAACATTTTCAAGCAGACGAGCTCCACTTTTCCAAAACCATAGATAACACATAGACCCATAATGTTTAATAGCATTTTAATGACATCGCACATATTTGAGAGAGAGAGAGAAAAAAAAGACTACAGGTACAGTTTCATACATCAGAAAGCCAGGTCAATGTTCTATATATGCCCAAAGACCCAGGCATTGCAAAGAATTTCATTCCTATTACATAATTTCTGATTGTGCAGTAAGATTTTTTTTCTCAATACAATAGATACAGTGACAAAGAAATGCACGCTATGTATCAATTAGCAGGATAACGTAGCAAAATTATAATGTGCAGTGCTAGAGCAACAAGCAAGCAACCTTTTTTTGCAGTAAATGCTGAATTTCCACATTTCCATTTAACATCAATGCTTAAAGTGTTTATTATACATACTGATTTTATAATCTGTAGCCAACTATAACTATTTGGAAACATATATTATGATGCAACTCAAGAGGGACAAAAGTAATCAAAGGAAAAACATGTAAAAAGAATTACTGGTCCATCATATATATAAAACATTATTCCATGAGGAAATCATTTCAATTACAGGTGTATTATTAGGCTTTTCTTGACCTAAAAAGGCATGCGCTTACTGATAATACTGGCTAACTATGCCCTTTTGGAGCCTGATATTTTCTCGAGGTTGTTTGTTTTCAATTTAAACTCAAGTAGGAATCATAGTAAATTATGTTGAAAAGTTGCATTACATTTTTTATTCAATATGTGTATGTGCAGTCACAAAACTGAATTATTTTGAAGCAATGTTGTCTCCCTTTCCAACAGCAAAAAGAGAATGTAGGCCTGCCTCTTGTAGACACCCTCACAAAATTGAGGAAACGTTTAAATACTCAGACCCATTTTAACAAAACACAATGACAAGGAAAAAGCACAAAAACACACAAAACACATTTTTACAAGTAAAGAATTAACTTTAAAAAAAAATGGTCCTCATGATATTATCAAATAAATGTCATGATAAAACCTGCCCCATACACCTTGACACTTTAACAAAGTACAAATGTTTATTTTACTTGTATTTCAAGTCTCATCAATCGTTTTACCCAAATCAAGGATCATTAGGCACAGCATGTTGTGTAGTTGAGCAGGAGTATCATTGTGGCTTGGCAGACAACAAAACAATTTAAAGTAAAGAAGAAAAAATACTGCACTAATAAAAAACTGAAAGTCTTCATTGCTGAGAAACTTTATAGTTTTTTCTTGCCGAACAGGCTGAATCGCTTCTCCTTGTCCTTCTCCTTGTCTTTCTCCCGCTTGCCCGGGCTGGATTCGCTGGTGAGGGTGACAGTGGCGGGCAGGGTCTGGGCTCGGCTTGACGCCGGAGTGCTCTGGTTGCTGGGCGTAATCGATACCTTGTCAGGTGTCCCCGCATTCAGAATGGCCTGGATCCATGTGCTCATCTCCTCCTGTAAGGGGTCATTGAAAGGTCAGTTTCCTAAACACTTTTTAGCTAAATCTCTGTCTCAAAAAGAGAATGGCAATTGTAATGATCTATGTTTATCAGTGAATGAAATTTGCCAAAGAAGTACTTTTTTTTTTCTACAAGTGGACCGAGTCTGGGTCGTCATGAGATAAAAAGTTCCACATTAGCTTGGGAATTTTTGGGAAACCCATCCTAGAAGAACAAGTACATGCAAGGTTGTGGAGGTCAGTTTAACAACTAGCCCAGGAATGAGGTTTTGTAGTCAAGACCAGGGCCTTTACAGTATACCCACTGTTTTGTTTTGGCCTACTGAAACAATCTTTAACAGATGACACACAATGTTAAACAAAGGAAACAGACTTACTTCTTCTTTGGCTTGGAAGAGATACTCATTTCCATCCGTAACTCTGAAATAAAAAAATAAAATGTTGGTAACTTTCTAAACATATATATTTGAGATTCAAAAGAGATTCGGATAGCAACATTTGCAAAAAAATATATATTTCTGAAATGGCAGTCAACAAAATTAACTAGAACATTAAGAAATCAGATTTAGACTGCAGATAGCGTAATGAAGTGCAACTAAGAGAATCCACTTCTGGGGTGATTCCGTTAGAAGGAACTTGAACACAACTCTCATTTGTATCATGTTTAACCTGAGTTTGAAGACATGTTTCTTTTTTTTGTAATCCATGGCCACATCACACACAGCCCCCATTAGACTGATCGGAATCGCATTGTGGTAGGGGATGCCTTGACCAGCAGCCTTGTTGTCTTTGTAGAAGCCCATTTCCTGATTGTTGATAACGCAGTACACGTTATGCCAGGATCTGAAAAAGAGAGCTCAATGAGTCATTGTAAGCCTGGGATGCGCTGTATAACAAGTGAACTCCCTGAAAATAATGTATTTTATGTAAAAAAAACTGTATTAAATTACTTCTCCCAAACAATGCTATTTGGATTTTCTCTTTTGATCCAGTTCACCATACCTGCTTGAGGCCTTCTTGTTGTGACCCTCCCACTCATGCTTGCGATGCAGGAAGCCCTCCAGCTGAGCTGCAGGCAAATCCTGGTTCTGGGTCGGCAATGTGGAGGACAGGCTGCCCTTGCCCCGCCGGCTGGCTGTGGGTGAGGGAATGGGGCTCGGGTCCTTTGAGTTCTGCTCCGCCACTCCATTCATGATCTCAACTCTGTCCACACCATTCTGAGAGAGAGAGAGAGAGAGAAAGAGAGGCCCCAATTATGCCTGAAAACTAGAGTATGCAACGCTAATAGCTCATTTTGGTTTCTGAATTGTATTTGGACAAAGAATCTTGACTGAGTAGGCCTTTTGTTGCCTCGGGCTGTGATTGAGCCCAAGACCTGTTGGAGTGTTGGAACAAGCTGAGCCAGGTGCTTATGTCTACACCAAACGAGCCTGTGCTCATTGACTACTTGTCGGCTGTGAACGGAGAAACGTAATAAGCCATGTAAGTTATTAGAGCAGACTCGAATGATGCTAACATCTACACTATAATTTTCCCCTCCAGAAATGAGCCCAATATAACATATTGGTCCATATTATCAGGCAGGTGTGCTATTTAGCAATAGGCATTATCAACTGATGTAGCCCACCTGATGCAACATAGTGGCTGTAAATAAATACGCTGAAATGTTGCACGTTTCCAATTACCCCACTGGGCTAATCATTAGCTAGGTCACAAAATATAAAGTCAAAACATTCGGCTATCTTGTTGCTAGTTACAGCAACATATTGATGACTTGAATGTCCCAAAAAACGTTCCACTGGCACTCAGCCAACCAAGGCTCATGTAGCCTACTGTGAATATAATGTTTGCCTACCAGTTACACCTGACCTGACTTTTGCATTCAACGCAATTGCCGCCTGCTAATGCTCCATAAACCATGCCGCTGCTAAAAACCCCCGTTGTAAAATGGTACATTTGACAAATTTCTTGGATGTGAGAAATAAGTGTAGCCTAGTAACACTAGAAAGCGCAGTGATCATCCTCTTTAAACAGCGGCCATCAAAACTGCTTTAAAAGGTGTTTTCCCTCGACAGGATTTAGAATGTTGTAAGCTAAAATGACAGGGCATGCATATTTCTCTCCCTGTGTTGCACTCACAATGTGAATGCGCCTCGAGAGGAATATTCATTTCTTACATAAAATGCGACCAACAGGCTGAACAATTGGTGTTGTCTGATTTTGCTGTTGCTTACTCATGTTGGCTGTGGAAAATTAAATGTGGATAACACATTTTTCAATACATAATTCAAATAGCAAAAGGTACCGTGTCTCAGCTCCGCCTGGCTCTCATTTGGATCATAGGTGCCGGGTCTCAGACCTGGCAGGACCCGGCTCAATTTAATCCCTATAACATTACAGGCAACCACCGCAATGAGCTAAAGGCTAGAGCTGCCGCTTTCAAGGAGCTGGACTCTAACCTGGAAGCTTATAAGAAATCCCGCTATGCCCTCCAACGAACCATCAAACAGGCAAAGCATCAACGCAGGTCTAAGATCGAATCGTATTACTCTGGCTCCGACGCTCGTTGGATGTGACAGGGCTTGCAAACTATTACAGACTACAAAGGGAAGCACAGCCGAGAGTTGCCCAGTGACACGAGCCTACCAGACGAGCTAAATAACTTCCATGCAAGTAACACTTCGAGGCAAGTAACACTGAAAATGGCATGAGAGCATCAGCTTTTCTGGACGACTGTGTGATCACGCCAGACGGATTACCAGGACGTGTACTGTGAGCATGCGCTGACAATATAAGGGTTAAATAAAATAAAACAATTCATTTTAAGGGGCATGGATGGGCCTTCACACCAAAATAATTACATTTATATTTTACATAGAAAATATTTAAATATATTCATATTTCATTCTTTAGCTTTAATTATCTTTTCTGGGAAACGCCTCAGATGCAAACAATGCACCTTAGGTGAGATTGAACAATGTAAAGCTCTGAGAAGTTAGGCCCTAGTCAGTCTTTTGACCCTAAAAGCTAGCATATTTTTGGTGGTAAACTTTGCAGCAGTAACTTACCTGTGGGGAATCCTGGTCTGAGGGCAGTCCATTCTGCAGTCCGTTCTCTACTCCACTATGGAGAATATACAGTAGAAAGGGATAATCAGGGAGCGAGTCAGTGAAGGTGAGTAAGTGTCTATGAGTTAACTAACAACAACCTGTGGTGATTTTCATAGCTAACTTGATTTACTTGAAAGAGTCACAATTGTTTGCTGGGTGCATATGTTGGTTCTTCGCCCTAGCACTACACAGCTGAATCAAATAATCTAAGCTTAATGATGAGTTCATTATGTCAAAATCAACTGTATAGCGCTAGGGAACAAAACAAAACGTGCACCCCTTGGGTTCCCCAGGACAGAGTTTGGGAAACACTGAAATATGTAAAAGGAAGCACTTTGATATTCTACAATTGGAATGAGTCTGTGTCTTTGAGATAAGTAACATACTACATTAGCTACGATGGCTTTGTGAAACACACCCTTGTCTGTTTCTTTACCAACACCACTACTAGGGCTGTGGCGGTCACAACATTTTGTCAGCCGGTGATAGTCAAGCAAATAACTGCCTGCCTTGACCTGTCGTTTGCCTGCCCCTGTTTAACGTTTGTTTCTTCAACACTGTCTCCACCTGAGCCATATCTTAAAACGTGATAACACTAGTTCATTTAGCAGACAATATTTTCTTAGAATTTGGTGACATTATTTTATAGTATGAAGAATACAATAGAACAAAGCTGAATAAATTATAAATATTGCACACATGAGGCTATTCTGTGTTAAGCGGAAACAAACAAACAAATATGTACTCCTATATGCTTAATTTAGGAGTTATTAATGTAACTTTAGTTGTTCTACAAACGTTGGGCTATATGTTTAGATTTTTCCCCCCGCAATTTGGCTGACGCAACAGATCAGAACATTTAGCTTAAAATGTTGATAAACTATTAGGCTATTTCTTCACATTATGAGCGCAGAAATGTGCACATGGCAGTAGGCTATAAGCACGATTGTTCCATTAACGGAAAACACCATGAGAAAAAAAATGCTAATTATTAAATCTGCATTTTTATGGTGAAATTATCTTTCCCAAACTTGCAACTCATGCGCTGTTAATGTATGCCAGTTAGGCTCAAAACCCCTTGTAAAGCGGATTAATGTAATTAATTTTAAGAAGTTATTTGGCCACTTTAATTGTGATACAAACCTTATCAAAACATATAGGCCTATGTGCTAGGCTACATGAGGTGTGTTACTATGATTAGAAAGAAAAGGCAGTGTCTTATGCTGGGCATCATTCACAAGTGATAGGCTAATATTGTCACCCATCAGACTATTCTTGATTTAATCTTGTCTTTACATATACTAAATAATATATGTGTGAAATGTGTTTTTATTTAGAATGGATCATTATCATGCACCGGTCTCGAAACAGGGGCAGCGGGGGGAAAATACATGTAACCTATGCACTTAAATAGAGGATGGAGGATGCATTTCCCGTGGTTCATTTTCATGCCAGTCAGGTAGACTACACTCCTGTTGTAAAGATAAACAATGTACTTAATATTAGAATGTTGAGAATTAAATATAGTAGGACTAGCCTTTACAAAGCTGATGGGATCCTGCTCTTTTTAGTAGAGGCCATCACTCTGTTTTCTCACGCAACTGCATAGCCTATAGAAATGTTGCTCAACATGAGCTCATGAGGTCTCATGGAGTGTTTGATTAGATTTTCGAAGACATTTGCATTAATGTCAGAGTGCTTATATGGACAATAGAGTGATGAGTAACAGGCAGTTAGCAAATAGGCTACTAATGGCCATAAGCAGCATCAGAGCTTGGAGAAGCCTAATTACCGTGACTAAACATTCACGTGGAATTTGACTGCAATCATGACCGCCAGTGTGGCGGGAATATGGTCACCGCAACAGCCCTAACTGCTACACTTACCTCTGCAGTGGTGAGTCTTGCTCCGGTAAAGGCTCTGGCGAAGGGGGTTTTCGCATTCTTTCTTCTTCCTCTTGCTGTCTTCTCACTTCCAATAACTCCAACTGGAAGAACAAGACACAACGGAACCTCAGTCACATTTTACCACCTTAATCTGAGTAAATTAATCTGGCAATGCCACCTTCAAAGAGTGGTGGGTCACACTTCAATTCTAACGTTTGCTATTTAACTGGGACTTAAAGACATGAAAAATGGCAGCTAATTTAATTCACTAATGATTACATTGTAGTTTCTTTGGGATTCATGGGAACATGCAAAACTTTGTAACAATTATTACCAATTATGTTGTATTCTTTGAAAGCACCAGATTATTACTCCATAATTTTTTCATTAAATGCTGGGTAAATACTGTACTGACATGCAGTTAACATGCAGTTAGCACTAGGTGTCAATGTTAGTACGTGAACTTAAATAATTGACGAGCACAAGTTAACATTGTTTAGTGAACAGCTTTCTTATTGAAACCTTATGAACATTCGTTTAACCTAAAGATTTGTGACACATGTGACAGGAACATTGCAACCCGCCAAAACACTCACCGTAGTCAACCTCTCCAGTGCTGAGAAGCGCTCCTCCCAAGTGGCGGCCGACTTCTCGAATGCCTCGTGCCTCTTGATCAGTTTCTCCACCTCGTCCACGCTCTGCCCCAACTCCCGGCCGAATAGGTATGGTTCCTGTCCCAGCAGCCACGCCTCTGCCACCCCTGCATCCCTCCCAAACTGGTGAACTTCCAAAACTCGACCATGCAGAACACAGAGAAGAAAGTCAGCAGGGAAAACTGGAAGAGAGAAGGCCCAACTGCAATTGTTTCATTCCAATGTTGCAGCTAACTTATGCCTCTGGCATGTGGGAACGGGTAACCTGAGCATTCATGACTAATATCCCCCCTCCCCAAACAGAAACACTCACTGTCCACTTTAGCCCACATGCATTAGTTATCAGCAGAGCGAATGTGGTCTCAGAGCATTTCATATAATTCTGTACGTAAATCCGACACCCTCCATTTAGTATGATATGGTATACATTAATATGTCCATATCCATCATCCATTTCGTAAACAAATTACTATTTTGTATGATATGTTCCGAATTGAAATTCAAACAATATATTCTGAATTACGAAAACACACAATATGTTATGAATTGCAATTGTTACAGGACGTTACGATTTTGCAAAATGTACAATATGTTACGAATTTGCTAAACATATACAGTAAATTCGGAAATGATTCAGGACCCATGACTTTTTCCACATTTTGTTACGTTACAGCCTTTATTCTAAAATGTATAAAATAACTTTTTTCCCTCATCAATCTACACACAATACCCCATAATGACAAAGCGAAAAACGGTTTTTAGAATTTTTGCAAATGTATTAAAAATAAAAAACAGAAATACATTATTTACATAAGTATTCAGACCATTTGCTATGAGACTTGAAATTGAGCTCAGGTGCATCCTGTTTCCATAGATCACACTTGAAATGTTTCTACAACTTCATTGGAGTCCACCTGTGATAAATTAAATTGATTGGACATGATTTGGAAAGACACACACTTGTCTATATATCGTCCCACAGTTGACAGTGCATGTCAGATTAAAAACCAAGCTATGAAGTTGAAAGAATTGTCCTTAGAGCTCTGAGACAGGATTCTGTCGAGGCACAGATCTGGGGATGGGTGCCAAATACATTGTGCAGCACTCAAGGTCCCCACAGTGGCCTCCATCATTCTTAAATGGAAGAAATTTGGAACCACCAAGACTCTTCCTAGAACTGGCTGCCTGGCCAAACTGAGCAATCGGGAGAGAAGGACCTTGGTCAGGGAGGTGACCAAGAACCCGAGCTCTAGAGTTCCTCTGTTGAGATGGGAGAACCTTACAGAAGGACAACCATCTCTGCAGCACTCCACCAATCGAGGCCTTTATGGTAGAGTAGCCAGATGGAAGCCACCCCTCAGTAAAAGGCACATGACAGCCTGCTTTGAGTTTGCCAAAAGGCACCTAAAGGTCTATCAGACCATGAGAAACAAGATTCTCTTGTCTGATGAAACCAAGATTGAACTCTTTGGCCCGAATGCCAAGCATCACGTCTGGAGGTAACCTGACACCATCCCTACAGTGAAGCATGGTGGTGGCAGGATCATGCTGTGGGGAGGTTTTTCAGCAGCAGGGAGGGAGATTAGTCAGGGTTGAGGGAAAGATCCTTGAAACCTGCTCCAGAGCGCTCAGACTGGGGCGCAGGTTCACCTTCCAACAGGACAACCACCCTAAGCACACAGCCAAGACAATGCAGGAGTGGTTTTGGGACCGGTCTCTGAATGTCCTCGAGTGTCCCAGCCAAAGCCCGGACTTGAACCCGATCAAACATCGCTGGAGAGACCTGAAAATAGCTGTCCAGTGTCGCTCCCCATCCAACCTGACAGAGCTTGAGAGGATCTGGAGAGAAGAACTCCCTAAATACAGCTGTGCCATGCTTGCAGCGTCATACCCAAGAAGACCCGAGGCTGTAATTGATGCCAAAGGTGCTTTAACAAAGTACTTAGTAAAGGGTCTGACTACTTATGGAAATGTGATATTTTCCTTTTTTTATTAATTCAAATTTAAAAAAAAAGGTTTTTGCTTTGTCATTATGGGGTATTGTTTGTAGATTGATATGGGGGGAAAAACAATTCAATCAATTTTAGAATAAGGCTGTAAAGTAACAAAATGTGGAAAAAGTCACTGGGTCTGAATACTTTCCGAATGCACTGTATATGTTAAGAATTCTAATTTGTTGTGGCTAATATTAGGTCGGTGGCAAACACTAACGTTAGCTAGCAGTAGGGGTTAGGGGATAAGTTAGGAATAAGTTAAAGATTTAAAGGGTTATCTAAAAGGGTTAAGATTAGGGAAAGGGTTAGCTAAAAATTTGTAAGAAGTTGCAAAGTTGCTAATTGGCTAAAACGCTAAAGTTGTTTGTGATGAAATTCGAACACACAACCGTTGCTAGACATTCGCGTTATATGCCTACACATCCACCTTGACCAACCACACTCCTTTCATTTTTGTCTTACGTAACCTTATATCGTATGTAACCATACCAAGCGTACCATATCATACTAATTTGAGTGTCACGGATTTACGTTTACTATGTTATGTCTAGTCTATGAGACCAGTCTGGCAGAGGACATGGGGCAAATAGAGGGAGGCCAGATTGATCAAAGTACACATAAGCACACCAAGGTTGTGTTCATTAGGGCACGTAAAGTTAAAAACCTGTAAAAGAAATGTTCAACTTAACATTCAATTGAGCTTTTCTGATTGGTCCATGTCTTTCTCCTTCTGTTTGATGCATAATGAACACAACCCAGCTCTACACATGGCCAACACTTCAGGGACAGTTTCTCATCATCACATTCCAAGGTATGCATAGTAACATAATGAAAAAGTCTTCCAGAGGGACAACGAAGGATTGTTCACGACGTTCGTGCAATGGATCTGTCTAAAAATCATATTCTAAATACTACAGACAGTACTGCACCGGGCACACCAAGTCATTTCAACGTGTACAATTGGGTAATATTTGGTTGAGACGTTGATCAATTAGATTACAACCTACATTCACCCACTCAGAAAGAAAGCCAAAAGTTTGTTGAATGCCCAATGTGTTATCTTATCACTATGCTTTCAACCATCTAAAAGCACAACCAAATTACAATGGAAAAACAATTTCTGACTTTTGGTTTCATTGTCACCTAGATAGGTTATCACTGTGTTTTCAACCGTTTATAAGCGCAATGAAGTTCCAATGAGATATTTAGATATTTCAGATATTTAGTTTATGTACGACTAAATGTGTGATCACTGTGCTTCACATAATAGCACAACAAAATGACCGGAACTCAAATCAAATTAAACTTTTGTCACAAGCTCTGAATATAACCTTACCTTGAAATGCTTACTTACAAGCACTTAACCAACAGTGCAGTTCAAGGAGAGTTAAGAAAATATTTACCAAATAAACTAATGTAAAAAGAAACACAATAAAATGACAATAACGAGGCTATATGCCGGGGGTACCGGTACCGAAATTGCAGTTGAGATTGCATTAAAAGTACATTGTGCAAGTGAACAATTTACAGTGCTTTCTATGATTAGGGTCTCCCGAGTGGCACAGCGGTCTAAGGCACTGCATCTCAGTGCTAGAGGCGTCACTACAGACACCCTGGTTCGAATCCATGCTGTATCACAATCAGCCTGTGATTGGCCCAGCGTCGTCTGGGTTTGGCCAGTATAGGCCCTCACTGTAAATAAGAATTTGTTCTTAACTGGTTTGCCTAGTTAAATAAAAATAAAAACATAAGAAAACATTTATAGTTACAGTAACCCCAAAACGTAGCCATGGATGTTTTACTCATTAAGGTTGAATGAATAAATACTGTTAAATTAGTTTGTAAGATATCCTTCACTTTAGGGTAATTACTGTATTACAAAACGTATGTTGAATTGTGTTTGGTTGTCAATGTAATCAAATACACTGTATCAACATTTGAAGATCTACTTGGTTAGTATCTACAGATTGGATACTTCCATGTTTATTTTATTATTTATTTGACCTTTTTTAACCTGGTTAAAATCTAATTTTCAAGAGAGGCCTAGCCAAAATACCAGCATATACAATTTCATAGAGCCACATTGACGTTAGATTTCCCCCTCAAAACAACAGTTTATGTTAAAGACTTATTGCAGATCCAATGTATTTTACACATAGATTTCATGCAATGATGTGTATAAACCCTGGAATGGTGATTCTATGTAAAAGGTCAATGTGAGGCTTTGAAGCCGTCGGCCTCCATAGGAATGAATGTAAGTCTATATTATTTCAATAAAATGGACAAATTTACATGTATTTAAGTATGACTTTGTTGAGGCGACAGTACCATTAGTCCTCTCCCCCAAAAATGTTAAGGAATATGTTTATGTATTTGTTAGATAAATATATATTTTGTCGTGTTCAGTTCACAAAATACTTTTTAAAAGTAAGCATTAAAGGTGTCTGTATTATAATATACTTGTCAAAAATCAATGTAGATTTCAACAGCTTCCAAAAAAAGGAAGAGTACCAAGATGGCTGCTCGGGGGCTTCAAAACAGTGCCCTGTCAGTCATCTAGGGTTAATACATATAATGAATTGCGTGTCACAATACATTGACAAATTACGTTGAAACAACGTTGATTGAACCAGTTTGTGCCCAGTGGGACTGGATATGCCCAACTAGTGACAAGATTCCATCCAATAGCATGTGTGAAAGTATGAACAAAAACCCTTACTCAGTCTTAACCACTCCCGTCGGTCCTCCCACTTGTCAATCATGTCTTTCCTTTTGTCCATCAGCTGTAGTAACTTATCTTTGATCTAAACAGAGGACATAGCAGTGAATACTTATATTTTAGCATGGGGTATCATCACATACAAACAATGCAATACACTAAAACCTTAAGAGGCTACAATGCAGTATGGTCATTCCACAAAATGTAATATTTAATATTTCATATTTTAAGTAGAAATTATGCACCAATATTGAATTATAAAAGCCTGAAGTGCACTTTAATAAATACGATTTTTATGTGAATAAAGAAGATTCCGAATTTTTACATCCATCTGTGCACCCTCTGTGACTTCTAGGAAGAGTTTAACCCACTTCACCCCAACATTTCTCAGGTGAAATCAAAAGATTATTTTCACATCTCAAAAGGCACCAAATTGGTGGAATGACCCAGTAACATAGGGCTGTCAAAATAATTTCCCCAAATGGACCATTTAAGTGCTGGCAAAATAAAATGGTGAAAGCTCAATGGTGAAAGCTCATCATTAGGGTGGCTTTCACCTGGTCAGGTCATTCAGACCAGTGCAAAGAAAGAAAGGAGACGAGGACATATTTCAATTGAGAAAGAGCAGTGGTCCGCAAATGGCTCATGGGCTGACCTGCAGTAGCATAGCATTGGTTTGGCTATGGAACTTACCTCCTCTGATGCATAGTGCTTTCTGGCTAGCAGAGACTTGCCCAACTCAATGCAGGCGGTGAAGCTGTCATTGCGGGCGTCGATCTCAGCCTTGATACCCTGATGGTTGTTCATCAACAACTCCACCGAGGACACGTCCCTGTGCAGAGAAAGATTTTAAACGCACGCACGCACACACGCACACACACACACATACACACACACAGACAGACACAGACACACACACACACACACCAGGATATTAGTATACAAACCTAAGATTGGAATAGGAATTTCAGTTTACTGGATTGAAATGGAACTGACCCCAACCTAACTAAGTACAAGAGTAATTTACCTTGGATTCTCCTGGGCTTCGATGAGACGGATGACGTCCTCCATCCACAGCATGAGGTCGCGCACCATGCTGAAGAAGCGGAATTTGTCGCCCGTGTCCAGGAGGTGGACCCTGCGGCCATCGCAGGCCTCCAGCAGGGTATTCCAGGCCTCCAGCACCTCGCTCTCCCTCCGCTGGATGTCGTCTGCCTTGTCGCCGGCATAGGCCGACTGGAGGCGGACGGCATCCTCCTGCAGCTGCCTCACCTGAAGGTCCGAGCACAAGTCCCTTTAATGCATTTTATTCTATAATTACACTACCTTCCAGTTCCTGGTATCTACATGAAATTACAGGCTGTGTAATTAACAGGTTAATAATTACTAGCAATGTGAACCGATATGGAAAATCTATATTTATAGTGGTAAAAAATTCAGAGACAGGATTCTGAATAACATTGCAACTGTGTGATTGTTTCATATTCTGTTCATTTCCATTGCTTTGTGAAGCTCAGACAACTGCTTGCTGATTGACTATTGGGCTTGCCATCTGGGGGCCAGTTTGAATACAATGGGAAGCCAGTTGGTGACCCATCAGCAGGCAGTTAATTACAGCTAATTCGGAAAGTATTCAGACCCCTTGACTTTTTCCACATTTCATTACGTTACAGCCTTATTCTAACATTTATTCAATAAAACATTTTCCTCATCAGTCGACACACAATACCCCATAATGACGAAGAAATTTTTTTTTTTTTTTTTTTGCAAACTTATTAAACAAAAAACTGAAATACTTTATCTACATAAGTATTCAGACCCTTTGCTATGAGACTCAAAATTGATCAACTTGATTGGAGTACACCTGTGGTGAATTCAATGGATTGAACATGATTTGGAAAGGCACACAACTGTCTATATAAGGTTCCACATTTGACAGTGCATGTCAGAGCAACAACCAAGCCATGAGATTTGTCTGTAAAATAATTGTGTGTAGAGCTCCGCGACAGGATTGTGTCGAGGCACAGATCTGGGGAAGGGTACCAAAAAATGTCTGTAGCATTGAAGGTCCCCAAGAACACAGTGGCCTCCATCATTCTTAAATGGAAGGCGTTTAGAACCACCAAGACTCTTCCTAGAGTTGGCCGTCCGGCCAAACTGAGCAATCGGGGGAGAAGGAACTTGGTCAGGGAGGTGACCAAGAACCCGATGGTCACTCTGACAGAGCTCCAGAGTTCCTATGTGCAGATGGGAGAACCTTCCAGAAAGACAACCATCTCTGCAGCACTCCACCAATCAAAACTTTATGGTAGAGTAGCCAGACGGAAGCCACTCCACAGTAAAAGGCACATGACAGCCCGCTTGGAGTTTTCCAAAAGGCACCTAAAGACTCTGATGGAACCAAGATTGAACTCTATGGCCTGAATGCCAAGCATCACTTCATGCTGTGGGGATGTTTTTCAGTGGCAGGGACTGGGAGACCATTCGGGATCAAGGGATCGATGAACGGAGCAAAGTACAGAAATCCTTGATGAAAACCTGCTCCAGAGCACTCAGGACCACAGACTGGGGCGCAGGTTCACCTTCCAACAGGACAACGAGCCTAAGCACACAGCCAAGACAATGCAGGAGTCACTTCGGGACAAGTCTCTGAATGTTCTTGATTGGCCCAGCCAGAGCCCGAACTTATCTAAACATCTCTGGAGAGACCTGAAAATAGCTGTGCAGTGATGCTCCCCATGCAACCTGACAGAGCTTGAGAGGATCTGCAGAGACGAATGGGAGAAACTCTCCAAATACAGGTGTGCCATGCTTGTAGCGTCATACCCAAGAAGACTCGAGGCTGTAATCGCTGCCAAAGGTGCTTCAACAAAGTACTGAGTAGAGGGTCATATTTCCGTTTTCTAAAAACCTGTTTTTGCTTTGTCATTATGGGGTATTGTGAGTAGATTGATGAGGCGAAAAAAAAACAATTTCATCCATTTTAGAATAAGGCTGTAACCTAGCAAAACGTGGAAAAAGTCTGAATACTTTCCAAAAGCACTGTATGCTAAGTTGAGAGCCTGTGAGAGTGTTTTGTGTCTGCAAGAACCGTCATGTGTCCTCTTTTACGTAATAGTGTAAGTTATCAATATCATATTGCATTATCGATATTGGTGCCCACCACTAATAATAACATGAGATTTCAGTGCAGTGATCTGGTGCAGTGAGCTACAGGGAGATATTAGCTATGTATCGACCTGTGTTCCCAGGGCCTGGATGTCATGCTCGAAGGTGGTGTGCATCCTCTGCAGTGTCTCCACTGTGTTCTGGTCACGTCCCACCTCCTCTGGAAGTTTCTTGTGTTTGTCCAGGATGCGGCTCAGGATCTCCTTGGCGTCATGGTAGAACTTGTGCAGCTCGTAGGAGGCGGCCAGGATCTGCGTGCGCGTGTCGATAAGTTCCAGCAGGTCAGCCCAGGCCTCGTTGAGTCCATCCTTCCACTCGGCTACCGTGGCGGCATCTGCGTGGCCCGCATTTATCAGCTCATCGGCCAGGCGGTTGACTGCATCCACGCGCTCCTGGCCGATATTGCCTGTGTCGCGCGCAAACTCCCGGAAGCGCTCCTGGAGCATCTGTGGATGGATAGATGGATGGAGAGGGGGAGAATGAGGACCTTTAACACAAATATATATTGTACTGCCCTGTCTTACCTACTAAAAGGTAATGGTGGTATCAAATGGGCAGTACTGAAATCAGTCTATGGCCACGTTACAGACCGTTTGCAAAGCAGTCACACACCAAAGCACACAACACCTGAAAAATGTTAAACATGTCAAGTATATCAATATGATATATTTAGATAAGATGCCCAACTACAATTTAGATGATGGGTCATTCAGTTATTGGTAAAGTTTTGGAATGTGGTTCCTTTGCAGATGGTCTGGAATGCGGACTATGTTTTTCCTCCCTGACAGCACCAGGAGTGAGAGGGTAGGGTTTGAAGTCAGGTGGCATTGCTTACGGTGACATGCTCGTAGTCCTGTCCCAGCTCATGAGATCCGGCCACCACCTCCCGCTCGGCAATCCACTGCTCCAAGTCGTCAACCTCGCGGTTGAGCTGGAACAGGCGGAACCGCTCATCCAGTTTGCCCCGCCTCTCCTCAGACAGGTCCTTCATGCCGGCATAGAGCTTGTCCACCTGAGACTGACGCATGCCTATCCTCTCACTGCCCACACAAACAGAAATCACGAGTTCAATGGAGTCAGTGGATGGGGTTAACAAGAGTAATCTTTTTTTTTTTTTTTGCAAAAAAAACATTCTTGTTCCAACACTAACACCCATGATCAAACTAATACACTAGTCATGGTCTGAAATCAAGGCTTTCGTTAGTGAAATCAGGTCAGTCAGGGTTAAGCTGAAACAACAAAAATGCATACACACCACACTCTGGTCTACTGAATGCTCCACTCATGCAAAATACTTTTTCTAGATTGGACATTCATATTCAGGTCAACCTTCCTTGACGGGCGGCAATATTAAGTTACGTTCTATTTCAATTGCTTCACTCTAGGCTCTCTCACTGACCTCTCTGGATGTCCTGCAGCTGTCAGGCCTCTGCTGGTCTTGGAGAGCTGATGGACTGTCTCTGCGTAGTCCTCCACCGACTGCTCCACAATCTGGTGCTTCTTCAGCATGGCTACGGAGCTCTGCTCATCCTAAGAGGGAAATACACTTGTTTTTAGCACTTTTGTGAATTCTATGTTAGAAGAAATATCAGTACAGGGCACACAAAGACACACACAGACACAGACAAAGACACAGACACACACACAATAACACAATAACACCCTAGTACCTTGGCCTTCTCCTCAGACATCATGTACAACTCCTGCTCGCTCATCCAGGCCTCAGCCTCAGCGGCATCAAAGTAGTACTTCTGTGCATTGTGGGCCTCCTCCAGTCGGACGTGACGCTTCTCCGTCTCCTCAATCATCAGGCCCCACAGCTGTTGCAAGTCGGCCAGGCGCTGGCGGATGGCCTCCACGGCAAGGCTGTCCTCCATCAGCAGGCTCTCGCTCCGCTCGAAAATGTCATCGAAGCGGGGCTGGTGTCCCTGGATCTCCTTCTGCAAGGTCTTAGAAGGGGATACAGTACAACATTCATTTCCATGGACATATGCAATAAAAGTAATGTCAGCAATACATTAAAATACTAGATACACAAAGCCAAGAGTACAATACTTTAGATACACTTCATTAAGTAAGTAGTAAGTAAGTAAGCCTTGCCTAAACGGTCAGGAGCCCTATTTCTGTAGTGTACACCCCTTGGAGAGGACACCAATCTGTCGTAGCTACTTCTTAGCTGAAATGCCTGTGAGAAGGATCCGATCACGTGACGGCACTGGCTACATCTAAGAGAGCCATGTGAGTGAGAGGTGCTTCGGAGCACAGCAGCCGGGAGAAGGGAATTATAATTAGTCTATTATATTCAGCCCAAGGGCACAACTGCCACTTTGGCCGCAAACGGCATAGATATTTTAGGGGGAATTATGGCCACCCAAGGGGGATGCCGCCAGGAAATTTGAGGCCTGGTGAGAATATTATCAAGCGCTTGTCAAATTATGAATGAGAGACTGATGATGTGTGTGCAGCTTGCAACTTTTTTCCAATCATCATTAGAGTCCAATCATGCAGCCTTAGAATGCATTAAACATCAACACATATAGCCCATAGTTTATAACACAACTAAAGTTGCATAAAAAACTCTAAATGAAGCATATAGGGCGAGCGGTTTCTCACTGACCTCTCAACTAAAGTTGCATAAATAACTCTAAATTAAGCATATAGGACGAGCGGTTTCTTTGTTAACCGCTCAGCACAGAATATCCGCATGTGCTCACTTCCTTTGAAATTGTTTGGAGAAAATATCCTTCTATTGTAAAATAATAAAAAATAATGCCAGGGAGTCTTAAGCAAATCTTGTCTGCTAAATTAACAAGTGTAGCCCACAGCCATTTGGCATTGCCATATCAGGGCCTAACATAAGGACAACTGAGCGAGCATGTTATTCTGTTCTTCTGAAATAGACTACATTTTCTTTATATCATGTTTCTTTAGACCTGTCTAAAATAAATAATGGATTATTAGACTTTTTAAAATGTTACAAAGGTCTGCATCAGTGGCTTGTAGGCTATGCCTGAAAGCCAGGATATCCGAAACGTGTTTATGCTAACTAACGGTCAATTACCAGTAAGCCCGGCAGTTATTTGCTTGACAATCACTGGCTGACAAAATTTCATGAACGCCACAGCCCTAAACACTGACAATAACAATACTAATTTGGCTTATAAATAGGCGCATAAACGTATTCACAAAAATAGAATGGTGCTAAATTTGCGCCTAAGTGTGACTTCCTTGTAAAGTGACAGTACATGAGAAAAACCCACATACCTGATTTTTCTTGATAAGCAGTTGAACGGTCTGCAGGTTGTGGCCATGATCCGTGGAGGTTGCAATTGGCATCCTCTCTTCGACCCAAAGCTAAAATGGACAAGCCAAATAGATTATTAAGTGCATTGAATGAAAATACCAGAACAAATAAAGCCTCAATAGAACATGTACATGCATGTGCACGCACAAAACACACGTTTGTTTTACGATTCTTGTGGGGACCAAACAATTGACTCCTATTCAAAATCCTATCTTCCCTAACCCCTAACCTAACCCTAACCTAACGTAGCAGGCATAAAATAAATGCCTGAAACTAGATCCCCAACATACTGGTCTTGAGAATAAAGAAACTGTCGGGGGAGGTTCCCTTCTGTACTGTTCAACCAATCCAGTAAATGTGGAGGAGGAGTTAAGATGGAGTGTCGCCTTGTTAACGTTGCAAGGTCGCATCACAGGTTCTCTTTCCATTTCCCATGAAAACTGAAATGTCCCCACTTCGCCCAATTTTCCTTGTTTCGGAAAACCAAAAAAACACACACACAGTACGTCCCCCAATCAACTATCAACTAACTCACAATCTCGTCCTCCACATCGCGGTTGAACTGGTGGATCTCGCGGGAGGCCACCAGGAAGTTCTTTCTCTTCCTCAGCGGGTCCAGCAGCTCTTTGAACTTGTGCTCCACCATTTGTCTCTGGCCATCCACCTCCCCCGTGTCCTTCCCTTCCTGGCTGAGGACCAGCGCCTGGCTCTGCAGCTCCACCACCTCCCTCTGACGGACCTCCACCTGGTTTTCCAATATCTATGGGCCACCAGGGAGAGGGAGAAGAACATTTTGAACACAGCGTTGACCCTAGATGATGTTCCGGGCGGGGCCCAGGCCACTAAGTCCACATCCATGGGTTCTTATCCAAAATGTTCAGATCAGAACAATTGATGCCATACTTTTATTTTATTGCTTAAAACCAATTGAAGCCAATTTATTTAAATTATTCTTAGTATTATTATTTTCATTAATGAAATGATAATGCCAACATTATTTATCAATTTGGTTACAATTACATTTACATTACATTTAAGTCATTTAGCAGACGCTCTTATCCAGAGCGACTTACAAATTGGTGCATTCACCTTATGACATCCAATGACGCATGCTCCACCATGTACAGTACCTGCTGCTTCTTGAGCAGGATGTTGACGCTGGTCAGGTCTTTGCCGTAGTCGTCCGATTGAATCTGGCCCTCCAGGCCACCCAGCCACTTGTCCAGGTCGGCACAGCTCTGTGTAAACAGCTCGGCCTTGTTGGCGTCAAACAGGCACTGGGCCTTGGTCTGGGTGGTGGACTCCAACTCTTCCCACATCTTCTGGAGGGCTGAGAGCTTCTCCTTGACCACCGACTCTGTCTCAGGCTTCTCCAACACCAGCTGCATCCCATCCTGGAGTGGAAAGAATTAGCATCAGAATCACCTTTATTCGCAAAGTACATTTACATGTACCAGGAATTTGAGCTGGTGAAATGGTGCTGCTGTGCCTTACAATAACAAAATATACAGAGAGAAAATGTATGCATAAAAACATACAGTATAAAACCCTAGACACTGTCGTGTGTGAAAAGCCCAGGAGGGTGCCCGTTTCTGAGATACTGGATTTGGTGCGCCTGGCACCAACGATCATATCGCACTAAAAGTCGCTAAGGTCACAAATGTTTCCCAGTCTAACATTCAACCGGACAGTAAGTGAATGCCTTGATGCCTGTCTGCCTGCTTTATATAGCAATCCACGGCCACGTGACAGTGGGAGTGATCCATTTTCGTGAACGGGGAGGTGTATTGATTATAAGAAGTAGAATATTTTTCATAAAGTAACGCTAAAGGAAATTGAGACAGTTTACTGTTATGTGCTTTGCCTGCTCTGAACAAAAATAAAGGTTCTTAAAATGGTTCTTCCTCAGCTCCTAAGGTCCCTTGGAGAATTCTTGCCCTGTAAAAAACCTTAAGTATGGGGTTCTTGATGTGGCACCTACGGTTCTTCAGAAATCTAAAAGGTTCTTGAAATGTAGATGCCTGCAGATGCATATTGTCCAGTGTTACTAGTGTTGATTTTTTAGTGGAACATTTTTTGTGTTGACACTGCAAAGAGTTAAATTAACACTCAGTGGTGTAAAATAACCCCACTGTTGGTGTTAATAACCATAGTTGAAAAAAACATGCTTATCATTATCATATTTCCCAGCATGCTCTATTGCAGGTTGATTTTTAAATAGTTTGTTTCAATATAAATGTTTTTGCATGTACATTGATTGATTAATTAATCGTATGCTATTCAAATATAAATAACATACATTTTTCTAAACTATTCAAATCTGTTAATTGGACTTCTTGTACCCGTTACTGAAATTGTTGTTTCAGTCTAGATGTTTTAAGGTGGTCTCATACCTCAATCTTCCCAACCCTGGAAGTCATTCTGAATGCAGGTTGCGAGTGAATAAACATTTTAAATGTTGCATATCCCCACTCTGGCTGGATTTCAATAGCAGTTACACATCACTTTGCAAGGCAGTATAATGTGGCTTGTAGGCCTGATGTGGCCTTTAAATCTTTAAATTATGAGCTTCAGGCCACTTGATAATAGTACAACTAGGCCCTCAAAAGAAAGCCATTTGAAATATGTATTTAATTGTCTTAAAATAAATGTAATTTTAATAACAACATTCACTTAAGAATACTTAAGAGTCTAGATTACTGATCACTTTAATTTCAATTAATCGAAAGCGCTTATTAACTTGTGTTCATTCTAGAGGTCGACTGATTAATTGGAATGGCCGATTAATTAGGGCCGATTTCAAGTTTTCATAACAATCGGAAATCTGTATTTTTGGGGGCCGATTTCCCAATCTTTTTTTTTTTATATACCTTTATTTAACTTGGCAAGTCAGTTAAGAACACATTCTTATTTTCAATGACGGCCTAGGAACGGTGGGTTAACTGCCTCGTTCAGGGGCAGAAAGATAGATTTTCACCGTGTCAGCTCGGTGGATCCAATCTTGCAACCTTACAGTTAACTAGTCCAACGCAATAACGACCTGCCTCTCTCTCGTTGCACTCCACAAGGAGACTGCCTGTTACGCAAATGCAGTAAGCCAAGGTAGTTAGCATTAAACTTATCTTATAAAAAAACAATCAATCATAATCACTAGTTAACTACACATGGTTGATGATATTACTAGATATTATCTAGCGTGTCCTGCGTTGCATATAATCTGACTGAGCATACAAGTATCTAAGTATTCAGTATTGTTGTAATTGTCATTATTACAAAAAAAATCGTCCGACGGCTTTTTTGGTCCTCCAATAATCGGTATCGGCGTTGAAAAATCATAATCGGTCGACCTCTAGTTCATTCATCTAATACCAATTGCAAAATCATCAAGACAGAGTGAATCTTATTTTGGTTTGCTAACCTTCTCAATCTTGTCCAGCCACTCCTTGTTGGACTGCAACTCGGCCATGAAGGCCTGATGCTTGAGCCATTTGCTGTGGAGGTTCCTGGCCTCGTCGTACGACATGTCCTGGGCCGTGAGCATCTTCTCATTGATCCACAGAGACAGCTGCATACACACACACACACACACACACACACACACACACACACACACACACACACACACACACACACACACACACACACACACACACAGGTAGGTCATTGTATTTGACTGCCTTAGACTGTGAAAGCAGTCTGTCACTATGCATACATTGCCACACAATGTATTAAATGTAAATCAGTACATGTAAGTATTCCTATTTCCATAGTATCGGGACTGATACCAATGTTAGACTCTTAGGGAAGATTTCCCACATCCAAGTTAAGCATATTCCTGGACTAAAAGACACTTTCGATGGAGAATCTCTATTGAAAGTGCTTTTTAGTCCAGGAGTAGCCTTGATCTGGGTCCGGGAAAGACATGTTGGGCAGCAGACCTCCTGGCAATCCTGTAGGAACTTCTGAAGGTCCCGGTTATCCTTCAGCCTCATCAGTAGCTCCACAGCAGCCTCGCGGTTCTTCTTATGCCTGTGCAAACGTTGGGTAAACAGAATTGATCATGGATAATAGATCCCATGCTAATTGTGAGTACCACAAACAAGTTGACAGTTGTGTGTACCAGATTTTTCTACAGATTTTTTTACATCTCAATACGCATTACCAAGTAAAAGCAAAGATACATATCAAGTGTTGTACTGGCATTTGTGGTGGGTGGTACACATCTAACCATTGGTGGTATTCTGGGTAGTCTTTTTCACAGTCAAGCTGTGCAGGTAGCCTAGCAGTTAAGCGTGTTGGGCCAGTAACTGAAAAGTTGCTGTCTCTAATCCCCAAGGTGGAAAAGTCTGCTGCTCTGCTCTTGAGCAAGACAGTTAAAACGGGCGCCGATGACGTCGATCAAGGCAGCCCCCTGCACCTCTCCGATTCAGAATGGTTGGGTTAAATGCGGAAAATTCAGTTTTGCAACTAAGTAGTTATGCCATTTATAGGAGATTGCTTTATCATATTAATGTGGTTCCCGGGGCATTGAATACTCCAACAGGTGTTGTGAGATCTAATCTGCTCAGCAGAGTAACTGTAAAAATGACGACCTGTCCAGCAATGTCATTTGTTATTATATAGTAGAAGAGGCTTCTAACCTGTCGTCAATAGACGCCGCTCTCTCCTGGATGCGGTCGGCGTTGATGTTGCCGTCGCTCGCCAGCCGCCTGCCAGCCTCCACCACGCCGTTTATCTTCTCTTCGTTGGCGTCCATGGTGGTCATGAAGTCCTCCTGCTTTTTGATGGCTCCTTCGGCCCCCTCAAGCGTAGTGGGCATCTCTGTATGGGCCAGCATGTACTCCTAAGAGTAGGGTTATAAAAAAAAGAGAGTCAGTGGGATTATTAGAAAATCCTGTGACTGAGACTGGATATCCAGGTTGGGGTCAATTCCATTTCAAATCAGTCAGGGAGTAAACTGAAATTCTTGAATTGACTGAATTGAAACAGAATATAGAACCCAACCCTGTTGGAATTCAATCTAAATCACATTGGACACAGACTATTTGTATTGCCCCCCTCTTTTACAATGCTGCTACTCTCTGTTGTTATCATCTATGCATAGTCACTTTAATAACTCTACCGGTGCCCCAGCACATTGACTCTGTACCGGTACCCCCCTGTATATAGTTTTGCTATTTTTATTTTACTGCTACTCTTTAATTACTGGTTACTTTTAGTTCTTATTCTTATCCATGTTTTTTTAACTGCGTTGTTGGTTAGGGGCTCGTAAGTAAGCATTTCACTGTAAGGTTGTATTCGGCGCATGTGACTAATACAATTTGATCTGATTTGACACTTTTTGAAATGTCCGTTAATATGTGCATTTGATTTACAAAGCAGCATGCCCACGGTAGATGGAGTGGATTCTGGGTGGGCACGGAAAATGACACATTGTTACCACATCCCTGCCTAGTAAAATTAGGTAATAGCAGCGACAAAGAGCATTTTAAAATAAACTGTTGCCGAAAATCCATTTTTTTATGAGACGGAATCAGTGTAATTAAATAATTGTGAAACGGAACCATTCACTTTGGATTCCTAGGCTAAGATTCGAAATTGAACCGACCAATCAAGTATCCTGGTTTAAGGGGTATCGACCAATCGGCATACCTGGTTGTTGAGGAAGACCTCGGCCTGCTTGGTGTCCCTGAGAAACAGCTGGTAGGCGTGGGACTGTGACAGCAGGTTCTGCCGGTTCTCCCACATCTTGTGCAGCTCGTTCCAGCCTGTGTCCAGGGCCTGTAGCCGCTGCCTCAGGAACATGTACTGGGCATCGGTCTGACCCTGGGTCACCATCTCGCCCATGTCGCGCATCTTCTGGTAGTCCTCCTCGTAGTTGCAGATCTCGTTTTTGATGCCGTCGTGCTGTGCTAACAGCTTCTCTGCCTCAGCCAGCGTGTTGGGCGTCTCCTCCGAGGCGATGGCTGTCTGTGTGCGCGACAGCCACGACTGGAAGTCATCCAGTTCGCGCAGGAACTGCTGCAGTTTGCTGGCCTCGCCAAGGGACTCTTCGCGGTTACGCAGTGTGGCCTTCATCTCCTCCCACACAGCGGTGATCTCGGCCAGGCGGCCCGTGATGGCCTTGGCCTGGTCTGGGTGCTCGCCGGCCAGCCGCTCGGCCTCGCCGCGCAGGTCGCCCAGCTTGTCCTCGATGGCAGCCAGGTCACGCTCCATGCCAGTGAGTTTGCGCTGCAGCGCCATGACACCCGTCAGGTCGTTGCCCAGCTCCTGGGTGGACTCAATGACCTTTGTCTTCTCGCGGATCCACGACTTGGTTTCGTTGCAGTCCAGGTGGTAGTTCTGCACACCCAGCGCGGAGATTAGAGACTCCTTCTTCTGGTCCGCCAGATCCCGGAACTGGCTCCATCTGGTGAACAAATTTAATAAATAAATATATGGTAATTTAGCAGACAGTTTTACAGAGTTGACAGACAGTGATACATATTTCAATACATGTGACCCATACGGGAATCAATCCCACCATTACCCTGTTGTTGCCAGGCTCAAATTGACTGAACCATTGGCCAATTAATTTGATGATAACCAACAATACATATCCAGCTCATTTTTCAATTCAAAGGATACAGTGATCTCCAACACACAATAACACAATTTTAAGTCAATAGGTATTTGAAAGTCACCATGAGCCAAGTAAAAGGTCAGACATAGTTAAACTACATTAACTGCACTATAATAACCTAATCATCTTTTGGTTTCTTCATTTGGCATCAGGTAGTTGCCAATCATATGGTAAGGCATTAAATCAGAACCTGAAAGTGTTATCTTCAACCGTAAATTTATCAACATCATAAAAGCTGACAGTATTTCAACCACATAAAATATGCATTCAAGCCAAATTGAAATGTTATCAGAAAGATGTTGGGTTGTTTTCACAGATTTCTATTTCCTTACAACCGGTCAAAATGATGTCATTTGAACATTTAGCACAGAAAATCTTTTCATTTTTCTTAATAGGTATTGTATTTTCTCCCTGGGCCCTAAACGTCTTTGCGCTGTGAAAGAAGCAGAGATCACTCAGAAAGCTTCACTGATGTCAAATAAATTTGATTTGAATTTGATTTGAAATACATTGAAGCATTCATTCTATTGATTTATGACATTCTGCTGAGCAAGGGTTTATTTAGTCTTCTAGGGAAGCAAATAATGACAGAAGAGAAGCTGCATGTATCTAATTATAGACAAGTTGACAAACAAATAGATAAGTAGAAACACATCAGGTGTGGGATTCAGATTGTCACTTTATCACATATAGTCGGGCGGTTGCGGATGGGTTGTCAGCAAATGTGGCCGGGTGAGGGTGAACAAACAGCTGATCCACGCACCACTGAGGGACATATCAGCTACAGATATAGGATCTTAATTTGAGCCAGTTTGCTACAGTAGAAAAATAATCCGACAGCAACAGGAAACATTTTTAATTAGGGTAAATCAAGTATGAATATTTTAAGTGGGAGTTAAACTTTAGAAGCCTTGTTTTTAAAATTATTATTATGAAAAAATGTACCCCCTTTGTTGTGATATCCAATTGGTAGTTACGAGTTTGCCTCTTTACTGCAACTCCCCATCAGACTCGGGAGAGGTGAAGGTCGAGAGCCATGCATCCTCCGAAACACGACCTGCCAAGCCGCACTGCTTCTTGACACACTGCTCGCTTAACCCGGAAGCCAGCCGCCAATGTGTCAGAGGAAGCACTGTCCAACTGACGACCGACGTTAGCTTGCAGTCACCCAACCAGCCAAAAGGAGTCGCTAGATGAGCCAAGTAAATCCCCTGACCAAACCCTCCCCTAACCCGGACGAAGCTGGGCCAATTGTGAGCCGCCCCACGGGGCTCCCATTCACTTCCGGCTGTGATACAGCCTGAGATCAAACCTAAGGCTGTAGTGGCACCTCAGCACTGCGATGCAGTGTCCTAGACCGCTGCGCCACTCGGGAGGCCCCCTTGAAGCCTTGTTAAACCTCTAATACACCAAAAGTTTGCATTTCCTGCAACAACAGGATGAGCAAATTAAGCTAAGGCATCTGTATGATAGGAGATAGTGTGACGTCTGACTGTGAATGGTTCAACTTGCCTGTTATTGAGCTTATCTTGCTGGGCTTTTATGTCCTTCTCACTGGGGTGTCCGTTGTGCATCAGCTGCCTGGCGATCTGGTTCACGACAGCGACGCGTGACGCCTGGTTGTTCATCTCAGGCTCCAGGCTCTCGAACCTGGGAAAGAGAGAGCATGCCATGTCATGACCAATCAAGTTCACCTCCAAAACAAACCATTTTCCCTTGCGCACATTGATGTTTGAGCCACGTTCAGGCAAACATGGTGGAACGTTTCAGCTGACATGATTTCTTATACTACATGCCAGAGGCATGTTTGTTCTACAAACCACATCTGAATGTTCCACAATGTTGTACCCTGATGAATGTACCTCAGACATATTCCCCTGTTTGGTGTTTAACTTCCTGCGCTTTTCTCCTTGTACCCCTGTACTCTTTTTATTATGTATCTTGTTCTGTCTGTTTAAAATACCTATTTTGTTCATTTTCTGTGTAAGGTGAACATCAGTTTCGAGAAAGGCACCTAACAAATAGGGCACCTAACGCCCAGTGGGAGGAGCTGTTGCATTGTAACTAGTTTATCATTTGTATATTTACAGTTTCTCAATCGGATAAAATAGTTTTTTGGAACTATGGTCAAATGTACCTAGCAGAACACCAGTGAACAAACGTTCAAATACATTTGCAGAACTTCTGATTGTTTTATTTTCCTTCTACTTGGATTGCATATCTTAGACCCCCTTTTGCTAAACCTGAAATACAATTGCCATCAATGAATACCAAATTCACAGTGTTTTGTTCACATATGTTACATCCGTCGTTAGGAGACCAAGGCGCAGCATGGTAGGCGTACATCGTATCTTTATTGATGACACCAAACCAAATAACAAAGTCAAAAACGCACAGTTATGTCAGAAACTAAACAGAAAACAAGATCCCACAACCTAATGGTGGGAAAAAGGGCTGCCTAAGTATGATCCCCAATCAGAGACAACGATAGACAGCTGCCTCTGATTGGGAACCACACTCGGCCAAAAACAAAGAAACAGATGACATAGAATTTCCCACCCGAGTCACACCCTGACTTAACCAAACATAGAGAATAATAAGGATCTCCAAGGTCAGGGCGTGACAACATAAGAGAAAATTGTGAAAATGTGTTCACTGTTTCCAGCAATCAGTACATACTAGTGCACAAAATTGTAAATGGCTCTATCAGTGTAAATTCGCGTAAAATATAGCAGAGGTCGGCGGCCCAAGGGCATGTGCCCTGCATGCCCATTCAGTAATCCGGCCCTGATTGTAATCTTCCATTACAGAGTGAACTTTGGTGTAAATGGATGCCTATCCATTCATATCAGCACATATCCTCCACTATATTCACCTTTCCTTTTTTCGGTTTGGGAATGTTTTTCTGCTTGGTGATGGAAAGTCTACCAGCCTATGTATAGAATACATGGAATTGGATTATGATGATCAGATGAATGAATCCTGCACACAATGTGAAATTGTTTGGTGAAATATGCATAAAAGTAGAGTCATTTTCCATCATTTTTAATAGTTTGTATTCCAAGGCATTGAAGTTCATGACATACTGAAACCGGTGTGCCTGTCACCTGCTACCATACCACGTTCAAAGCCACTGAAATCTTTTGTCTTGCCCATTCAACCTCTGAATGGCACACATACTGTACACAATACATGTCTCAATCGTTTCAAGGCTTAAAAATCCTTCTTTAACCTGTCTCCTCCCCTTCATCTACATTGACTGAAGTGTATTTAACAAGTGACATCAATAAGGGATCAAAGCTTTCACCTGGTCAGTCTATGATATGGAAAACGTTTTGTAAATCGCGAGAACGGGTTCAAAATATTAGGGATCAATGAAAGAAAGACATCTAAATATATGGATATTCGTCAGCACTAATTGGTAAATTTAAAAACGACTCTGATTTTGGGTTAGGGAAGTATTTATGAATCATGAAAAACAAGTTTGGAGACACTTTACAAGAGAAAGAAAGAAAACGGTGGTTTGATTCATTCTGAAAATTGCCACATTCAGTTTATTAACACATGGTAATGTTGGAAGATTAGTGTACATATAATTATAATAAGGAGAATAGTGTACAATAGTAGGCTATACCCTCGTCTGTTGCCTGCACTAACCGTGGTACTATGTGATGACACAGCCAAGTATCGAGCCATGCGTCAAGTTCAAACAGTTATGGCTTGGTCTGCGTTCCACTCCATAATGACTTAGTTAGCCTACATGTCTATTTTTATATGATCAACTGTTACTAATGATCCTCAGCAACAACCACATGGCCGAGTGTTTACAGAGGAAGCAAAGCAAATGGAGGTAAAGGAAACAATGTCATTAAATGGAATGATAATGTAGGCTATACCAGCTGAAGGGAACTAAGAGTAAATTGGCAGTTGTACATTTCATGAACTTTACTGTGGGAAAGTTGATATGTGGATATGGTTCAGTTTGCTTCCATATGACTGGTTCACATTTGCCTCCAGCGATTATAAGGCAAAATAGATCAAAAGCAAGTGTCATTTATATTTACAATGACCTAAAACAAATGGATAACTCATTCACTTAGCTGCCATTGTCACGCTGGTATAAACGATTCGGGAGAAAGGCGCAGTAATGCGTAATAGTTTTTTAAATTACGCCCGAAATTACAGTGTGCCGTGTAAAGGCACGGGGACGAAGACCAAACAAACACTTACACAAAAAACAGGGTTGAAATCCAAACAAAAGAGTGAGGAGAACCTCGAATAAATAACCCAAATGCACAATGATTGTCACACGGGACGAGACCAGTAATCACCTGCGCAATCCACAATGGCACGAAAGCCAAAACAAACAGCACAGGTACTCACACATACTAACAGACATTGTAACAATAATCGACAGACAACGGAAACCAAAGGGTACACTTATACAAGTACTAATCCGGAATAGGGGACAGGTGTGCGTGATGAAAGTTCCGGAGGGAATCCTTGACAGTTATCAATAGCTCTTATCAAGTTGTCATTACAGTGCATGGAGAATGGTGTTATTAAAAAATTAAGTGGATGCTTTTTCCACTTGAAACTGGTAGGTTCGCTTGACCTTATTCATTGTTTCCTCACACGTAAAGGTGGTGGAATGATTAGGAAATGAAGTCAGTCAGAATACGGCATATCTGTAGACCCACCTCCGCCGCACGTTCATTTATTCGCCAAAACAAATCAGAATTCGCATTGAGGGAAAAGTGCATAAAAAAGGAGTTTATGTTCCATTTAAGCACGCTTAACTCGGGTCGGAATTGGGCCCTTAATGTTTTGCAAATGGCCAGAGTTCCGTGTCTTCTGTACAGTGTTTTGAAAATCGACAATGTTGTTCCAAAAACTGCTCGCATACATGTTATTTCATAGTTTCGTCTTCGCTATTATTCTAAAATGTAGAAAATAGTAAAAATAAAGAAAAACCCTGGAATGAGAAGGCGTTTTGACTGGAACTGTATGTCAAATACTTTCAGATACTTGAGTGGCACACCAAGCTAAATCAGGCCTAAAGGAGTAGGGTCTAGGGGTAGACTATGGCTTAAGCATGCATTTCTATATGTATGGGTTCTCTCACCTGTGCTGAATGACCTCTAGGTCTTCTAGCTTCTCTGGGATCTCCATGCTGTTGAGCCACTGATCCTTCTCATCAATCCACACCTCGCAGGCGTCCGCCTCGCTGAACATCTTGTAGAGGGCCAGGGCGTCCTGCAGTGCCTGCTTTCTCAGCCGGGTCAGCTCGGCCACCTCCTTGTAGCGCTCCTCTATGCCTGCCAGGCGGCCCTTGACCTCTTCTGACTGAGCCTGCTCCTCAGGCAAGGCGGCCGCCTGCTCATGGAGCGCATCGATCACCGGCCGATAGCTGGCCACCTCGGCGGCGGCGTCCTTGTGCTTGCGAACCAGGGCCTGTGTGGAGAACTCGTCATGGCCCACTTCGCTGCTGGACACGATGCGCAGGGCATCCAGGGTCCAGGCGTCGGCATCGTCTGCGTCCGCCTGGAACTGGTGCAGGGCACACGCTTCCTCCAGATGGGCCTTCCTCACGCCCGCCAGCTCCTCCAATGCTGCCCACTGCGCCCGCAGGTCGGCGATGCGGTCGCGGATCTTGGCGGCGCCGAAGTGGCCACCGTCGGCCATGGCCTGGCCCTCGGCGATGGTGTGCTGCAGGTGACCGGCACGGCCATTCATCTCGTCCTCCAGGGTGCGGTGCTTGCTTAACAGGCGCACAGCCCCCGTCAGGTCCTTGCCGCTCTCGTCCGACGACAGGATCTGCTCCTTCTCACGGATCCAGCCCTCCTCCTCGGCCATCTCCCAGAAGAACTTCCAGAGACGGCGGGACTCCTCCAGGCGGGCCCGGCGCTCGGCAGCCAGCTGGGTCAGCTCCTGGTAGCAGAACTCCATGTGGGCCACGCGGTCGCGTATTACCTGAGGGTCACAGGGCTTGTAAACTGTAGAGGAGACAGAACAGAGGCCCAGTTAGCATCTAGCAGCACCCACAGATGTACATTACACTGTATTGACTCAGATGTTATGATTTCATTCCAATGACTATGATTCCTTTTATGTTTATTTTTCACTTTGCTTGTATAGATCTTGAAGTATCTTGCAAAACACTATGCTATTCAACTGAACTGTGAAATTGTATGATGACATGCATTATCGTCATTAGGTAATAATACAAACACAAGTAGAAAACAATATGAGTCACAATTTGAAAAATAGCAGCCTGAATGTTTAGGACATTCTCACCGTCGCCGTCGATTGCGAATTTCTGGGCATTGTTGTTGACAGCTTTGACACGGTCAGCCTGGATGCCGATGTCGGCCTCTACCAGGGCATGTTTCTGCAGGAGATCCTCCACTCCGAGCAGATGCTTCCCATAGTCCTGGGACAGCAGCATCATCTGTGTGGCAGAGACATAGAGGCATGACATACAGGCATGTGTGGCAGCAACATACAGGCACCTTCTAAGTCTATCATCAGTTGCCAATATGAATCGTTTACTTTTTGTGCACTTTGAAACGCAATACGGGTATTTTTCAGGGTGAGGAGAGGAAACTTTTTGAAACTTGCATTTCTTCTAACTTGTAATTTAGATGAAATGTCAAAATCAATTCCAAATCAACCACTACCATCAACTCCCTAGCGACTCTTGTAAACCTAAGAGGCTTCAATAGGTGGAAGCATAATGCCGAGAATTCCACCCAGCCAGTCAGAAAGGCAAGATGACGTAGTGTTTACAGTGCCAACCCAATCCTCTTGTATCTACAGGAGGGTCTAGGACGAGGTTCAGTTGTGCCGATTTGGAATTATTCAGCATTGGACTAACATAATCCAGTTAGTTTCACCATTGATACTGCTTAAACTGATCATTTAGAAGAGGGATTAATACAAGATTAATACATTCCGTTTGTAATTCTAACATGTGAAATGACTTGAAATTACATATTTCCAATACATTTTAAATGTGTTCAGGTGTTGGTAGAAGCAGGGTAGCTGAGGTTCAATGCATTTTGAACAATTCAATTCGTGTTACAATAATGATTCATTTTTGTCTTTCCAACACGGTTTAACACATACATTTTCGGAAGGGTCCCCCTCTCTCTCTTACCTTCATCTCGTCCATCCAGTCCATGATGTAAAGCATCTCCTGGAAGACCCTCTGCAGACCCAGATTCATCTCCAGGCGCTGGCGCCTCGCCTTCAGAAGCTCCAGCAGGTACTCCCACAGCCGGATCACGTTGTCCTTGCGCGCTGTGATGCGTTTGATGTCGTGGTACTTCTCTGCCTCCAGCTCCTTAGCGACAGACACCACGGCCTGCACACGCTCCTCGTACGCCGTAATATCCGTTTCGATGGCCTCATGCTTCTTGGTGGCCGCGTCCACCGCCGGAAGGTCGAAGCCAAAGTTGTCCTGTGAGATAGAAGTGATGGGAATGGAATGGAATAGAATAAAAATACAATACTGTTAGGATATACTGCATGGGTGGCAACATACTGGGATACAAGGAAGACACACTCTCCATTTCTATAATGTTATCGTCTCTACAATTTGACAATGACATAAAATACTTTGATCCTTTAAAGGTGCAACCCGCAGTTGCTACATCAATTTTTGGATTTATACATTGATGATATATACCCGTTGATTCTTGAAGATTATAACTTCTAAATGCATTGTGGGTGGCCTCTCGAGTGGCGCACTGGTCTAAGGCACTGCATCGCTGTGCTAGCTGCGTCTCTACAGATCCGGGTTCAATATTGGGCTGTGTAACATCCGGCCGTGACCGGGAGACCCATGAGGCGGCACACAATTGGCCCAGCGTCATCCGGGTTAGGGGAGGGTTCGGCTGGCCGGGATGTCCTTGTCCCATCGCTCTCTAACTCCTGTGGCGGGCTGGGCGCATGCACGTTTCCTCCGACACATTGGTGTGGCTGGCTTCCGGGTTAAGCAAGCATTGTGTCAAGAAGCAGTGCGGCTTGGCAGGGATGTGTTTCAGAGGACACACGGCTCTCGACCTTCGCCTCTCCGGAGTCCATACAGGAGTTGCAGCGATGGGGCAAGACTGTAATTACCAATTGGATATCACTAAAAAATGTTTTTTGATTTTTATCATTTAAAAAAAAATGCATGACTCGTGAGATTATTTCAACTGTCACACCCCATCAAAACCCCAAATATGAGCTTGTTTTGCTCCAATGTTTGTAAACATTGTAAATGTAAACCAACACCGTATAGCCTCAAAACATGGTTAAAACGATAATTTATGATATCATGGATGGTCAAGCCTTGCAACAATAGCTCTGTCTATGAATTTGAGAGTGCTTACATTTTCCTGGCCCGTTCCTCAGGTTATTACCAAAACAGAGTTGGGGTTTTCCGCTTTGCTATTGTTTCAACTGCAAATTGGCCCTGATTTCAGTTTGACAAAAGTAGGAAAGCAAATGAGATGCAACGTCTACATCTTCAGCACTTAATCTTAATGTGCTACAGAGATGATGCCATACCAGTGAACGTGACGCTTGCATTACACTGAGTCTGGGTGTCCAGACTGTGAGAAAACAATGGCTGAGACATTTGTATGGAGAAGGATGTAAAATATTTTGGTAGTTTGGTAAAATGTCACAATTGCTTTCCATAATTATTACTTTTGTCCGTGTGTGTGTGCCCACGCATTTGTGTGTCTGTAGCTGCGCGACAAGCCGTTGGATTTCGCTTAGCCAGTTGTCCCTCATGGCTACATTGAGTGTTTGTGTGAGTGTGTGCATACATATGCATGTCTGTTCGTGTATTTGTGTGCAAGCATTTGTTTTTTTACCTGTGAGACGAGGCGCTGGTTCTCACTCAGCCAGGTCTCCCTCATGGCAGCCTTGCGGTCAAAGCGGCGAGCCAGCTGCTCCAGTTTCTCCTGTCGAATCAGCTCTGTCCTCAGAGCCAGCTCCCGCTCATGCTCCGCCTTCTCCAGTCTCTCCCAGGTCTACCATAGACAAAGTTTAACACGCAATATTAAGTCAGGTATGTCATATGGTCCAGACAGACCAACATGAACGTCAGACATCATTTTTCTGTTCATTTCTAGACTATTCTACATGATGAATTGACACCATTTGCCACCAGTCTATCTTGTACCTTACACATGCCAATGGTAGATTCAACTCTCTCATAATCTCACAGTTTTATGTCCAGACGCAAAATGTATGAGTTGGCTGAATTACTCCGATTGTAATAATTATACCATAGTAAAACTCCTACTTACTAATAATAATACTACCACACACCAAAGATAGACTACCAAACACCCTGACACAGACAAACAGGAGAGAGAGATAGTGAACAACCTGATGTTTCATTAAGACAAAACATTGATCGCGGAGTAGGGTAACTTTGTCCCTAGACCCTGATCTTAAGTCAGTTTAGCATTTTCACCACTAAAGGTAAAGGTTAGGATTGGGAGAAGGGAAACTGATTCTTCATCTGTGCCTAGGGAAACTTCACCCTAAAGCATTCGTCAGAGACTACAGACATTACCTTGTTAATGTCAGAGATGAGTTTGCCCTCCCTGGGCATGTAGACTTTCTGATTGTTGGCCCTCATCTTGCTCTGGATGGTAAACAGAAGCACCTCCAGGTTGCCCTTCTCAGTAAACCTGATCGATAAAAAGAGGAATGGTTTTGGGGGAGTGATATTTTGACAGCGTAAAAAAAAAGCTCATGTCTAAACACATCGCATCACTTTAAGTTCTCAGGGTTGCACTTATTTCAAAGCATTTTTGGAGTCATGTCTTACTTCTGCACCGTTAAAAATATTAAACATGCATAAATTATCGCTTCAATTCATGGACATAGCAGAACAAAACATTTTGAAGTAAATTCCACTACAAGCGGGAGAGAGGCGCGCACCCAGAATGTTCGGTATTGTGCTATTCATTTAACATTAGACTTGACATTTTTGCTTTAGGTAGTGAAATGAATTTTTCATTAAAATATTGGTTTAGAAGTTTGGAACAAAGATTTTGTGATGTTCAGGGAATGTCACAGGAACATCAACCAAAAAAGGGTTGATGGAATGGCAAGATAACTGGACAATGATATACCTCAAGTAAATATTATAGACATTTACAAATATTCTTAAGATGGTCTTAAAGCTGAAGATTGCCCATCTTGTCAGAGATGAGTGCATAGGGGGTGCATAGGGGGTGCATTGGGGTATAAGGGTGGATTTGGGATTGGTTGCTGGCTGGCTGGGGGGGGGGCACTCACTTAGGGGGTTTCTCGACCGTGCGATATGTGTTGAAGGCTTGAAGCTGCTGCTGCACCCCGTTTAAAGAGTTGGCAAACTTGCGATTGTTGAGGATGATGATGGTCTGCTCGATCCACTCCAGCAGGTCTGAGGCCAGAGACTCGTACTTCTCAACCATCTTCTCTGTCTCAATGGCATTGTCCAGTACCTAGCGGAACAAAGAGGACACATGTCAAACTCTGGCCAAAAATATCCAGACCTGGGTTCATATATAGTATTTGTTTTTTAGTATATAGTATTTGTTTGCCAGATTGACAGAGTTTGCACAATTGGTACTTCCCACTGGTTTCATTACGCCAGAAAAGCTAAATCATGTACATCTTGAAAGTTTTATACTATTTGAATCCACATCTGAAAAGCTCTTACTCTGCCCAGAACAACTTGTTGACAACAACCCACCAAACAAACGTGGAATTTGAGATAATAAACGGTCACCTTCCCAATACGTTTCCCCTCCACTTTCAGCGCCTTCATTTTGGAGAAGTAGTGGTAGTACGTCACCACGTATGTGATGACCGACTTCTCATCGGGGTGGTCCACACTGATATCTGTGAAGCAAAAATGACATTTCTGATTGGTTAATACAATTTGATTTGGAACGTTACAAAAATATTAAAAGAATATCTATTTTTGTATTTCATGATGTTGTATGACAGGGCAGTGGGAAGGTAAAGCAGGTGATACGCGGATAGAAAGTGGAAAGTGGCAGACAGGGCTCAAATCCCTATTGCCAGGGAATATATGTAGTCTAGAGTCTGCAGCGCTATCACTAGACCAGACTCTGTCACCTACAGTATTTTATACCGTCCAGTTAAGGATTATTACAATTTGATTACATTTATTTGGACAACAAAAAAAGTATGTCACATGGCACTGAGAAATCATGCGTGGCATCAGATTGAGCTATTTTCCATATGCACTCCTCTACTACATAGAAGAGCATAGTCCAGAACTCACCCTCTGGGTCTAGGAGCTTGGTAAGCCCAAGATGCTGCTCAGCCAGATTGAAGGCATTCTGCAGGTTGTGGTGGGCATTGGACTTTTTCAGCTTGTCAAAGTCAATCAGGTCTGGCCTATACACGAGACAAAGCATCATACCACAGCACCAGTCATACAGTATACCACCAAAGAATCACAAGGTAAATACCCAGATGAAATGTTATGATCAAATTGTTATGTTCTGATACCTCAAAGATTCAACACAATTACACCAAATGATGTACAGTAATGCATCAATAAATCCCAAAGACACCAAAAAGTAATTATTTCAACATTACTCTATTGTAAATAAGAAAATAAATCGTCATAAATGAGGAGGGTTGGAGGTGGGATAAAAAATATATATATTGGTGACCACATAAAGTGACGTAAATCACAAATGATAATTGGTCTGAATTCCATGAGGAAAAAAATCTGAATCATGTGACCCACAAGGGCATGAAGGATAGTTGATCAAACAGACTCTTGTTACCTGTGCTTATGGATGAGGGCATTGAATGCCATGCCGTCTCGCCAACTGGTGCTGAAATTGTGAATGTTCACGTTTGGATAGCTACAGAGAACAAAACAGAGAACAACAGATATGATGATTTGTTCAATGTTCAAATTCATTCCCTAAGCAATTTCTATATATTTCAAGATTGTGGCTCTGCTTCTGGAATTTCTTTACCGACTTGTTCTGAAAGTAAAAAGTCCAGTAACATCAAGTCACAACGGCGTTGCTGTCTAAATACATGTACATTTATCTTAAGGAGGATTGTTTAAGTCAAGTGGTAGAACTGAGAGCTGCCATGTACAGTAGATGACCCAAATCTAAGTATTTCAAATCTCTAAAAAACGTGTCTGAATGCAAGGTGACAGCCAATCACTCACCCAGCAGTCTTCATCTGGCACCAGAGGAGCAGGGCGTCCTTGGCTGATCTCTTCTCCTTGTTGTCTCCATCAGTCTCAACACTGATGTCCTGGATCTGTTACACAGACAATGATACAACAGCAGTGTGAGAAGTCTCAAATCAAATCAAAAGTCAAATGTTATTTGTCACATGCGGCGAATATGCACTTTCCCAACAATGCAGAGTTAAAAAGTAAGAAAATGTCCTATTTTTTATTTATTGTAACATAATAAAATAACAATAACACGGCTATATACAAGGCACGCTGGTACAGAGTCAATGTGCTGGGGTTACGAGGTAGTTGACGGGATTGAGGTAATATGTAAATGTAGGTAAGGGTAAAAGTGACTAGGAGATCAGGATAGATAATAAACAGAGTAGCGGCAGCGTGTGGGAAGAGTGTGAAACAGAGTGAATGTGTGTGAGCGTATGTAGTGTGTGTATGTGTATGTTGAGAGTGTCAGTGTAGTACCGTGTCAGTGTAATTTCCGGACTATAAACCGCTACTTTATTCCCACACTTTGAACCTCGCGGTTTATACAATGACGCGGCTAATTTATGGATTTTTCCCGCTTTCGCAAGATTCATGCCGCCGCCAAAAAAACTGAGCACCGTCACGTAAATCGAGCGCGCTCAAACTTCCCATCATTCTGATTACGGTAGTAATTTTGTCACCCTCATCATGGCAAAGACACGGAGAAATGCATATGATGCAGCTTTCAAGTTGAAGGCGATCGATCTGGCTGTTGGAAAAGGAAATAGAGCTGCTGCATGGGAGCTTGGCCTTAATGAGTCGATTATAAGACTTTGTAAACAGCAGCGTGAGGAACTGACTCAGTGCAAAAAGACAATAAACCTTTCAGAGGGAAGAAAAGCAGATGGCCCAAAGTATTTGCAGCCACTCGACATCAGTGTAAATCGTACATTTAAGGTGGCGCTCCGTGTTCAGTGGGAGGCTTGGATGACAAGTGGGGAGAAATCCTTCACTAAAGCATGCGAAGAAGAGCAACTTATGGTCAAGTCTGCCAGTGGGTCCTGACAGCGTGGAGCATTGTCAAAAAATCCACTATCATCAACGGGTTTCGAAAGGCTGGACTGCTGTGTGTTGAAGGGGCAGCATGAGCTCAGCGGGGTATTTGCCTCCGGATGAAAGTGACGAGATCGACAATGAAAACGATCCAATATCGGATGAAGCAATTCTGAGGCTATTCAACTACGACGCCGAAGGAGATGACTTCAGTGGTTTCAGTGCACAGGAGGAGGAAGATAGTGACCAATGACTTTCTTGGTAGGCTACTGTTTTAATATTTGTTAAAGCCTATTTATTTTTGTTACAAGCGTGTTTCGTTAAAATTTTTGGCTGTTTCGTTTAAAGGCTGTGTAAAGTTCATTTGTTTCAATGTACCGGTAGGCACCTGCGGCTTATAGACATGTGTGGCATATTTATGTACAAAATACATATTTTTTCATAATTCAGTGGGTGCGGTTTATATTCAGGTGCGCTTAATAGTCCAGCAATTACGGTATATGTGAGTGTGTGGGTAGAGTCCAGTGAATGTGCATAGAGCCAGTGCAAGAGAGTCAGTGCAACAACATCAAAAAAGGGGGTCAATGCAAATAGCCCGGGTGGCAATTTGATTAACTGATCAGCAGTCTGACGGCTTGGGGGTAGAAGCTGTTCAGAGGCCTTTTGGTCCCAGACTCGGCACTCCGGTACCGCTTGCCGGAGAGAACAGTCTATGACTTGGGTGATTGGAGTCTTTGACTTCCTCTGACACCGCCTGGTATAGAGGTCCTGGGCTTTACGCAATACCCGCTGTAACGCCTTTTGCGGTCCGATGCCAAGCAGTTGCTCTCATACATTGCCTACATTTGTTACTCATGTTATAACATAATCTTTATGCAAACAATTGACTGTGTAATATGTGTGTTGAGAAGTACAAGATCACTGTGATAAAGGATGAGGCCCTACAGTAAATAAGATACTGATGCTCAGTTGGATTGAAATCAGCATACGGGCCAACTCTCCTCCTGGAGAGCAACTGGGTTTGTTGCTCACATGACAATAATAGCATACCTGATTCAGATAATCGTGGCCCTGCTTTACATAATGTGTCTCCAGGATAATAATAGAGAATCACTGGCGAAGTGAGCGTTCAAATCAGACAAATTGATGCATAAAATACGCAGCAGGGGGGGGGCCCTCGGGTTGTGTTGTACTGTTCATTATATATTTTCCAAAGACTTATCAATCAGCCAATTGAAAACCTAGAGCAGCATTTCTAGCAAATCATTTCTCGCCACATCAGACATACGTTTCATGCGTTTTGGTTTGAAGACTCCTTTACCTGGAACCTGAGAATGATGGTCCAGATGAGGCCCAGGGTGAGGCGGTGGTTGCCGTCAACGATGTCATGTGAGCCCATGTTTTCCAGGTGGACCCTCTGCTCCTTGAGGAACTGCAGGGCCTTGTCCACGTTCTCCAGGCAGTGGATACGCATCCGTCCCCTGGTGGGCTTGGGCTGGGGAGACAGGACAGGACACAGAACATGTCAGCAACAAGAGTTTCACAGTTTTTTAGTTTTTTACATTTGAGTAATTTAGCAGACACTCTTATCCAGAGCTATTTACAATCAGTTGAGAGTGGCCGTAAAAAAAAAAATAAGTTGGTGACACTTTATTTCTTGTTATATGCATGTCCCATGACTAGAATGGGATTTGTGCCACAAATGCTAAAACATTAGCATGTGGAAACAGTGCCAGGGAAACTAAACCAAAGCACAGATTGCTGCCAAACACTTTTTTACATTTTACAGACACTCTTATCAAGAGCTTCATATTTGTAAATACTTTTTTCCTACTGTATCCCTGTGGTAATCAAACCCACAACCTTGGCGCTGCAAGCACCATACTATAGCAACTAGCTCTACCAACTGAACTACACAGAACTTGTCCATACCTTTTCCATAGACTGCTTACAGGGTAAGGAAATCAATTTGTCATTTTGTAATTTGGGTTAACTATTCCTTTATGTTTCTAATTATATTATTCCCATGCCATTGGAAAGGGTGTTCATACTGACATGTAGTTCTGTTTATGTTTGTACACTACGTGACCAAGAGTATGTGGACACCTGCTCGTCGAACATCTCATTCCAAAATCATTGGCATTAACATGGAGTTGGTCCAAACTTTGCTGCTATAACAGCCTCTACTCTTTTGGGAAGGCTTTCCACTAGATCTTGGAACGTTGCTCTGGGGACTTGCTTCCATTCAGCCACAAGAGCATTAGTGAGGCCGGGCACTGATGTTTGGCTATTAGGCCTGGCTCGCAGTCGGCTAAACAATTCATCCCAAAGACATTCGATGGGGTTGAGGTCAGGCCTCAGTGCAGGCCAGTCATGTTCTTCCACACCAATCTCAACAAACCATTTCTGTATGGACCTCGCATTGTGCACAGGGACATTGTCATGCTGAAACAGGAAAGGACCTTCCCCAAACTGTTGCCACAAATTTGAAAGCACAGAATCGTATACAATGTCATTGTATGCTGTAGCGTTAAGATTTCCCTTCAGTGGAACTAAGGAGCCTGAAACATGAAAAACAGACCCTGACCACTCCTCCACAAAACTTTACAGTTGGCACAATTCATTGGGGCAGGTAGCGTTCTCCTGGCATCCGCCAAACCCAGATTCATCCGTCGGACTGCCAGATGAAGTGTGATTCATCACTGCAGAGAAAGCATTTCCACTGCTCCAGAGTCCAATGTCAGTGGGCTTTACACCACTCCAGCCGACGTTTGGCATTGCGCATAGTGATCTTAGGCTGCTCGGCCATGGAAACCCATTTAATAAAGCTTCCGACAAACAGTTATTGTGCTGACATTACTTTCAGAGGCAATTTGGAACTTATTAGTGAGTGTTGCAATGGATGACCGACTATTTTTATGCGCTACACACGTCAGCACTCGCCAGTCCTGTTCTATGAGCTTATGTGGCCTACCACTTTCCGGCTGAGCCGTTGTTGCCCCTAGACATTTGCACTTCACAATAACAGCACTTACAGTTGACCGGGCAGCTCTAGCAGGGCAGAAATTTGACAAACTGACAGTTGGAAAGGCGGCATCCGATGACGGTACGATGTTGACGGTCACTGAGCTCTTTATTAAGGCCATTCTACTGCCAATGTTTGTCTATTGAGATTGCATGGCTGTGTGCTCGATTTTATACACCTGTCAGCAATGTGTGTGGCAGAAATAGCTGAATCCACTAATTTGAAGGGATGTCCACATAAATTATACAGTGTATACAAAAGTATCATACTTACAATTGCCCGGTCATCTACATAAAATCAAAAGTACAATCATGTTTGCAAATTCAACCTGACAAAAAAAAATTACATAAAAAAAGGAACAGATCCTTAATATGCCATTTAGCATTTCACTTCATTTTACTTTTGCCAATATATGTTGAGCTACATTCTGCAACCCTCCCAGTCAATGATTAGCAGACCTGGTCAAATACATATGTCAAATACTTTCAAGCTGTGTTTGATTTATTTTGAGCTGTCCAATGGAACCAATGCAAAAGTCCTAAAAGTGCAAACTTAAAGCTAATACATTCAAGTTTAAGTGTGTGATATATGTATTTGACCAATGTCTTCTAATCAGAAAGGTTTTATATACACAACATGCTACTTCTTCACTCCTAAAAGCAAAGGATGCAGCTGACTATTTCAGTCTGTTGAAAGTGAATGAGTAACCCGGTAATAAAGCAGCCTTCTGCCCTCTGATGTGCGTGGAGACTTTACACTGAGGTGTGGTTTTGGAGGAGCAGAAGAGGGAGGACTAGGCCTTTGTGCAGGCAGGGGGAAGTCAACCCTAGTCAATCAAAACCACTATCTGGGTATATAAAAAAGAGCTGGAAGCAGGCACATTGAGTCAATAGTGTAAAACAAAAAACATAACAAATTTAATTAATAATTCATTTAAAATACAGTACTGTACATGCCTAGTTTTTCACTGTGTTGATAGAAGAAAATGTCTCCCTGAAAACGGATGACTGGTTTGGATTGAAGAATGAAAACATTGACTTACTGTATCTTAACACCATTTGATGGACACCCAAGTGAGAGTGAAAGCAAAATCCCTATTCAACTCCTACTGCTGAGTCAGTCAGCACAATACACTGCTGACCTCTAAGGCGCGTGTGTGTGTGTGTGTGTGTGTGTGTGTGTGTGTGTGTGTGTGTGTGTGTGTGTGTGTGTGTGTGTGTGTGTGTGTGTGTGTGTGTGTGTGTGTGTGTGTGTGTGTGTGTGTGTGTGTGTGTGTACATGCACGCCTGAGTGTGTGTTTCTGCAGAGACACACTGGCAATCTGTGGCGGTGCAGCTCTTTGAGATGCAGAGTTACACTCTGTAGGAGCTGGGAGTGCAGCGCCAGCCGAGTAGCAATGACATAAGCACTTTTCTACCAGACCATGACATCATGTACAGGAAGCCTCATTCCTACAGCCTGTACGAGTTCACTTCACTTTATCATTGCTGAAAGGTGACGTACAAAATGTGGGTAGACCATGGCTTGCATTTTATATGCAATGTATGTGCGTACATACACAGCTGGGTATTCTACATTTTAGCAGACGTTCTTATCCAGAGCAACTAGGGATAAGTGCCGTGCTCAAGGGCCCATCAACAGATTTTTCATCTAGTTGGCTCAGGGATTCTAACCAGTGACCTTTCGGTTTCTAGCCCAATGCTCTTAACCGCTGGTAAGCACATTCTGTATGTATAGCATCTTGAATTATGTCATTAAAAAAAGTGCTAGCTATTGACAAAAATATATTCAGTGCTTATGAGCAGATATGTACTGGTAAAAACACAAGGTGGGTAAATTCTGATAGCTGTAAATAAAGTAGCAGTATCTATATTTTCAATGCATTTCTCCGAGGGTGGGTAAATGCTTGTACAAAATAAAAAATGGTGTGTGGCACTACTTCTCAGTGCTTATTAGTACATGACTTGTGTACCTACTAGTTTCCATATCATGATACCTGAAGACACACATAACAGGGTCAGAAGAACACTGGCATGGGGCCTATGCAAATCGAATCATCCAGCATAATATTCTGGTAACCTAATGTGGTACCAGACCTGGGTTCAAATGGTATTTAAAATCATTCAAAAACCTTGAGTTTTTTCTTGAGCCTGCCTGCAGTGCCAGATGGGCTGGGTTTGTACTTGTGGGACTATTCCATTGCACCAGGAAAGCTCAGTCAAGATCAGCGTAAGTTTTTGAACAATTCCAAATACTATTTGGCCCCATGCCTCTACCTGGCAAATAGCTGTTACCTGCTGTGCCTAAACTCAATTCGAGTTACACATTGACCAGGATAATTAAACCTGGCACAAGGCGTGCCCAGAGGAATTAATTCATGTCAAGGAGACCTTTTTCTCAGGAGGAAATCCAAAAATAGGAGTTGGGGATTACAACAGCCAAGCACAGCAATACAATACAATACAATACAATACAATACAATACAATACAATACAATACAAAACAATACAAAAGGGAAAGCCCTTCGAGTTTTGAACATCAACGGCTGTTTGTAATTGCACACGTGGATTACGCCAATAGCCACATAAATCCCTCAAACTCAACTCTGGACCTCAAAGCCAGTTCCACTGCATTTTTTCATTGTTCACCTATAATTAGGGACTGATTTAGACCAAGGACACCAGGTGTGTGCAATTAATTACGAGGTAGAACAGAAAACCAGCAAGCTCCAAACCTCATTGTGTAAGAGTTGAGTACGCCTGGCATAGAGTTTCCTTGGTAGATTGCATTATGGGATGTGCCTTGTTGGGTATTTGCCAATAGAGTGAGATATCTTATTGGGAGCCTTGTATGTGATAGCAAGCCTGGACAGCGGAACCTTTTATGGTACGTGGCTCTGACCATGTGGACATCTTTTCCCGACATCAGCAAAAAATCAATCAAAGGCAGCCTACCTGCTTCAACTCTCACCAACTACACTTTCGTAATAAATCAAATCAAACTTTATTTGTCACATGCGCCGAATACAACAAGTGTAGACCTTACCGTGAAATGCTTAAGAAAAGAAAATAAAATATTTACCAAATAGTCACACAATAAGAGTAACAATAATGAGGCTATATATAAAGGGGGTACCAGTACTGAGTCAGTGCTCGGGGTACAGGTCAGTTGAGGTAATTTGTACATGTAGGTAGGGGTGAAGTGACTATGCATAGATAATAAACAACGAGTAGCAGCAGTGTACAAAGGGGAGTGGGAGGGGCAAATGTAAATAGTCCGGTGGCGATTTTATTAATTGTTCAGCAGTCTTATGGCTTGGGGTAGAAGCTGTTGAGGAGCGCTTTGGTCCTAGACTTGGCACTCCTCTGCGGTAGCAGAGAAAACAGTCTATAACTTGGGTGACTGGAGTCTCTGACAATTTTGTTGGATTTCCTCTGACACTGCCTATTATATAGGTCCTGGATGGCAGAAAGGTTGTCTCCGGTGATGTACTGGGCCGTACACACTACCCTCTGTAGAGCCTTGCAGTCAGATGCCGAGCAGTTGCCACACCAGTCAGTAATGCAACCGGTCAGGAAGCTCTCGATGGTGCAGCTGTAGAACTTTTTGAGGATCTGGGGACCCATTCCAAATCTTTACAGTCTCCTGAGGGGGAAAAGGTTTTGTCGTGTCCTCTTCACAACTGTCTAGGTATGTGTTGACCATGATAGTTTGTTGGTGATGTGGACACCAAAGAACTTGAAACTCTTGACCCACACCTTTGTCTTGCTCACATTGAGTGAGAGCTTGTTGCCCTGGCACCACACTGCCAGTTCTCTGACCTCCTCCCTACAGGCCATCTCATCATTGTCGGTGATCAGGCATACCACTGTTGTGTCATCAGAAAACGTAATGATGGTGTTCGAGTCGTGCTTGGCTACGCAGTTGTGGGTGAAAAGGAAGTACAGGAGGGAACTAAGTTCACACCCCTGAGGGGCCCCAGTGTTAAAGATCAGCATGGCGGATGTGTTGTTGCCTACCCTTACCACCTGGGGGCGGCCCGTCGGGAAGTCCAGGATCCAGTTGCAGAAGGAGGTGTTTAGTCCCAGGAGTCCTTAGCTTAGTGATGAGCTTTGTGGGCACTATGGTTTTGAACGCTGAGCTGTAGTCAATGAACAGCATTCTCACATAGGTGTTCCTTTTGTCTAGGTGGGAAAGGCTAGTGTGGAGTGTGATTGAGATTGCATTATCTGTGGATCTGTTGGGGCGGTATGCGAATTGGAGTGGGTCTAGGGTGTTCGGGAGGATGCTGTTGATGTGAGCCATGACCAGCCTTTCAAAGCACTTCATGGCTACTGACGTGAGTGCTACGGGGCAGTAAACATTTAGGCAGGTTACCTTCGCTTCCTTGGGCACAGGTACTACTAGGTTGAAACATGTAGGTATTACAGACTCGTCAGGGAGAGGTTTAAAATGTCAGTGAAGACACTTGACAGTTGGTCCACGCATGCTTTGAGTACACGTCCTGGTAATTTGTTCACATCGGCTACCGAGAGGGTTCACACAGTCGTCCAGAACAGCTGGTGCTCTCGTGCATGCTTCAGTGTTGCTTACCTCAAAGCGAGCATAAAAGGCATTTAGCTTGTCTGGTAGGCTCGTGTCACTGGGCAGCTCGCGTCTGGGTTTTTGATGTCACTTAAATCAGTGTAGATGAAAGGGAGGAGACAGGTTAAAGAAAGATTGTTTTTGCCTTGAGACATGGATTTTGTATGTGTGCCATTCAGAAGGTGAATGGGAAAGACAAAATATTTAAGTGTGTTTGAATGGTAGTAGGTGCCAGGCGCACCCGTTTGAGTGTGTCAAGATCTGCAACGCTGCTGGGTTTTTTACACTCAACAGATTCCTGTGTGTATCAAGAATGGTCCACCACCCATAGGACATCCAGACAACTTGACACAACTGTGGGAAGCATTGGAGTCAACATGGGCCAGTTTTCGTCACATTGTAGATGCTCCGATGAATTGAGACTGTTCTGAGAGCAAATGCAACTCAACATTAGGTAAGGTGTTCCTAATGTTTTGTACATTTTATGTACACTGTGGATGTTGGCTGTGTGGTTCATATACTGTATGATACAAAATTAATAAAAATATATATCTAATGAAACCACACAAATCCTTAGGCTAAAAATATATCCATGTGGAGAAGTGTTCCCCTTTCCATTAGGTCATTTCTGGACAATGTCTTTGTCCATTTAGGCCAGTGACACCTTTTGGCTCAAGAGCATCCCCAGAGGTAATATTCCGTGAAATAATTGCATCAGTTATATAAGGTACTTACCTAAGTGTCACAAGGATGAGCATTTTTTTTCACATGCATGACCTTTTCTCAAGACACTCTTAAAAAAGGGGACGGCCTTTCTTTTGGAAAAATTCAGTGTAATGCATCCCTGGCATCAAACATTTTGGAGATTGCCAGTGCCTCCGGAAAGTATTCAGACGCCTTGACTTTTTCCACATTTTGTTACGTTACAGCCTTATCCTCTCTAGGGTAGGGGGCAGCATTCGGAATTTTGGATGAAAAGCATGCCCAAATTAAACAGCCGGCTACTCGGGCCCAGAATATATGATATGCATATAACTTGTAGATTTGGACTCTAAAGTTTCCAAAACTGTTAAAATAGTGTCTGTGGGTATAACAGAACTGATTTAGCAGGAGAAAACCTGAGAAAAATCCATTCAGGAAGTTTTTTTTGTTTTGTTTTGTAGTTTTCTATTCAATGCCATTACAGTATCCATTGACTTAGGACTCCATTTGCAATTCCTATGCCTTCCACTAGATGTCAACAGTCTTTAGAAATCGTTTCAGGCTTGTATTCTTATAAATGAGGGAGTAAGACCAGTCTGAACGAGTGGACCCTAACGTGACACAGAGTTTTTTCAGGCGCATGTGCATTTCTTGTTTACCTTTTATCTTGAAGACGTTATTGTCCGGTTGAAATATTATAGATCATTTAGGCTAAAAAACAACCTGAGGATTGAATATAAACATCGTTTGACATGTTTATATCAATTTTACGGATACAATTTTGATTTTCTTGTCTGATTGTTTTGACTGAGTTTGAGCCTGTGGATGACTGAAGAAAACGCGCTAACAAAACAGAGGTTTTTGGATATAAAGAGACTTCATTGAACGAAAGGAACATTTATTGAGTAAATTAATGTCTTCTGATTGCCACCATATGAAGATCATCAAAGGTAAGCGATTAATTTTATCTCTATTTCTGAGTTTTGTAATGCTTCTGCTTGGCTGGTTACTGTTTGTAATAATTTGTCAACTGGGCTATGTTCTGGGCTAGTTATGTTCTGGGCTAGGTATGCTTTCGCCGAAAAGCATTTTATAAATATGACACTGTGGTTGGTTTAACAAGAAGTTGATCTTTAAACCTATGTAAAATATGTTTTGTTTTCTGAATTTTTATAATGAGCATTTCTGTAATTGAATTTGGCGCTCTGCAACCTCACTGGATGTTGGCCAGATGGGACGCTAGTGTCCCACATACCCTAGAGAGGTTATTCTAAAAATTATACAATTATCCCCCCCTCATCTACACACAATACCCCATAATGACAAAGCAAAAACAGGTTTTTAGAGTATTACAATTACACAAGTATTCAGATGCTTTACTCAGTACTTTGTTGAAGCACCTTTGGTAGAGATTACAGCATTGAGACATCTTGGGTATGACGCTACAAGCTTGGAACACCTGTATTTGGGGAGTTTCTCCCATTCTTCTCTGCAGATCCTCTCAAGCTCTGTCAGGTTGGATGTGGAGCGGGTCCGATGTATGATCGGGTTTAAGTCCGGGCTCTGGCTGGGCCACTCAAGGACATTTAGAGACTTGTCTGAATGTCCCTCTGTGTTGTCTTGGCTGTGTGCTTAGGGTCGTTGTCCTGTTGGAAGATGAACCTGCGCCCCAGTCTGAGGTCCTGAGAGCTCGGGAGCAGGTTTTCATCAAGGATCTTTGTACTTTGCTCCGTTCATCTTTCCCTCGATCCTGACAGGTCTCCCAGTCCCTGCCATTGAAAAACATCTCCACAGCATGATGCGGTCACCACCATGCTTCACAGTAGGGATGGTGCCCGGTTTCCTCTAGAAGTAACGCTTGGCATTCTGGCCAAAGAGTTCAATCTTGGTTTCATCGTGCAGAGAATCTTGTTTCTCTATAGACAGGTTTGTGCCTTTCCAAATCATGTCCAATCAATTGAATTTAACACAGGTGGACTCCAATCAATTTGTAGAAACATCTCAAGGATGATCAATTGAAACAGGATGCACCTGATCTCAATTTCGAGTCTCATAGCAAAGGGTCTGAATAATCATGTAAATAAGGTTTTTCAGTTTTTATTTTTTATAAATTTGCAAACATTTCTTTAAACCTGTTTTCACTTTGTCATAATGGGATATTGTGTGCAGATTGCTCCGGATGTTTTTGGATTTAATCCATTTTAGAATAAGGCTGTAACGTAACAAGATGTGGAAAAAGTCAAGGGGTCTGAATACGTTCCAGAGGCACTGTACCATTAGTATGTATCAAGGGTCTTTCCACCATTTCGGTGCCTTTAGAAAAGTTTAACTTTTGATTTCACCAAATTTTAACATTCTGTCATAAAGAGCACATGTTCAACTTCATAAAAACCACGTTTCCCCATCTCAAGAGGTTAAATAAAAAATTACTTTAGTAAGTTTTTATTTGACCTTTATTTATCTAGGCAAGTCAGTTAAGAACAATTTCTTATTTTCAATGACTGCCTAGGAACAGTGGGTTAACTGCCTTGTTCAGGGGCAGAACGACAGATTTTTAACTTGACAGCTCGGGGATTTGACCTTGCAATCTTCCGGTTATAAGTCCAACACTCTAACCACTAGGCTACCTGCCTATTAAATGCCAAAAATGTAACCTAATTAAAACGAGTCTTCAGTTCACGTAACAGGGTTGACCTTAAAATGAGGGACAGATGTAAATGAATCAGTAACAAGAAATAAATCATCTTCAGAAATGACTTTGTCAAAGCAGCAAACTAGCGAAGGCTTTACAATGATGGTGAAATGTTCGGGTTAAGTGGGTTAAAATCTTCCTAGAAATAGACAGGGATGACAGAGTGACATGTCAAAAAATTGAATATTGGCACTTTAGGAAGTCTTAATTCATATTAATTGAATTATTCAGATATTTTGAATTCTCCATGTGGTCTATCGTGGTTCCCCCACAGGACGGTTAATGTGATTAGCACGAGTTTGTACGTAACAAGAACATTTCCCAGGACATAGACATATCCGATATTGGCAGAAAGCTTAAATTATTGTTCATCTCACTGCACCGTCCAATTTATAGTCACTATTACAGTGAAATAATACCATGCTATTGTTTGAGGAGAGTGCACAGTTATGAACTTCAAAAGTTATAAAAGAAAGAAAAAAAAATGGCACATTTGGGCAGTCTTGATACAACATTTTGAACAGAAATGCAACGGTTCATTGGCTCAGTCTAAAACTTTGCACATACACAGCTGCCATCTAGTGTCCAAAATCTAAATTGTGCCTGGGCTGTAATAATAATATTTCTCTTGCATTTCAAAGTTGTTTTTTTAAAGCATGTTTTTTTTTCTTTGTATTATCTTTTACCAGATATAATGTGTTATATTCACCTACATTAATGTCACATTTCCACAAACGTCAAAGCGTTTCCTTTCAAATGGTATCAAGAATATGCATATCCTTGCTTCAGGTCCTGAGCTACAGGCACTTAGATTTGGGTATGTCATTTTAGATGAAAATTGGGGGGGAAAGGGTCCGATCCTTATGATTATTTAAATATAACAGGCTACTTAAAATATCAAAAGGCACTCTTTTTGTGGAACGACCCCCAAGCATCTCAGTGTAGAAGTGCTGATCTAGGATCAGGTCCTCCCTGCCCATGTAATCTTATTCATTGTGATCTAAAAAGGCTAAACTGATCCATACAGGCCCGGGTAGCACGGTACTCACCAGTCTCTCCCCAGACAGCACCTCCAGCAGTTTGATGAGCATGCGTCCATCACTCAGGTCCCTGTACAGGTCGGTGATGCGGCAGGACACCCGGGAGAGGTGAGAGTTCACCCATTTGGTGAAGGTCTTCTTCTGCACCGCTTCGCGCTCATCTGGAGAGAAAAGAAGACAGGGAATACAATTAAGAAACATGTCAAAGTGAAATGTCATTAAATTAATTGGAGATGAAACAAGTGAATTCCTGATGACGGATAAGCAGAGTTACGGTAAAAAAAAATACATGTTAGCAGACGCGCTTATCCAGGGTGATTTACAGTAGCAGTTAGGGTTAAGTGCCTTGCTCAAGGGCACATCAACAGATTTCGTACCTAGTCGGCTCAGGGTTTTGAACCAGAGACCTTTTGGTTACTGGCCCAACACTCTTAATCGCTAGGCTACCTGTTGCCCTATGTTTGCCAAATTCGCAGTGTTGGGGAGTAGTGAACTACATGTAGTTCAACTAGTAATTAAACTACATTTTGCAGTAGCTTGGTGGTAGATTAACTAAACTAAAATCTTGGTCGTGTTTGCGGTAGTTAATTACTTTTTGACCATGTAGCGGTGCAACTAACTAGGGGAACTACACACTACTTTTTTTGGCAAAAAGAGAAGAAAATATGGGTGAAATAGGCTAGATTTTATAAATGTATAAATTACTTTTTCAAAGTAGCTTTAGTTAAGTAAAGTAAGGCTGTGGAAGATAATAATGCTGGAACAAGACATTGAAGTATAGATAACAGCTCACACTCTCCCTATACAGCCTGGTCTTTTAATTTCAAGTCTGAAATACTATAGAGCAGTGATCTAACTAATCAACTACGCTAATCATCTCATGATCAACTGAATCAGGTGTTTTAGTGCTGTGCTAAAGTATATTTAAAATGTGTACTCCCTGGGTCCCCAAGGATAGATTGAAAATGTCAATAAGCTTGTAAGACTGCCATTCAAATGTAACTTTCAAAGTAAACAAAATAAATACTGTGTAGCTAAGTATTGTGGTTAATGATGGAACCCATGTGTTGTATACAGTAACAGTACTGATACTCATTGTATAATTATGTCATATGAGAGGTTTTCGTCACTGTGGGTGATTGGCTCCCCTTGTCACATGCAACTCATCATCCTTTCATGATTCAGATTTTAAAACGACTAGAGCGGATTGGGACTGGTGGCCTTGCCTCGTCAGATCTATTGCAGAATGTCTCAAGGCTTCCTCTCCTGGTCTCTCCATGTCCACTGAGATTAAGGAAATGGACAGGTGAAGGCAAATGCTTGATAAGGGGTCGACCATATTGCTATCATCGGTTCTGGGTTCTCAGGACAGTGCGCATAAAGTGAGGAGACGAGGGGAGAAAGCCACTGCAGACTAATGAGATACAACCATAGCTTCAAAATGTTTAAAAGTGGAAGTGGGAGCTGGGGCTATCCTGTTTATGTTCGGAGCCCTTGACAGGGCCAATGCCGCACCCTCTGGCTCAGAGTTCATATCCATGAACACAAGGAGGGTTTATTTATAATCCTCCCCAATTTTCCTGTTATTGCATTCCTTATCCCTGCAAAGACGTAAGCATCTGATTTGATTGTTCGTTCGCCACATGGCGAAAAGAGATAGATGACCTCGCCTCACGCAGGGCTGGCTGCACCTTGCAATGTACTCTCCAAGGCCCTCTTGACTTTTTTGTTATTAGTGATTTATTTGACAAGTTTGACGATCTTGCCGAAGAAAAACAATTGGAGAAGGTCGAACCTATTCCTCACCCCCCCCCATCCCTGAAACACAAAACATGATATCAACATAAGAAATAAAATGTTATCCTTTGATTAAAAAAACACTATGATTTGGAATCGATCGCTCAGTTAATACTAAACCCTGACCACAATTGTAGTGTGTATGACTAAACTAACTAGACCCAGAGCCAACTTCCTGCCTGCTGCCCTACCCCTCGGGGGTACAACCAGCTATCATCACAGGAGGTTGCTGAGTAGAGAACAGCTCATAATAACGGCTGGAAAGGAGCAAATGGAATGGCATAAACACATGTGTTTGATGTATTTCATAACATTCCACCTATTCAGCTCCAGGCATTACCGCGAGCCATCCTCCCCAATTAAGGTGCCACCAACCTCCAATGCATCCAAACCCATTTCTGTGGCAATATTGCAACATGGTAACATCACCACAAGCGTCACATAGTGGTACACGCAAGTGGGGATTCTTTTTAAAGGAATCTCCTGTGAGACCGGAGGACAAGACAGAGCTGGACAGAACAATAGAGGCAGTGTTCCTCTCCTCCACCCCTGCCCTAGCTCAACTCCGGGGAGGGCTAGCTAGAGGAATGTTGCACTCGCATCTGGTCTTATCGTTAGGTAAACACATAGCTCCCGAACTATTAACACAGTTTGAATAGTGAGTTTAACCTGTTTAACAACAACAAAAACAGATGCCAATAAAGACAATATCAGGTCGTTTCATTAAACAAGGCTGCGTCATGCCGTTTGTCACTTTTCAAAGACCTTGGGCTGATTGGAAACTGATAGCAGTATCTTGAAGGGCCATTTAGGGGGATATGGATAAGAGGAATACATCATTTATTATCTGAAATGACACCCATATTTTTCAAATGATGACAACGTCATCTCAATGCCATTTTTAGCAGGTGATTGCTTTAGGACTTTCATGCAATAGAGCGGTTGTTCCCAAACTTTTTATAGTCCTGCACCACTTCAAACATTCAACCTCCAGCTGCGTACCCCTTCTAGCACCAGGGTCAGCGCACTCTCAAATGTTTGTTTTTTTGCCATCATTGTAAACGTGCCACACAAACACTATACGATACGTGTATAAAACATAAGAATGAATACGTTTTTGTCACAACCCGGCTCATGGGAAGTGACAAAGAGCTCTTCTAGGACCAGGGCACAACTAATAATATTATAATAATCAATCATTTTGCTCTTTATTTAGCCATCTTACATATAAAACCTTATTTGTTCATCAAAAATGGTGAATAACTCACCACAGGTTAATGGGAATGGTGTGCTGCTTGAAAGGATGCACATAACTCTGCAATTTTGGGTTGTAATTGTGTACTCTGAGCACAGCCCTATCCAGAAATCTGGCAGTGGTTTCTGATTAAATTCAATTTTCACAGAACCGCTTGTTGCAATTTCGATGAGGCTCTCTTGTTTAGATGTCAGTAAGTGGATTGGAGGCAGGGCATGAAAGGGATATCGAATGGAGTTGTTTGTATCATCCGTTTCAGGAAAGTACCTGCGTAATTGAGCACCTTGTGTGAGCTGTGTGTGTTTCTATATCACATTTGACATTGTCCGTAAGCTTGAGTTCATTTGTACACAAAGAAATCATACAACGATGGAAAGACCTGTGTGTTCTCCTTGTTAATGCAGACAGCGATGAGCTCTAACTTCTTAATCATAGCTTACATTTTGTCCCGCACATTGAATATAGTTGCGAAGAGTCCCTCTAATCCTACATTCAGATCCTTCAGGAGAGAAAAAACATCACCCAGATAGGCCAGTCGTATGAGAAACTCATAATCATGCAAGCAGTCAGACAAGTGAAAATCATGATCAGAAAATACAACTTTAAGCTCGTCTCTAAATTTAAAAAATGTGTCAATACTTTGCCCCTTGATAACCAGCGCCCTTCTGTATGTTGTAAAAGCATTACATGGTCGCTGACCACATCATTGCATAATGCAGAAAATACACGAGAGTTCAGGGGCCTTGCTTTAACAAAGTTAACCATTTTCACTGTAGTGTCCAAAACGTCTCTCAAGCTGTCAGACATTCCCTTGGCATCAAGAGCCTCTCGGTGGATGCTGCAGTGTACCCAAGTGGCGTCGCGCGTTACCACTCCCTGTCATACTTAATAGACCCTCCCATAAACGTAACAGACATATACCAGGAGCTGTGCCAGGCCCGCCACATCTGCTGACTCATCTAGCTGTAACACATAGAATCTACTGACTTGTATGCAAAGCAGTAATTGTTTCTAAACATCTCCTGCCATGTCACTGATGCATTGTGAAACAGTGTTGTTTGATGAAGCATTTGTCTGTATAGTTTTTTGGGCCTTTTCCCCCAGCATTGTCCCAGCCATATCCACGGCAGCAGGAAGAATTAAGTCCTCCACAATAGTATGGGGCTTGCCTGTCCTAGCCACTCGGTAGCTCACCATATAAGACGCTTCTAGCCCCTTCTTATTAATGGTATCTGTTGCTTTCATACACGTCTTACGACTCGCTCAAACTCCCATGGCTTATTTTTCTAATTGGCATGTTTTGTTTCTAAATATCTGCGCAAGAGTGAAGGTTTCCTGCGAGAGATTAACGGTTAATGTGATTGGATGTTAATTATATGACTAGGCTACCTCTATTTGACATTGTGTTGTTATTTTGCGGAACACTAGATGGTTTAATTTTATTTTTGGCAGTGAAACGAGGCTACTCAGGCGAGACAAAAACATCACCCAAATGTATAGCCACGTTGGAAAATCTGGACTGTGAATCACATTATTATTTGACGTACCCCCGACGGCATTGCTCGTACCCCTGGGGGTATGCGTACACCAGTTTGGGAATAGCTGCAATAGAGGAAGTTGAATTCAATCAATACTACTAATACTTTTTGGGGGTTTGGGTTACTGATTTGAGTACCACCAATTGAGATTCTTAGTTTGTGCTATAAAATGGCTTTGTTGGTATAAAGAGGATTTAGTATCAATCTTTATAGTACATAGCTAGGTTTCCATTCAATTGGCAACATATTTTAATGTGAGTATTCGAACATCTGGATAAAGAAAATATGCATATTGTGTTTCCGGAAAACGTCGTTTTTGGATAAAAATCAGTTTGTGATGATCTAAAGCTCAATGTGATTCCATCACATTTTCAAATCAAATCCAATTTTATTTGTCACATACACATGGTTAGCAGATGTTAATGCGAGTGTAGCGAAATGCTTGTGCTTCTAGTTCCGACAATGCAGTAATAACCAACAAGTAATCTAGCTAACAATTCCAAAACTACTACCTTATAGACAGACACAAGTCTACCGATATTTTTGTCACAAAATAGCAGGTATGCCTACTCTGGTCTAGGCACGCACGCTCTAGCCAACAGCTTGCAGATACAGTGTGGGTAGGCCAGTCTACATGATGAGATTATTATCGATAAGAGTGAAAATATTTGTATTTGTCAAACGGCAGTCAAGCATCGATCATCATGTCACCAAAACAAGACCCTTGATATTTATCAAGATCACGGTGCACTTTCACCACCCCAATCGGGCTTGTCGTGACATTTTTTTCCCCGCCATGTACATTACCAGAATTAAAAAAGGTTGGCTGGCAACCTGGTTAGTGTCACAAAAAAATCATGCAAAAAGGTAATTGCATTGGAAGGTACATTCATTGCACTTTGTTACATACAGTAGTACCACCCCTATTTGACCCTGTTCTAATCCAAATTTCGTCTGTATGAGATCATGGAATACACTTTGTTTCAAAATGCATCAGTCCTGTATCAGTTCCTGTGTCTTTCTGTGACTGCTAATTCACTCCTTTATTGAAGTATAGCTATGATATGGGTCATTCCACAAAATGAGTGCCTTTTGCGTCCCTTTGATATTGTAAGTAGATGTTGTGCACAAATATTGAATTGTAAAAGTCTGTTATATTAATTGAAGTTCCCTTTAAAATGGACCACATGGAAAATTCAATACATCTGATTTTTTATATGAATTCAGACTTGCTGTTAGTAATTCATTTTATGCACACAAAAAAACTGTCCCTCTTTTTAAGGTCAACAGAGGGAAATGGTTCTAATTTCATACAGGAGTAATAAAGGCTGAATGCACTAATTTTGTGGGAATATATTTTTCTTATTTTTTTTATTATTATATATTTTTTACTGTGATTTATCAGGAGGTGCCAGCACCCTCAGCACCCCTACTTCCCGTAGCTATGCAAATGGCACCTAATTGGTGCAACAACCCATATATTCAAATATATTAATTCATTTCTTATTATTGCACTGATTAATAGTGTTCTTTAGTCCTAATTGTGTTGGATATCACTCTCTTCCAGAGAAAATCATCCCAAGTCGTAGCATTGCTTTGTGACCTTGACCCACAGCTCTATTGCAAATCCAACCAGCTGGGATATGAGCAGTCTGGTCATCACGACTGACACAAAATAGAAACTATTGATTTATTGACGCATCTTGTATCTCTATCCTGGGGGATAACTCTCCAGTTCCCAAAAGCAAATCTCTCATCTTATCTCAATAGAGATGCACATTCATTCATATTCCAGTTTGGTTTCTTTTCTCTCTCTTTTTTCCTCTCTCTAGATTTCGGCAGGAAAGGGAGATCTTGATTAGGGCATTACTCAGGAATTGCAGAGTTCAAGGCCATTTAGATTACTACCCCACCCTTAGCTTGCAGGAAATACTGAACGTGGTGAAAGATTCCATTTTGTAACTGCACCTCTAAAGCACTGTTCATGTTCAGTGCTATAGTTACCTATTGACAAGATTTACTCCTCATATTCTGCCGTCTGTATTTCAGCCACTCTTGTGAGGGCAGTCTAATGATTGGCAGAGACTGAAAACAATCATTCAGAGTGACAAAAATAACAACAGCCATTTTGTTTAGGCCTAGATATACATATTATATGATATAGCAAACTAGCAAATTAACAGACTAGAAATCGGCATCCAAGGACGAAAAACGAAGGTGGAAGACTGGACATCTTAGCGAAGCAGTTCAAAGGTTGCTTCCTTCTTCCCTCACTGTTGAATCAACATCCTGTGGCCTGTGGCGGGTCAGAAGATTGAAATTCTTCTGACTTCCTGTGTATTAGGGCTGGATTAGTGGATGAGGTCACACTGCTATGTTTAGGGGTGACTAGCCACTGGACAAAGGCGTTGTCAGATCAACATTCAACATTTGATTGAGTTGTCAGACATTAACTTCACGTAAAACCTAAAATGATATTGTTGATTGTTCTTTGAAAACTAGATCGGAGTTAAACAAAAACTGTGCGTGTTAACGATGTTTTGCCAACTAACCAGCAATGTCGATCTAAAAACCTTATGCCAACAAAACACATGGGAACACTGGGAAAACATAAATACCAGGTAGCGTACTTGAAAAGATCTCTCCATGTCATAAAGTGGTCCCTCTACTGATAGAAGGGTAAAAACAGATCACCAGTCAGATAAGTCAGGGTGTTATGGCAGATGGCCTGTTTGTTCTTTAACAAGGCCTCAGGTTATTTATTACACAAGCAGCTACCAACAGCTATATGTTTCAAATCAATGACTCAACATCAACCTTTTGCTGGCAGACAATGCCTGGCAAAAGGGAAAACAAAGCACTAAACAGGACATGGCTTTGTGTCCATTTACACCCAGTAAAAACATTCACTACATTTCGATAAATCTCACTCTTACTTTATAGTAAAGACGTGGTTGAAAACCTCAAGATCATACTTACTATTCTCAAAAGTCACGATTGCACTATATTTTACAGTAGTTTCCACGGGTATTTACCTGCTATTAACTAGGATTAAGGCCGGAATTCAATCCGATCACGCTTTGCCGACAATGCACCTTTAAAGGTAATTTCCGATTTAGCCGACATATGCAGCGTTTACTGTGAATGAGTCGCGAAAGCGGGAACATTGCCTTTAAAAGCTGCATTACTGACCAAGCACGATTGGATTTAATCCCAGCCTAGGTAAATGGTATTCTCTGGAATTTACTAATCAGAATTCAACAACTGAGGGCATAACAAAAGCTAACCTTCAATGTTATATTTCAGGGTATCATTCAAATGGGGTGTCAAGTTCAAATAGTCAGTCAGTGTAGCTTAATAGAGTAAATCAAACTTGTAAAGACCAGAACTACACTATTTTTCAACACTCAAGTTTGCCCCCTTCCCCACCCCAACCCAGCCCATTCAAAGACTCCTTCAGTTCCATGACTTTCTGTTGCCTTCGTTTTTTGTCTCCCCATAAAATATTTTCTTGCCAGCAGCAGAACAGACGGTCATTTAGAGGCCGACTGTGGTGGAAGCCGGGTTGGCAGGGCCCTGTTTGCAGACAAACGTAGTACTTCAGCACTCAAGTCCGTGTGGTGGTAGTCCAGCTCATTGGGGCGGAGAAGTAGCTACAGTCTTGTACAGAAGCGACTGGAGTGCATCTAATAACTTTTTTACACTATTGTGCCAACAAAATCAATACAATGTTAGATCGAATATCGTCTTTTCACACGGTCCTTTCCAGCACGGCTTTAGCAACTATGGAGGATGTGTAACCAAGCCAGCTCAAGCTTGTCAAAGCAAATTATTGACCTAAAAATCCCACTTCAAGGACCCAGATTAAACCTACTCCTGGATGAAAAGGATCAATGGAAAATCTCCATTTAAAAAGTGCTTTTAAGTACAGGAATAAGCTTCATCTGGCTGAGAGAAACCAGCCTTAAATGTATTAGATAAAACAGAAAAATACATGGGACCTGACAATGCACTTTCAATTTCTTTTTGGTTGATACAGCCACGGGACAGCTGTACAAAATTATTTGCTCAATGTTTTTTACAGATCATGTCTGTTTAAAAAAAGTCACTGGCACAATGACACCACACGGTTATGCTGAAAATATAACACATTTTTACGAACTATGAACCAGAGAGCTCTGCCTAAATAGCGTCCTATCCATGGGGTCTACTTGTACATCAAGCTGTCTCACGCTACATAAACAGGAGATAGGCTCCTGTCCTATGAGCAGTTCTGGCTCGAACAAGGTTACTACTTCCTCTTGCTAAAATCAAGGGTCGCGGTGATACAACCAATGGTAATCCTAGTCCCCTTACATTAAGTCTGACCTTTTCAGTTGAACGTTCTGTTCCTAGATCCTGTAGACTACACTTTGAGACCCTATCAACATTTGCTACAGTAGAAGTGTTGCACTAAAATTAGCATTATCAGCACACCAGGTCAATCCATAAATTCTGTAATATCTTCGCTCAATTTAGACAATAAATATTATGACGCATGCTGGCACTACATGACACAAGAATAGTAATCAATAAAGTTCACTCTGTGATGTTTTTATCAAGTCAGTCATCAATAACTGAGTAAAGCAAATAGACCAGAGGGTGAAAGTTCAAGTCTATCTCTCTGTCTTCCTTTTCATTCCGGCTGCTTTACAACATTGGACAAGGTTTCGGCAGTTAGTAATCTCTACACAAAGCTACATATTAACAAATGGCACATATTCATCCAGCCGTGTCCACGTAGTTGTTGTGGCCAGTTTATACCATTCAAATGAGAAAAACTGGACAAATTCTGACCATTGCTGTAAATGTAATGATATATTAATGAAAGGGGGACTTCTATATAACATATATAGAAGAGACACATTCAACAACACAATAGTGCATTCAGACACAATAGCTCATCGAGAGACTGAGTTAATGACTGATATTATCATGTGGCAAAGACCACATTCTCTTTGGGATGAGAGAATCCCCAACAAAGATGTCAACAAAAGTAATCTACACAAGGACGGCAGGACTATAAAACAATGTTACTATGATAACGGTTACATTACCATGTTCATTTCTCCTTTTTTTCTATTGCAGTCTAGCCTGGGGTTCATCATAACGAAAATATGAAAATGTATGTCAAAAATGTTTTTGGAAAATAAGTAATTTTGTAGTAAATGTGCTAAACAATAGTAAACAATATAACACAATGACATACTGTTCAACTAATAGTGATGCTATATAGCGTATATCCCTGTTTTGTAAAAAATAAAAATACATTTTTTTAAATAACACACAAGGCTCCTTCCTATACTAACTGTGTAAAAACATATTGTTAAGCGCTATAATTTCCTCAAATTTGACTCCTTGAAAGTGTATTTGCATGGGATGGCTGGACAAAACAACCACTCCCACCTTCCCTGTCCCCTCTCATGCTATTGTTGTCCTGACTACCCACTAAGAACTAGCATGCATGCCATTTATATAGCATCGTGGATTGTGTGTTTGTAGACAGAGGTCCTCCTTCAAAAACAGTTATTTACTATTTTAATGTCAACACTAAATTCCTATCCTCCAAAAAAGACACAGCCTTATAATCCAATCTGAAAGTCATCCTTACGCCAGATCATAGTGCTGCCATACTAAACGTGTCCTATCCACCACTGTCTTATAGGATTAAGACACCCAATTTGTTTTATTTTCTAAGAAGTAAAAGAACAACAACGAAATATAATGCTCTTCATCCAACTAATATTACCGTGATAAATTCAACACAGAGGATCCAGGATTCTCTCTCTGGACCTCGCCGTCTATCTGCTGACAGAGCATATAGCATAGCAACACCTATAAACAAAAGGCGACTGCAGTCTCCATCCTTCACTTACCTTGTAGCTGTTTAAAGCGCCCTTCTAACATGTTGTAGTTGAAAGCCACCTGAGCGGGGTAACCAGAGTCCGGGTCGGTGTATTGTACATCTTGCCCACCCAACTCCCAGTCCACTTCCATAGTTCCAAACGAAAACTGGGACCCGCTGAAAGAAAATACCCCCTCGGGAAAAAAAACACAAGCACTGCAAGGCGGAAAAACGGAGGGAAGTTAAGAAGGGATCCAATGGGCTTTTTTTTTTGCCTCCTACCGCCAACCTTGCTACACCGCAAGCTCCAAAAAAGAATCCAGTAAAAGTAAGGAAAGGAGGGAATGTTCTCAAGGACGAGACTCTTCCCAGAGCAGCCACTGAAGGACCAGGCGTGGAGAAGCAGGATCTGTGTCAGATAGGGGGCACAACATGCTTCTTCTTCTCTCTTGATTGTTCTGTCTTCCCTCTCAACCCATTCAAAAGCAGCCTCCACCCCACCCCCTCTCCCGCCCCCCCCCCCCTCTGTCAAAAGCAGCCTCCACCCCACCCCCCTCTCACGCCCCCCTCCCTCTGGTTGTGAGCTGCCCACCCATTCAGGGGTACAGGCCCCCCCAAAACAATCACTGCACCTCATCCTCAACTTGCAAACAATTAAGGAAGGAGAAGGAATAGGTGTCCAATAAAAAAAGAGAATGAAAGGGTTTTTCTCAAATACAGCACACCTTTCATAAGCCTGGGAGGAGGAGGGGATGGGTTTAAAGAGGGGAGGGGAACAGGAGTTTGTAATATCGTCAGTGGCTAGCCACTGCCTGGGAGCTCAGTGATGATGTCACCGCCTCATTTCCATGATGGCCCCAGCAGTGGGGAGAAAAAGGAAGGAGGTTGGGCCATATTAAGCCTGAAGAGAGGAGGGGCTAGAGGGAAGCTAGCCAGGATACAACCCCCCATTTCCCAGCATTGTTGTTCAGTTAGCGACAGAGGAAAAATCTAGCCATTCCAGAAATGTATAAACGCTGGTTTTAAATTATGTGAGCGACCAACGTCCTGTCAAAAAAGTGACCCAACAAACTTCCTGTTTCAGAGGAACTGAAAGCCTCCCCCTCTTTCTTCCTAATGGATGAATAGTCCCCATACTGGCACATGAATGGTTGCTTCCCAAACAAAGGAGGAGCACACTCAACCAGTTTCCACTATGCAGAACATCACAAAGCAAAAAGGATTCCGATTACAAATCAAACATAAATGGTCAATGTACCTCTGCGAACATTGCCAGGGCAAGGACAGACAGATTTCTCTCTAAGCAGAGACACCTTCTATAACAGTTAGTGTTTGATTCTTTGAGGCTTTGAAAGTAGGAGCTTAGTATAGCAACAGATAAGAGTTGGGTTAGGACTAAAGATGGCACTTTATCATTTGAAGATGAATCTATTTGTCAATCAAAAAATAAAATGACTCACAAATCATAAAGTCCAAAAGAGGTGGTCTTCACAGATAGATCCCTTAAACAATGTAAACTATGCTTGGGTCCCCATGTAAAAAAAAACACAATAAGGTCGCCTTTTGCATCTCCCCAATGGTCCAAATGTGGAATCCATACCATTTATGATATTATGGAGAGTAATGGCTATTGAACATTCCAAGATTTGAAAGACACATACACATTACCAGGCAACTCCTTTTTTCTATAGGTCTTATTTACAACTTAAGTCACCTATGCTGGCCTATGGTATCCCTCGGGAAACCCAACTACCGAACCATCTAATATTGGGATTTATAAAGAAATTATCTGGGCTTCCAAAATAACTGATCTCTATAATATACACTGGGTATACAACACATTAGGAACACCTGCTCTTTCAACAGCAGACTGACCAGGTGAATCCAGGTTAAAGCCATGGTCCTTTATTTATGTCACTTGTTAAATCCACTTCAAATCACTGTAGATGAAGGGGAGGAGACAGGTTAAAGAAGGATTGTTAAGCCTCGAGACAATTGAGACATGGATTGTGCATGTGTGCCATTCAGAGGGTAAATGGTCAAGACAAAAGATTTAAGTGCCTTTGAACGGGGTATGGTAGTAGATGCTAGGCACACCAGTTTGTGTCAAGAACTGCAATGCTGCTGGGTTTGTCATGCTCACAAAAAGGGGGAGGGTGCAACTCAATATTAGGAAGGTGTTCCTAATGTTTATTATACTCAGTGTATAAACCATCTTTGGAAAGTTCATATTCTGAGCTAGTCATTAAAAAAGTGTGGTCCACAGATATATATGAATCTGTACAACTCTTTAACTGGAACAGAATATGGAACTTGGCATCCTGTGATCCGAACCATCAATTTATACTATACATTTAAGTTTGTTCACAGACTGTATTTAACACCAAGGAAATGTTTTACGTTGGATTGAGACATGTTGGATTGGTGGGGTTGGGGGATGGGATGAGAGGTTGGGGGTGGAGGCTCACTTCTTTTTGTTTATTTTCCTTTACATACAACATTTGTTACCTTTTAACTCTGTAATATGATCATAATGATCAATACTTAGTATTTCCGTATATTTTTGAATGTTTTTTTTTCTTCTTCTTTTTGAGTGGCAGCCCACAGGTTAATATGATGTGAACTGAATACGAAATGATATGCAACCTTATGTTGTACCTGTACCCCACACCCCCAATAATAAAAAATAAAATAAAGTTAGTAAAGTCCAGATAATCCTAGTAAATACAACCAAATGAAATCCATACCATACAAGACTAGGCTCTGACCAAATGTTTTCTACAATGATTCCCCCTTGGATTTAGCCACTGACTCAACCATGTAACCTTATATTCATGGCAGTCTCAGGAGTTCTCTGCCGCAGAGTAGTTTTGCTACATAGCAGCACCATCAACAATATCCCATTTGTCCTCCTCCTGTTCATGAGAAAGCCTTGTGGCGAAGGAGGAGGCCACAGATATGCTGTCTTATACCTACTCCTCATCATGTTATGAATTCATGCTCATCTCAGTACCACGAGTCTTGCAAATCGAATCATTACGACAATGGACACAGGGAATGAGAAGAGGCCAGAAAGGACACTGCCTGCCTGCCTGCCTGCCTGCCTGCCTGCCTGCCTGCCTGCCTGCCTGCCTGCCTGCCTGCCCAACCTTAGACGTATATCCTTAGATGTAGATCCCAGTAGTTGATGTGCTTGGGCAGTTTGATTCAGGAACACTAGAATTCCCATAATATAAATGTGATTATTATGTGTTAAATAATATTACATTTGTTGTGTCACAATAAAGCATAAGGGAGTGGTAAAGAAAACATATTGAACAAATATACAATGGGTAAAAACACATGATGAATATGCATTCCTAGTTGTACAGAGCCAAAATAAATATGTGAACTGTAAATGGAACGAACGAGACATTAAAGACTTCCTTGTTTTGGTCACAAGGTATCCACAAGGCCATACCCTGCCTAAGGGCTCTTCTTCCACAGCCTCCCTATTCTTCCATAACCTCTTGATTACAAGCCTTTTCATCTCGACTTGTAACGCACGGTTTTAAGTCAGATTCTTAGTCAAGAAAAATACACACGTCCTTCCACATGACTCACCTCATAGGAATGTGTATGAAACAGAGAAAGGAAATAGGGTGGTGACATTGGGTTTTGGGTTTCTGGGTGGGTTTGTGTGATGGTCAACCTCTGTGATAATCAGACAAATTGAAAATACCAAAAACTTGAGAGTGAAATCTCTTTAAAATGTCAAATTGAGTTGTTCATAAAAATGACACAGTCATCCATTCCTTTTCCTTGTGGCAAATTTAATGTAGATATGCTTTTATTTTAGGTGGATGTGAAACAATAGGGCCTTCACTGAGCTCATGAAGTAGCCTCTTCTCAAAAGTTTTACATGATGCTACAAAGAATGAGGTCAGAACAATTCATGGAGAATGGCCAAGCCCACAGATTTGCAGTGAGTGGAAAATGTATGCACCAAAATGAACATTGCTTCACTGACTTACCTTGAAATAGCAGATCTGTATGCAGGTCTCCTATCTTAATTTGATCACTCCGTTGTCGCAGAGAAGCAGGGTCAAATTAAGATAGTGTGTGTGTGTGTGTGTGTGTGTGTGTGTGTGTGTGTGTGTGTGTGTGTGTGTGTGTGTGTGTGTGTGTGTGTGTGTGTGTGTGTGTGTGAAGAGAAGCTGCTGCTTTCGCAACAGCTAATGGGAATCTTAACAGAATACAAAATACCAAATAATTTACCCACAATCCACTGCTTTACACTTCCCCATGTGTTCCCATCAGTTAATCTACGTGTCAAATCAATAATTAAAATAAAGAGCCTCACTTAAGATGTGTAGATTCCATTCTGGCTTCAGAGTAATACTTTACATTAAGTTGCTCTTATACCTGTGTAGTAACCCTGCAATTACTACAGTCACAACATTGTTGTTTCAAAATAATTGTGTAACATGTTAATACCTTAGTAATTGCATAGAAATGAAGAGCTTGTCAAACAGAGCATGAAAAGGGTGGGACTTAAGTCGGGGAGAGCTCAATTTTATGCAAATGTCCGGCGATGTGGTAGCGTGGTTGATCAATCAAAGCCTACTATAGCTTCTAGCCCCTACTGGATTGGCTGTTGATACCTAGCACTACCTAGCATGCTGTCGGCATGCTAGCACCCAAATGGTAAGCAACTCTGGGAGAAGCTAGTGTTGCTAGGTGAAGCAATGCTTGCTTGTGGACATTGGTCATAATAGGTGAGTTTGAAAGCTTACCAACAAAAGAACTTAAGGAAAAATACTTTAACGTACTACTTATGTCGTTTTTTGGGGTATCTGTACTTTACTTTACTATTTATATATTTTTGACAACTTTTATTTTTACTTCACGACAAAATAATGTACTTTTTACATTTTCCTTGATAGTCAAAAGTAGTTGTTACATGATGAATGCTTAGCAGGACAGGAAAATTGTCCAATTCACGCACTTATCAATTGAACACATGGTCATCCTCTGATCTGACAGACTCACTAAATATAAATGCATAATTTGTAAATTATGTCTTGGGTGTCGGAATATAACCGTACATTTTAAAAACAAGAAACTGGTGCCATATTTTTATTTTATCTTTATTTAACCAGGCAAGTCAGTTAAGAACATATTCTTATTTTCAATGACGGCCTGAGAACAGGTTAACTGCCTGTTCAGGGGCAGAACGACAGATTTGTACCTTGTCAGCTCGGGGGTTTGAACTCGCAACCTTCCGGTTACTAGTCCAATGCTCTAACCACTAGGCTACCCTGCCGCCCCTGCTTTGCTTAATAGAAGGAATTTGAAATTAAATGTACTTTTACTTTCGATACTTAATATTTTAGCAATTACATTTACTTTTGATACTTATATTTAGAACCAAATAATTTTAGATTTACTACTCAAGTAGTGTTTTACTGGATGACTTTCAATTTTACATGAGTAACTTTCAATATTTTAAAGTCAATTTAGTACTTTTTCCACTACTGTTGAACTCCCTGAAATTGGAAGGTAGGAAGATCGATCCCCAGCTGAGTCATACCAAAGACTACATTTAAAAAAAAATAATGATGCCTCTCTGCTTGGCACTTAGAATTATAGCTTTAAGGATTGGGTGTAAGGCCTTGCAACAGACTAGCATCCTGTCCAGGGGGTATACTTTTAAATCAAGCTGTCTCACGCTACTGGACCAAGAGATATATGTACTCTTCTGGCTCGGACAAGGCTTAATTGTCCAAGGCTTACTTAGGGTTTAATTGCCGGGAACGGGGCTAGTGAGATTTCCTGAGATTTCCCACCCAAACCCATTCTTCTTTCCTGGGGCAAACAATGTTGAGAAACCGTTAAATTATAATAAATATTTATGCCTTTATGCCTAAGGAAAACATTCCTTAGGCTACTTGCATGGCTTCTATACATCGAATTGCCTACTATGACATTTCGACGTAGTTACGGTAGACAATGTCCAATCTCAATCTCCCTTTCACATTCAAATCTCCACTAATGTGTGGCACTGGCAGAGGCTCAAATATAAACTGTTGTTAATCACAAAACGGCTGATACACTGTGACCACAAAAGCGCTCAAGGAAATAAACATTTCCAATAAAAAAAATGCACAATCTTACGTTAAGAAAAGAGGGCGTACGATTGGCTACTGGTCAGATTCGCAGACAATTGATCAACTGCGCTATCCAATGTGCTGAATCTCCGCTAGCCTGTGACAGTCACCACAACAAGTGGGTTATCAGGAAGTATAAACAGCCACAACCTTCTCAAATTCCCCCGATAGCAGGTGCAACGGGAGATAAAAGTGAGATAAACGGGAGATAAAAGGGGTCAACACGCTGCCTGACATCTTTCAGTGAAAGGTAGGCATAAACTAATGTCATTTTCACTAGACCTCATAATATTTTACCAATCGGACTGCGCTTCATAGGCCTAGGCTACCTTAAAACTAAGCTACAATGATTCTCTACACTATACTAGCTTATTTTGTCACAAACTGAAATCAGGCGAACTATTAGAGTTTTAGCAACCAGGAAATGGCGGGAGCGATTTCTGCATATTGCATCTTTAACAGAGTATGTTGGCTGCTTGTGTGGGCGTGTGTGTGTGTGGGGGCAGGGGTGGTTACAGAGTTACCAAGCCACTGAGAATGTAATGATGTCCCTTCCTGTTTGAGTCATACGGGGCGAAATGATTCTCAGATGCAACACCGTTACTGTAAACATCAAGCGGGCCCTCTTCAATCAAATGTCTTGAATTCATATCACTTCATTCTCATTTTACAAAGTTTTATTTAAGAACAAAGTTTAATAGCAGAATTACCCGTTTTTGATTCAACCTAGGGCGCCTGGTTACTAGGTTGGATTTGAAGGGCCTCTAGTAGGTACATGTTCATGCAGCCATTGAAGACACTCTTGACTGCAGCAAGTGGAGTTGGGTGAGAGGCGTATGCTCCACTGGGCAGGAATGCAGGAAAACACAGTCATGTGAGAAGCAGGATGCTCATCGGAATGCCAAGGGCTTTTTTTTTAGTTCTCAAAACAGCTTGCGGTCTCCGGCCAGCAAGAAGAGAAACCAAGGAACACTTTCTATTTTTGATCATTTTTTCTCTCTTGTCAAAACATTTTGCTCAATTGCAGGGTTGGCTGCTGGTTCTGCGCAGGCATTTACCTAATGAATCTCTCTCTGTTCCAGTAAGCCTAGGTGACTTTGCTGTGGGGATTTTGTATCTAATCTCTCATTTAAAACAGCTCAATGATAGAAAGTCACAACAATTCTACTATTACCAAATGTCATGTCAATCCACCAACAATAATTGCACCAAATTAGAATTTCTTATTTTCTCAGTTTAATTTCTCAACACACATTGATCTATATACAAATGAATGATGTGGTTGCCGGGCAGTTTCAAAGAGGTTTCTTCCCTATCTTCCTGTATCTGTCTGCCAACATCTACCTTGAGCTTTTGCTTTGCCTGCCTGGAGTGCCAGGTGGGTGGGGTTTGCACTTTTGCCATCATTTTTATTGGTTTCATTGCATCAGGCAAGCACAGCTCCACTATTATGAATAGTATTTCAACCGAAGTCCAAGTGTACATCATCATACGACCATTGTTTTTCTATGAGATGAAGTGAATGCAATGCCAACAACAGGGGTTATCCTTCTTGGCACTAACTCCTCTCCTCTCTGCCTCACTCACCTGCCAGGGCCTTGATGCGCGAACGCTCAAACAGGCGAGCTGAGCTGTTCTCGTTGTCCCACTCATCATCCCAGCGGTTGTTGACCGTGTCGCTGCTGCTGTACTGCTGCGTGATCTCCATGTGCTCATATTCCGCGGCCACTGTCGTCATCCTGACCTTTCACCTTTGACCTTTTCACCGATTATACTTCCTCATCAGTGGCTTCTGATGAAGCCCTGCAAACACAGACAGAGAGAGAGACATGTTCACATACATGCTACATTCAGTTAGAACAGCAGGGCTGTATTAGGTTGAGGGTGAAGTTGCCCCTAGATGCTGATCTTGGGTCAGTTTAGCATGTTCCCCTTTATAATCGGTTGGGGGAGGGAAAGCTGATTCTAGTTCTGTGCCTGGGGTACACTTCACTGAGAAGTGGAATTACATATTGTAGATGGCGTTCCAAGTCGTCTTTATGCAGTCATGCTGTGCATCGCGGAAGATTGCTGTATCATATTAATGTGGTTGTGAGATCTGATCATATGTGCAGCATGACGGCAGAAAAGATGACCTGGAATGCAACCATTGTATAAGGGCAGAACTATGGGGATATTTTCAATAAGATTTCAGCCCGATGTATCACGCTATACTTTCGATTGGCTGCCTAAACATGGTTCATAGGTAGACAAAAAGCAATAGTACACAATGTCTATCTCTGGGTTTAATCACATTTTCCAAATATGTCAAGGATTTAAACCCAATTTTAGATATGTGAAAAGTGAGAAACTGAATGACAATGGCATTTTGTCATAATAGAAATTACATTCATTATAGGGAAATGGAGACAACAGTGTTTCCCCACTCAAAGTGAATTAGCCAACAATGTTTTGCTGCTGCCTAAGGACAAACTAATCAAGACACACAGTGCCATCTTCTGGTAAAACCCGAGACTCACTTCTACAGATCGTTTTCTATCAAATATACCACAATCATTCAGGGTAGCCCTTTTCCTGCAGTCAATGACCAAAAGCACTCTCTTTGACCTCATGGGTGGAATGTTATTCAAATGTTTTGTTATATTTCAGTTTTCTGTGATGTATATAAAGTTGATGGCAGCATTAGTTTCAAAATGATGACATTCCCATTGTTAAATATAGCTACCCTGGAAGTCCAGAGTGCTTTATTTGAAATAAATGTATTGATACCGAATGGTATCATGTTCAAATTGATCAGAAATACAGTGTAGACATTGTTAATGTTGTAAATGGCTATTGTAGCTAGAAACGGCAGCTTTTTTTATGGAATATCTATGGGCCCATTATCAGCAACCATCACTCCTGTGTTCCAATGGAACGTTGTGTTAGCTACTCCAAGTTTATAATTTTAAAAGGCTAATTGATCATTAGAAAACCATTTTTCAGTTATGTTAGCACAGCTAAAAACTGTTGTTCTGATTAAAGAAGCAATAAAACAGGCCTTCTTTAGACTAGTTGAGTATCTGGGTTAGATTACAGGCTCAAAATGTCCAGAAACAAAGCACTTTCTTCTGAAACTCGTCAGTCTATTCTATGTGAGATATTGCCAAGAAACTGAAGATCTCATTCAACGCTGTGTACTACTCCAGTCACATAACAGCACAAACTGTCTATAACCAGAATAGAGGAATGGGAGGCCCCGGTGCACAATTGAGCATAATTGCAAAAAGGTTTTCTAATGATCAATTAGTCTTTTAAAATTATAAACTTGGATCAGCTAACACAACATGCCATTTGAACATAGGAGTGATGGTTGCAGATAAATGGGCCTCTGTACGCCTATGTAGATATTCCATTAAAAATGAGCCATTTCCAGCTACAATAATCATTTACAACATTAACAATGTCTACACTGTATTTCTGATCAATTTGATGTTATTTTAATGGACAAATGTGTAAGTCAGCACTACGGCTAGACGGGGTCGTTCATGGAGCTAACAACTGAACTACAACCTGAGATTGTGTCTTACGTGCAAAACTTGTTTTACGAACACTCGTGTATGTACAGTGCATTCGGAAAGCATTCAGAACCCTTCACTTTTTCCACATTTTGTTACGTTACAGCCTTATTCTAAAATGTATTAAATAATATAATTAATCATCAATCTACAATACCATAATGACAAAAGTTTAGACATTTGTATTAATGTATTAAAAATAAAAACTGAAATCTTATTCATAAGTATTCAGAAGCTTTGCAAACCTGTCATCAAGGCAAAGGATTGCTATTTGAAGAATCTCAAATATAAAATATATTTTGATTTGTTTAAAACCTTTTAGGTTTTATGATGGTGAAAACCAAAGGACCAATTCCATATTCCAATTCCATATGCATTATTTCATATGTTTATGTATTCAGTATTATTCTACAATGTAGAAAATAGTTTAAAAAATTAAGAAAAACACTTGAATTGGTAGGGTTTCTAAAACTTTTGACCAGCTTAATGAGGTAGTCATGACATAGGCAACTGGAATGTGCCTTGTAAAAAGTTAATTTGTGGAATTTCTTTCCTTCTTAATGCGTTTGAGACAATCAGTTGGTTTGTGACAAGGTAGGGGTGGTATACAGAATATAGCCCTATTTGGTTAAAAAAAGGCCAAGTCCATATTATGGCAAGAACAGCTCAAATAAGCATTGAGAAACGTCAGTCTATCGTTACTTTAAGACATGAAGGTCAGTCAATCAGGAAAATGTCAAGAACTTTGAAAGTTTCTTCAAGTGCAGTTGCAAAAACCATCAAGCACTATGATGAAACTGGCACTCATGAGGACTGTCACAGGAAAGGAAGAGCCAGAGTTCCTCTGCTGCTGAGGATACGTTCATTAGAGTTAACTGCAGCTCAGATTGCAGCCCAAATAAATGCTTCACAGAGTTCAAGTAACAGACACATCTCAAGATCAACTGTTCAGAGGAGACTGCGTGAATTATGCCTTCATGGTCAAATTGCTACAAAGAAACCACTCCTTAAGGACACCAATAAGAAGAAGAGACTTGCTTGGGCAAAGAAACATGAGCAATGGACATTCGACTGGTGGAAATCTGTCCTATGGTTGAATCCAAATTTAAACATTTTGGTTCCAACCCCCATGTCTTTGTGAGATGCAGAGAAGGTGAACAGATGATCTCTGCATGAAGCATAGATGAAGCATGGAGGATGAGGAGGAGGAGGTGTGATGGAGTGGGGGTTCTTTGCTGGTGACACTGTCAGTGTTTTATTTAGAATTCAAGGCACACTTAACCAGCATGACTATCACAGCATTCGGCAGCAATATGACATCCCATCTGGTTTGCGCTTAGTGGGACTTTCATTTGTTTTTCAACAGGACAATGACCCAAAACACACCCCCAGGCTGTGCAAGGGCTATTTGACCAAGGAGAGTGATAGAGTGCTGCATCAGATGACCTGACCTCAACCTAATTCAGATGGTTTGGGATGAGTTGGACCGCAGAGTGAAGGAAAGCAGACAAAAAGTGCTCAGCATATGTGGGAACTCCTTCAAGACTGTTGGAAAATCATTCCTCATGAAGCTGGTTGAGAGAATGCCAAAAGTGTGCAAAGCTATCATCGAGGCAAATGGTGGCTACTTTAAAGAATCTCAAATATAAAATATATTTTGATTTGTTTAACACTTTTTTGGTTACTACATGATTCCATGTGTTATTTCATAGTTTTGATATCTTCACTATTATGCTACAATGTAGAAAATAGTAATAATAAAGAAAAACCCTTGAATGAGTAGGTGTATCAAAACTTTTGACTGGTACTGTATATAATACATAACCTAATAATACTCCCAATCAGATGCTTACGAAAATAGGCCTCATTCCCTACAATAAAGAATAATAAAGAATAAAATAAAGAAAGAGAGATGGAGGGCGTCATCGTTGGCGTTGTCATTATCACAGCTCCTACAGTTGATGGAAGCCGCAGTGTACATACAGTACATACTTTATTTCCCTAACCAGAGGCCTCCACAGTGACTACAGCTGCCTTTTACCCACTTCGCCACTTAGCAGACAATTCTAAGTGCATATGATCATTAGCAGAAACTGCAACCAAAGGGCTCTCCACTTCCTGTAAACATTAGTAGTTGTCTATAGATTGCCTCAGCCTTTTCCTCCTCCTCTGATACTTTGTGTATCCCCCTCTATCCCTCCCCTGTCTAGGCATGAGTCCCAAATGGCACCCTTTTTCCTTTTCCCTAGTGCCCTATGGGCCCTGCTCAAAGTAGTCCACTATAAAGGGAATAGAGTGTCATTTGTGACGTAGCCTAGCGTAGCCTAGGGTGCAGGTTGACATGTATTGTCATGAGTCTTGTCCTGGATGCGGAACTGAGCGATTTCGGCTAGATATGCTAGCCGCAAAGTCAAAATGAGCTATATTGTAAATATTACAGAAAACTAAAATTGGCTTTTTGGTCTTCATTTAAGGTTAGGGTTAGGCGTTTGCAGTGTGGTTAAGGTAAGGGTTAGGTTTAAAATCAGATTTTATGACTTTGTAGATGTACCAGCTAGTGCTGACACTGCAGAGCTGCTTGCATAACATGAAAAATGCTAACCTGCTCCTAAGACTGCCAAGCCATTACCGCCAAAGAGTATTCAACTCAACCAATTTCATTAGCTGGTTACCAACACAGCTAATGTCTATATTTGACTAGTTATCTGAACATACACATTCTCAAGTTCTCAGTCTTTGTTTGGTAAAAAATAATTCAAATATAGTCCGGGATCTTAAGAATTTACAAATCCATAGCATATTGTACGAATTGGAATTCGTAACATACCATGAACATTTTTTTAAATGCAGGACGTAACATATAATACGGCATAGATGAGGTAGAACACAATTGTGCAAAATCTTCAGGGACCCGTTTTGGCACATGATCACAACATTCAAAACTACTGGCTGAAATTATGCAAAAGCATTACTTTACGGCAATCATTGATAATACTTCTGCTCAACTGCTCTGTACTGATCGTTTATGTCTTCTTTAATAAAAAATGTCCATCCGTATTATTATATATATATTTTTCACTTTTACCCATTTTTCTCTCAAATTGGTAGTTACAGTTTTGTCCCATCACTGCAACTACCGTACGGACTCGAGAGTAGCTAAGGTGGAGAGCCATGCGTCAAACACCAAACACGACCCAGCCAAGCCGCACTGCTTCTTGACACACTGCTAGCTTAACCAGGAAGCCAGCAACACCAATGTGTCGGAGGAAACACCGTACAACTGGCGACCGAAAGTCAGCTTGCAGGAACCCGGCCCGCCACAAGGAGTCACTAGAGCGCGACGGGACAAGGACATCCTGGCCGGCCAAACCCTCCCATAACCAGGACGACGCTGGGCCAATTGTGCACCGGCTCATGGGTCTTCCAGTCATGGCCAGCTGTGACACAGCCTGGTATCGAACCCGGGTCTGTAGTGCGCCACTCGGGAGGCCCCCATCCATATTCTAAATACAAAATAAATGTTCTGTTTTGATGGAATGATTCAAGTGGGGATACATTTTAATCATCATAAGAAGTCCTAGGATTCAGAAAATAAGTTAATTAGCAATTATGCATTAGTGATCTTAACATTTACTGGATGTAAGAGGAGATATCAGCCCTCGAGGAAATGGAGGAGGAGATGGGACGGTATGGAGCTCTTCAAATGGCCTTCGTGTTAATGTCCTGAAAGGAAAGCAGAGCTAATAAGGGTCCTCTGGGGCTAGAACAACTCTAATGGAACAGGTAACATGAGCCCTCCAAACACTCCCTAACCCTGTGGAAAAATCCCATGAAGATATAAAAACAGACATCCGTCAAACCTAAAGTATGGCAAATGTGAGTTTAGGTCAAAGGTCAGTCATCAGGTCAGGTCAGACTGTAAGGGGTCAGGTAGTAGATTTAGGTTCATCTATTCATTCCTTGTAAGAAATACCTTAGGAATTTGAATTTGAATGTTGTTAAAATTATGTTATTTCTAGTGTGTTCTTATGCCAAATACTTACTGGTTTTCTTAAATTCCTTCGTGTGTGTACTGATTTTTCCTGCAAGTCGACATGTACTCCCTGCTTGCAATATAGCGTACATTTCACTATAGACCTTTCCATCTACTAATTTCAGAGAGGAATAACATGAAACTACCCACTCTGCAAAAACTGGTTGAACCAATGTTTCCATGTCATTTAAAAAAGAGTCAATGTGATACCATTGAATCAACATGGAAAACTGATTGGATTTGCAAAAAGTCATCAACGTAAGGGAATTTCGTCTTTTTTTCAGCCAACTTTAAATCCAATGACATGGTGACACGTTTTGTTGAATTCACATTAGTTGACAACCAAATGTAAATCAAAAAGAGATGTTGAACTGACATCTGTGCCCAGTGGGTAGCCATCCTTTCTCTCTAAGAAACACTACAAAGCCCTACCATACAACCACTAGGTGTCCTCCTCTTCCAAAGGCTCTCACAACTGCTAGAATTATCAAGTCTGGCTCAGTACCCCCTTCCCTCTCCTTCTCTCCCCTCCCCTATGACACATTGCTTATATGCAGCTGTTGGGTCATTTAATTTCTACTATGGTCCATCACAACAGAATCCCTAGATCGCCTACAAAAGCCCTAAATGGCATTGGACCCTCCAACCTGTCAGATCTACGAAACGTCCTTTTTCCTCCCACACACCACGCCTTTGGAACTCCCTTCCCGACAATCTCAGGGCTGCTCAAACCTATGGGATACTTAAAGCAGGCCTTTAGACTCATTGGACTATTGGCTGGCATTTCTGTTCGATATATTATAATTTTTCACCCCACAGCCCTTTCATTCGGAGTAGGGTGAAGTTGTCCCTAGACGCTGATTATTTGTCAGGCGGGTTAGGATTGGGTAAAGGAAACTAATCCTAGCCTGTACCTAGGGGAAACTTCACCCCACAGCCCTTTCATCACACTAAATCTAGGGTTTGTTTAGGATAGGTGAGTAATATCATCTCTACACATCACATTTCTATGAGCAACAGTTTGAACATTTCACCTTCTTGAATACACTCCAGGTTACGAATTATGGCAAAGCAGTCCAGTTCAGCGGTTAAGAATGTTGGTCCAGTAACCGAAAGGTCGCTAGTTTTAATCCCCAAGCTGACTACGGGAATTATCTGTCAATGTGCCATTTAGTAAGTTGCTCTGGATAAGTTGCTCTGGTTAAGAGTATCTGCTAAATGACTCAACTATAAATGTAATGATATTTCACTCGCAGACACAATTTCACCCACTAGGGAACTGAGATCCACATTGATCTGAGATGGTGCAATCATAGAATATCAACCAGCATTTTGTCTCTTCAAATGGCAACATTTTAACAATTTATTTTTACAGACAGTCATGTTTACTTCACAGAATGAGAGCAGGCTACTAGAGATACATTCCAGTTACAAGGCACCTCCATTGATGGAATACATGCTATTTACATACATTCCAAAAAAACTGAGGCTATGGGGTATATTCAGAATCTGAATGTCCAATCCTGCCTCCTCCCCCAAGAAAAAGTATCATGATATTGACACCCTATTCAGATGGTATGAAAATCCAGTAAATGTAGATGTGGGTTTCTCCAATGATATGTCATGTTTCACATGGTATGTATTGTGGATGTCCATCATCCATTTCGTATGGTATGTTATGAATAACAATTCATATGATATGTTATGAATGGCAATTTGTCCAATATGTTACGAATTAGCTAAAGTTATGATATGTTTACGAATTCCAATTTGTTGTGGATAACGTTAGCTAGGTGCCTAACATTAGCTCAGCTAGGGGTTAGGGGTTAAGGTTAGGGTTAGGGTTAATCCTTATGAGTCTAAACCTGGGGATGGTGGGGGGGATTCTACTAAGATAACATATGGAAAGAATTGTTTTAAGATGGTCATACCAAGGATCATTTAACTATTTGATTTTGAATGTTAGGTATTTCTGATGAAACATTTAATTTGGCCTTACTGCTATTAGCCCATAGATATGCATTGAATGGCAGATTCAGACATGGAAAAACAGATATATTAGAGTGTAGCCCAAACTGTTCGGACGCTTACAGACGTTTTCACGAGAAAACCAATTTTCGGGATGTCTCCTGTTCTGACAATCACCGCTGTAGCTCGGCCACCTTCCACCGCAGATGCAGAAAGCCACTATTGGATTGAGACGCAGCCCATGCAAAAAAAAAATAAAACAGAAGGATTTTGATGGGGATTTATTTCATCATGCTAATTAGATTTCCCACGGGGGCACGGACATCGACTGTAGGGGGTTAAAGGGTTTTAAGGTTAGTGTTAGGGTAATTTAACAAGCTAAGTCGTTGCAAAGTAGCTAAAAAGTAGTAAGTAGTTGCAAAGTTGCTAATTAGCTAAAAGTTGTCCTTGGTTAGATTTGAACGCGCAACCTTTATGTTGCTAGACGTTCACGTTATATTACGCCCACTCATCCATCGCAACCAACCACCCTACATTTGGTTTTGCCTTAAGTAACCTTCTGTCTTATGTAACCATACCAAACTCATTTGAGTGTCACGGATTTACATTTACTATACTACATCTAGTCTATGAGACCAGGCTGCTTCCACCCCCTCACTCTGAGCAATAACAGAAATTGCAACAGCTTGGATACTAGTAGCTTGGCAAATCACCATGGAGCGCTATATACCCAGAAACCTTTGTGCTATCTAACAGTTGGCTGTTGTGTGGACCCGTTCACTCTGAAGCTATCATTTTACCATCTATTCTCCACAATGTCCATCATGTAAAGCTGTATGGACAAGAGGGGAATGATGGCCATACTATCCTGATATAGCAACCGTCTGGCATAATTTGTTTCAGTAATTTTCTTGCATTCTACATCAGCTCACCATGACAGTGCTGTGTGTTTCTAAACTAGGGCTAAGCCGAGGGTATGCATGTTTAAAATCTACATGGCAATCACACAATGATGATTTCCTTTGCAAGCAGGACATTCTAGAGCAGACAATATGGACACTTTCCCCCTTTTTCAATGTATAAAGCCAGACAATCCTTGTTACATCACACTTCCCAAACACACACGCAACAAAATCTGATTTTGTATCTCCACACACCCACACAGATGCTGCTCTACACCTCGCATCGCATACTGGTGCTACGGATACGGATTGCATCTATTGTTACTACCTCTGTTTAAAGCGACAGGAGAGACATCATGCCACTCAAGTCTTTGTGCATTCAAACATGTATGCTATCCAAGGCATGTAGTTTTGCAGCTGACCATATTACTGTACGACTGGCTTTTTGTAACGCATCACTAGCATACCAGGCAATCGTATTTTGGGAGGGTCTCCTACTAACTGGACACACATGCATGGAATGTGTGTTAGCGCAAGTGCTTGCTACAGCTGTGCTACAGCTTTTTAGCATGATACACATAGAACAAGGCCCTACAGAAGGCACTCATTTATATTCTACTGCGTATGTGCTGAAAGAGATACAATTGCTCAGAGTCAGATTTGAAACTAGATAGTTTCTAAATTGTGTAGAATTGTGCAAAAACAAGGCACATTATGTGAATTCCAGATGATGATATTGGGCTTTGGTTGAAGGGAGGCTTGGGGAGTCCCCATAATAGTGACTCACTCAGCCCTGAATCCTCATTTACTTTGACATCCGCCTGCGTAACTCAATTGTTTGAGTGCAAATCTTCTAGTGACATTAATGTATGAAAGCATGTGCATCACATGCTAAGATTATGAAGGAAGACATCCAAGCCTTCCAATCAGATCTTTGTCACCGGCCTCCCTCAGCCCCATTAGCTGACCGTATCTCCTCCAACATTATAATATTTACAGTCGATGCTATACTATGCTAATCCCTTTCTCAAGTGAGTTTGTTGACATATACCATGTCCAGAAAACACACATTAAAAAAATTTTTACATTTTTTTATTTTCATATGAGCTACATGAATGTTACGATCCATTCTTAAAAGGGTGATCTTTTTTAAAAATAAATTGTACTTGTCTGCAGTTTCTACTGACATGCATCCTTAAATAATAAACCAACATTAATCTGAGAAAATTAATCTGAGAAATGTCTTGCTACAACAGCTGCAAGATGTTCAGTTTTCAGTTTCAAATGTGCTAATGGCTATCCAGTATACTGTCGGTAAAGGCACACATCCAAAGCTCTTATTATTATGTAATGTTCAGCTATTTGCAAGATGAAAGACAAAGCTAGTGGGATAACAAAGAGTATGGACAACAGTTGTGCAGGGTTGAGAACCAAACCTATTTTTTGAACTGAGAAATACCTTTGTGCATCACCATTTTACAGTAACTAAACAATATATTTAAACATGTGTTCTGTGTCCCAACTGGGGCATAGGCTAGGTCTCTTCTGACAAGTGAGATTCTATGTAGTCATTTCACCAATTGATAGTCATATATACAAGGAAAGGATTAGGACACAGTCTATACCAGGGGTGGGCACACTTTTTGGCTCGAGGGCCACATCAGGACGAAAATAATAAACGGTGGGCCACACAGATTTTCTGGGGGAAAGATTTTTTTGCTAAAATCAATTTGCGGCCCAGAAAAAGGGCAGTTATTTGAAAATATATAGGTCCATTATAATTTCTACATACTTCCTATCTAGTTTTAAATATTCAAGTGTGGCCTGGAGTCCCAAAACAATAATTCCCCCATCTCCAAAAAAACATACTCAAACCTCCCATGTGCCTGATTGAATGGGCATGCAGACCGGATCTGGCCTGTGAGCCATATTTGCCCACCCCTGATCTATACGCATCTCCAGAGTCTAAAACTATCCTCTGCTGCTTGCCTCCCAGCACTGATCAGAAAGAACTGGCAAGATGCAAGCATATGATCTACTACGATTGAGCCAGATTGCCTTCACCTGTCCTCTTTTGGATTGGTACAGATAAAGTAGAGGAGAAGAGGTGTGGAGGCCACTGTAGACTATTGAGATGCAAGTATCTTACTGTGATCTAATCAGACGAACCAGCCTCTGACAGCCAGTAATCAGTACTCTGTCTTTTCTTATGCATCAATGTCATGCTCTTAAAATGTCACACATGCCAGACAATTATGACTTCATTTCCTGAAGACAAAACCTCTGGAAAATGTTAGCTGTTTTTTCTCCATTGGTCCTAGACGCTATGATATGGATGTGTCTCTCTTCACATGCAGACGAGCCCCAAAGTGAGAATACAGATGTAGTTGTTGCCTAAAGTGGCATGTAATTGACTTAAATGTCCCCAACCTAACTGTCTTCAATCAAGTGAATGAACCTGTTCTTCTGGCCCATCTACAGAGCATTCATAAAGTATTCAGACCCCTTCACTTTTCACACATTTTTGTCACAGACTTATTCTAAAATTGTTTTTTTTTTAATCCTCATCAATCTACACACAATACCCCATAATAACAAAGCGAAAACAAGTTTTTAGAAATACTTTATTTACGTAAATATTCAGACCATTTGCTATGAGACTTGCAATTTAGCTCAGGTGAATCCTGTTTCCATTGGTCATCTTTGAGATGTTTCTACAACTTGATTGGAGTCCACCTGTGGTAAATTTAATTGATTGGACATGATTTGGAAAGGTACACCTGTCTATTATATAAGGTCCCACAGTTGACTGTGCATGTCAGAGCAAATACCAAGCCATGAGGTTGAAGGAATTGTCAGTAGAGCTCTGAGACAGGATTATTTCGACGCACAGATCTGGGGAAGGGTACCAAAAAATGTCTGCAGCATTGAAGGCCCCCAAGAACACATTGGCTTCCATCATTCTTAAATGGAAGAAGATTGGAACCACCAAGACTCTTCCTAGAGCTGGCCACCTGGCCAAACTGAGCAATTGGGGGCGAAGGGCCTTGGTCAGGGAGGTGACCAAGAATCTGATGGTCACTCTGACAGAGCTCCAGAGTTCCTCTGTGGAGATGGGAGAGACTTCCAGAAGAACAACCATCTGTGCATCATTCCACCAATCAGGCCTTTATGGTAGAGTGGCCAGATGGAAGCCACTCCTCAGTAAAAGGCACATGACAGCCTGCTTGGAGTTTGCCAAAAGTCACCTAAAGGACTCTAAGACGATGAGAAACAAGATTGTCTGGTCTGATGAAACCAAGATTGAACTCTTTGGCCTGAATGTCATGCGTCACGTCTGGAGGAAACCAGACACTGCTCATTACCTGGCCAATATCATCTCTACGGTTTTTCAGTGGCAGGGACTGGGAGACAAGTCCAGATTGAGGGAAAGATGAACGGATCAACGTATAGAGAGATCCTTGATGAAAACCTGTTTTTGCTTTGTCATTATTGGGTATTTTGTGTAGATTGATGACTGAGAAAATTATTGAATCCATTTTAGATTAAGGCTATAACGTAACAAAATGTGTGAAAAGAAAGGTGTCTGAATACTTTCCGAATACACTGTATCTCAGTAACAAAACAGATACAAGAATAATGGGTTCTGCTTTATTTTACTGTTGACTTGTATTTATATTATACAAACGACCTGCTAAAATGGTAATTATCTAAAAATGGCCTAATTATTACTTTTCAGTTTCTGTGATGTAAATACTATCTGAAATACAAATGTCAAATACAGTATTTCCCATTAAATGAAATGAAAACAAAGATCAAAGATTTACTGAAAAAAGAAAACACTCCTGGGTATAACAAATGATATCTTTATCAGCCAGTGGAATGAAACAATATGTACCACTTATCCCTATAAGAGTAGAGAACCACTGAGATCAGATAGTGGTGTGGGAAGAGACCAGGGAGAGAGAATCACCATCTTCCTCTGGGTTGTAGCATTATTGGCCAGAGGAGGTGATAGCCACATTCCAGAGAGAGGTCTAAGGCCGGGGCCAGTAACAGATGACTGATAACGTTGTTTTGTTACCAATACTTTAATTAGGTGATAAGTATACATTGTCACATATTACACACAAATGATATAATCTGATCCCTAACTGGATTGTGGTCCCAAACTGGACACAAAGGGGTGCACATCTTGTTTTTGGCCCAACACACCGCTGATTCAAAAGATCAAATGACCGAATTTGGGAAACCCTGGGTTAGATTGTCTGCACCAAGATTGGTTGGGGATCAATCCTTGGCCGAGTCATACCAAAGACTAAACATGGGACCTAATGCCTTTCTGCTTGGCACTCAGCATTAAAGGGATAGTCGGTGATTTTTGCAATGAGATGTATCTGCGTGCAGTTTGAAGGAAGTTGCTAACTAGCATTTCCTCAATTGCTAACTAGCATTAGCACAATGACTGGAAAAGTCTACAGGAACAGCTAGCAAACTATCACTAACTTCTTTCATACTGGACGCAGATACATAAAAACAGTATCCACGAGTTGATCTCACTCTGGGGAAGTAGATAAAATTCTCTGTGTGTGAACTATTTCTTTAACACGATGGATTGGGGGTAAAGCCTTGCGACAGACTAGCATCCTGTCCAGCAGGTGTACCTGTACATCAAGCTGCCGCACGCAGTAGAAACAGGAGGAAGGCTCCTGCCCCTATGGGCCGTTCTGGCTCAGACAAGGCTTACTCACTTACTAAGCTGGGAGGTGAGGATACTGTGCATTTCATTTAACCTTTTGTGTGTCTTCCTCCAAATATTCTTGTTTGCATGTCTTCGTGCAAACAACGAATTAAGCATCTATCCGTTAGAACTTCAACCTCATTTAAAGTTCTGACCTACGTAAGAAAAAATATTTCCGTTGTCCATCAACCCCCATAGAAAAACAGTATGCTAAATATGTATTTGGAGGATAGAACATTTCCGTCTGAACGCGGCCCACGACAGCTTTATGCAACAGGTGGAATTAAACGTCTAACTAAGTTCTATAAATGACTACCTGTTTGGCTTAGTCAAAACTGTAGGGAATCAAGGATTATCTATTCACACATGAATCATACGCTAAATGTGGCTGGTATTGAAATTGCTTGAGAGAGTATAGGGAGCCAAGATGGATGCTGCCCTTCAGCTGTGTAGTGGCAACAAGCCACATGACATGGAAACTGCACCAGTGGAACCAGGTTATGATTTCCTGCTTTCGTGGCACAGAGATGTGGGAAATGGCGGAACACAAGTGATAGGAGGTTCATGACCCGGGAAATGCATCCTCTTAGAATTACCTCATCTTTTCCAGAGACTCTTCAACAACTTTCCCCTCCAGCCAAGAATGATAGACCATGGATAGCGCTGGTCCAGGGCGTTAGTGCTTTTAGAACGTGCACTAACGCCGTTGAACAAGGGATAGACCACGACAAACAAAGGACGGCATAATGTCATTACAGCCGTGGCACAAATTAAAGCACAAAAGAAGACACTTCTCCCTTTCCAAGAGACTAGCCCAGTTGTAAATCTACATTTTGAATGACATGACAATCCATTGCAAATGAGCTAAAGTTGAACAAGAGTTAGACACATCATTCACTATTTGGTTCTAGATGAGCACTGCTACCAAATGAGATTGTTTGATTATATTATTTCATTATGTATATGAATCATACAGCCAACATTCAAGACAACTTCTTACTGCAGGGTCAGCCAGAGGAGTGAAATCTCAGTGTGCCCAGCTGTGCAGCCTTGGGCAGGACACTTCATCAGAATTCCTTTGGTTCTCTTGGTTCTAAGCCAGCTGTGTAAATGGCTAATGTGTCGAAACAGTAAGTGATCTGAATAAAATACAACTGGGAGCCCGTATCAGCAATGCAAGGAAAGCTTGTCGCTGTGTAACTCATCCTTAACAAAAACAATACGTATTACTAATGCTTTCAAGGTGCTATAGTCCCCAATTGAGGTTAGGACAAAACATCAACCCAACACAGTCTTTGCTGTGCTTCTACCTCACAGGACAGATATTGAGTTAGGGCACTTAGGGGCAAATCATGGAAACAAATGTGTATCAAGTATCCAGGGGAGGAGAATTGGGAAAGAGTAAAACTATTTGGGGCTACTGCTGCCGCGCATGGTTCTCGCCCACTCCCAAGGGGTCTGTCATTTCCGCTAGTTTTGTTCGGGCTTAGATAACAGAGAATACAGTATGCTATCAACTATTTGGCTTCAGTTATGCCCCAGTCCAAACATTGGCGTATGTTTTGTTCTATTTTCCTTAATCTACTCAGTGTTGTTTCCTTAATACTCATAGTATCACCTTATGGATGAAAAGATGGAACTGAATTACACAATGAAAATGACGAAACTATTACTACTAATTTCAAGAAATTCCATCCTTTTAAATGGCCTGGTATTTTAGACACAAACACGGCACTGGGGAGGCTACAAGACAAATGGCTCAGTCTCTAGGTATTCTCAGTCTTTGGTCCCTAAAATAAGAGCATCAATTCCTTTCAGCCTTACAGACACAGCTGTGGAAACATGCTTGCCATGGCTGAGATGTTTGACAGTCCTACTGAGGGGGAGGTGGCCCAAGCATGTCCAGTTGGCTGACCACTCCCAAAACAATGTACACACCATCACCCAACCATTTATTTTTTACTTTTACATTTTAGTCAACGCCTGTATCCAGAGCGACTTACAGGAGCAATTATGGTTAAGTGCCTTGCTCAAGGGCACTTCGGCCGATTTTTGACCGGCTCAAATATTCAAACCTTTAAGTTACTGGCCCAACGCTCTTTACTGCTAGGCTACCAGCCGCACACACACACACACACACACACACAACAGCCCTCACCTGTCACCCCTGTGGTGGCAGCTGTCTCCCAGCCCCCCCTCCGCTCCCCCATTCCCCTCCTCTTTTACTGACCATCGCCTGCCCTGATAGAAAACAGGATACCACCCTCTCCAGCACCTGTTTCACTATAACACATGCTGTTGTGTCCATTTTGAATAACAGCCCCAAACACACCAGGTATCAGTTTATGTCATGACATTCATTGTATTTTTAATAATTGATTCTTAAGATGCCTCTAAGACAGGACTATCTATCTCGAACAAGTAGAAGATTTGTAGTTAAAAAGGGCCCGTGGGTAAAATGGCTGTTTGCTTACAGTGGAGGGTCATGCAGTATCTATGCAGTTTGAGCATGACTGTTTTATCAGTCATTTGACTGGATGAGCATTTAATGTAAAGGAGAGTTTGGGGGAAAATGGAGCCTGAAGGTCAATTCAAGACAGAACTCTGAACATAATCTCTCCTTAACACAACTGATGTATTTATTGTGAAACCATCAGGGTACATATAAATAATTGTTCCACTGCTCCCTGAACAAATGATACTCATTGAAAGGGATGCCTTGGTTTTATGCACCTGCTACACAGTCAACTCAATTGACATGAGAGGCTAATGCAACAACATTAGTGTAGCTGCACGGACACTCAAACTGAGAAAAACAAAAGACAAAAAGAACAACCTAAAGATACTGGAAAATATGTCTAGGATATGCCGTGATATCATCATCTTGTAATTTGCAGGGCAGAACGCATCATTTGGAAACCAGATATGATGTAATATTTTGATGTACTATTTTGTCTGTGTCTGCTGGTAGGAACCTGAGTGATTAAAGGCCTTTACACTATCTTCACCCTTATCATAGGTTCAGTGAGACACAAACGTTCCACATGTGACTGCACACTGTATGTGTACAAGGCTAAGTTGGAAACTCATTCAAATGTTGGTCCAATTTTAAACAAACAACAGGTTTTAGAGCTTATACAGATGCTTTAATGCGTCTTGTGTTTGTGTATGTGTGTGTATGTGCTTGCATTCGTCCATGTGTGTGATATTAGACAGATGGATAGGTTGTGTGTGTGCATGTGTGCTTGTGTCTTTCTGCATTCACAAACTGTGAAGTGTTTTCCCATTGCAAAAGGGACCCCGCCCTTTCAGACAAGGCTGAGTGGGGAAGGCAGACACTAGGTCTGCATACAGCAAATGGTCTTAAGAAAAGAGCCTGCTCCATCAAGCAAAACCTAATAGGAAAATGCACTAGAGTGCCACACTTAATTGCCACTATGCCATGCAAAGCCTGATCAAACACACTTCCAGAGAACCATTAAAACCCCAAATAACTTGAACCAAACATTTCACTCAAGTCGTGTTGTTTAGAAAAAGTACTGATTCAGTAATATGAAGTCCCATAGAATAACCACAGTGTAATTCAATTACAGGTCTTATTACAAATCCTTTATATCCTATGCCACCTGCATACAGTGCATGTTTTCCTTTGTTTTTCACTGTGGATATTTGACAACTTCAGTTCCCACTGTGGCTGACAATCAGGGAAGCACAGTGTGGCCATGCTAACATGCCACCACTGGAACTAGGAAGTCATTGACTTCATTCATTGCTATATGGAGTGGAGTAGTTGCTTGAAAAATAGATGCTTGCAGTAGCCTAGGCCTATAGCTTCACTACTATAGAACCCGAGGTTTTTGCTCAGTAAAATCCCTTTGTATAACCTACTCTTCTCCCTCATTGCTCGCATTTTAAATGTTGTTTGAGTCCTTCTGTGACTGGGACATGGAGGACTCGACTCGACCAGGTCGCATTAGTGCTGCAACGTTGGAGAGTCTGAAGAGTCCTCTGCATCACGACAAGAAGGCCGCATGTAGCATCAACCGCAAATATTTACAGTCCACCAAATAGAGAGACACAAACGACATGTTGACGAGATACATGTAAAGTATTTGATCATTAGCACATACTAAAGAAAACCATGAAGGTGAGGCTTCATGTCTTGGAAGTTATGTTTTAAGGAGGAGCCGACCACTTACGTTTTGATAGTTACTGTATCATCATCGCATCATGCAATTAAACATTGTAGCTGCCAACGTAATATTAGCCTTCTGCGGCCATTTCAACAACCGATACACTTCACCTAAAATGAGTAATATTGTCTATATCAATAACCCCAAATCATCAATCAACAACTACGCACCACGTAAACCAAGGACCATAAAATGGGGGGATTTTTTGTTATTGTGCACAACCTAACTCAAACATAATGTTAATGCCACAGTTAGCCTGTCTTTCGAACTGTACAGAATAAACAAACGTGCTAAATCATTGCCCTCGCAGCATCACCCTGGGCTACCTTCCGCGCAGCGCCACAGATCCGCACGACCACGCCTGTTTGCATCCATTCTACTCTACCGTTATTCCACCCATAATGGAAGTCACAGAACACCATGGAAATCGATAGATATCAGACACTATACAAATGAAATATAATCCAACTTGCGCATAATGTATAATATATGCCTTTAAATAAAGGTATTTCTGATATGAACAGTAGGCCTACAACATCAACATGTCTAATGGTGTTAATTGCGCAGGCCTATGAAAAAAAAACAAATACCGACAAAACATAGTTTAAATCGTATGCCTATATACGTGAGTCACGATTTCATATTTGCTTGATTTCAAAATTTTCCATCATCTCCCAGTAAGTTTAGGTAACCTATTTGCTTTGTAGCCAATCTGTGTAACGGAAACCTCGGCAAAAATTACAACACAACTGGCAATGTGATGAGATAAACTCGTCTGTTTGAAATAACACATTTATTTGACTTACCAATCAAATAATAAGGAACGAACTTCACCTCCTTGAGAGTCCGCAACGGGCAAACGAGAGGCTGGGCAACAAGAGCTGGGAGTGACTGGGAGAATCCGCACTGCCGCCCCCAAATCCAGCAAAAACTGTAGTGCTGCACTGAATTTCGAAGGGGCGGGGATTATAGAGAGCGAAGTAAACCTATCGCCGAGGACTGGCCTACACCATCAAAAAAAGAAGCTATATTTGATATCGATTATGTTTAAAATATATATATATATATATATTGCATAGTCTAGTCTACATCAACATATATGTCCTTTAGTTAGAAAATGTTCCTTCTGTACACTAAATGTGTGTCACTTTGTGGCTTTAAGATGTGTCATTTCCAGTTTTAATGTAGGACTGCAGGCCCTAAAGACACTGAGGCTATCGAAGATAATTACATCTGTGAGTCATATCTACAGTACAACACATTTTTTACACCTCAATTGTCCATGTGAAAAGTTAACTTGTAATATTCTCTTTCATTCATTGCTTGTAGAAGGACAGGGTGTGTCATGATTCTGACTGGCCCTCATCTTGTTCATCCATTGTGCACGCTTATCAATAATGCATTGCAGTCATACACAGGACGTCATAATGGATCTTCAGAAGGACCTCTGATCTACAGTGCCTTCAGAAAGCATTCATACCCCTTGACTTATTCCCAATGTTGTTGTGTTACAGCTTGAATTCAAAATGGATTCAATATTTTTTTTCTCTCACCCATCTATACACAATATCCCATAATCACAAAGTGAAAACATGTTTTTAGAAATTTTTGCAAATTTATTGAAGATGAAATACAGAAATATATCATATACAGGTGACGTTTACAGCTAAGCTTTGCACACACAGATTGCAAAGTATTTGCCCAATATTCTCTATAAAATTATTCAAGCTCTGTCAAGTTTATTGTTGTTCATTGCAAGACAGCCATTTTCCAGTCTTGACATAGATTTTCAAGTCAAAACTATAACACAATGTCATCTTGGTAAGCAACTCCAGTGTAGCTTTGGCCTTGTGTTTTAGGTTAGCGTCCTGCTGAACAATGATTTCATCTTCCAGTGTCTTCATTTTTATTTATGTCAGTTAAGAACAAATTCTTATTTCCAATGACTGCCTAGGAACAGTGGGTTAACTGCCTTGTTCAAGGGCAGAATGACAGATTTTTACCTTGTCAGCTCAGTCATTTGATCTAGCAACCTTTTGGTTACAGGCACAACACACTAACCACTAGGCTTCCTCAGTCTGTTGGAAAGGAAATTGAACCAAGTTTTCCTCCAAGATTTTGCCTTTGCAAAATTTGAATGACATGTTTTTAAATGCGAAAAATCAAATCACATTTTATTAGTCACATGTGCCAAATACAACAGGTGTTCACCTTACAGTGAAACGCTTACTTACAAGCCCCTAACCAGCAATGCAGTTAATAAAAATATGGATAAGAATAAGAAATAAAAGTAACAAGTAAAGAGCAGAAGTTGTCTGGGTAGCCATTTGATGAGGTGTTCAGGAGTCTTATGGCTTGGGGGTAGAAGTAGTTTAGAAGCCTCTTGGACCTAGACTTGGCACTCCGGTACCACTTGCCGTGCGGTAACAGAGAGAACAGTCTATGACTAGGGTGGCTGGAGTCTCAGACAATTCTTAGGGCCTTACTCTGACACCGCCTGGTATAGAGGGGCTGGGCGGTAGGAAGCTTGGCTCCAATGATGTACTGAGCCATTCACACTACCCTCTGTAGTGCCTTGCAGTCGGAGGCCGAGCAGGTGCCATACCAGGCAGTGATGCAACCAGTCAGCATGCTCTTGATTAGTCATCTCCTTTGTCTTGATCAGGTGGAGGGAGAGGTTGTTTTCCTGGAACCACACGGCCAGGTCTCTGACCTCCTCCCTATAGGCTGTCTCATCATTGTCATTGATCAGGCCTACCACTGTTGTGTCGTCTGCAAACGTAATGATGGTGTTGGAGTCATGCCTGGCTGTGCAGTCATGAGTGAACAGGGAGTACAGGAGGGGACTGAGCACGCACCCCTGAGGGGCCCCTGTGTTTAGGATCAGTGTGGCGGATGTGTTGTTACCTACCCTTACCACCTGGGGGTGGCCCGTCAGGAAGTCCAGGATCCAATTGCAGAGGGAGGTGTTTAGTCCCAGGGTCCTTAGCTTATTGATGAGCTTTGAGGGCACTATGGTGTTGAGCTGTAGTCAATGAATAGCATTCTCACATAGATGTTCCTTTTGTCCAGGTGGGAAAGGGCAGTGTGGAGTGCAATAGAGATTGCATCATCTGTGGATCTGTTGGGGCGGTATGCAAATTGGAGTGGGTCTAGGGTTTCTGGGATAATGGTGGTGATGTAAGCGATGACCAGCCTTTCGAAACAGTTCATGGCTACAGACGTGAGTGCTACGGGTCGGTAGTTATTTAGGCAGGTTACCTTGGTGTTCTTGGGCACAGGCACTATTGTGGTCTGCTTAAAACAGGTTGGTATTACAGACTCGTACAGGGAGAGGTTGAAAAGGTCAGTGAAGACACTTGCCAGTTGGTCAGCACATGCTCTGAGTACAAATCCTGATAAATAGTCTGGCCCTGATGGTTCGTCGGAGGGCATAGCAGGATTTCTTATAAGCTTCTGGGTTAGAGTCCCGCTCCTTGAAAGCGGCAACTCTAGCCTTTAGCTCAGTGCTGATGTTGCCTGTAAGCCATGGCTTCTGATTTGGATATGTACGTACAGTTACTGTGGGGACGCGTCATCAATGCACTTATTGATGAAGCCCATGACTGATGTGGTATCCTCCTCAATGCTATCGGAGGAATCACGGAACATATTCCAGTCTGTGCAGGCAAAAAAGTCCTGTAGTTTAGCATCTGCTTCATCTGACCACTTTTTTATTGATCTTGTGCTTCCTACTTTAATTTTTGCTTGTAAGCAGGAATCAGGAGGATAGAATTAAGGTCAGATTTGCCAAATGGAAGGTGAGGGAGAGCTTTGTATGCGTCTCTGTGTGTGAAGTAAAGGTGGTTCAGAGTTTTTTCCCCTCTGGTTACACATTTAACACGCTGATAGAAATGTAAGTTTCACCTCTGGGTGAGGGTTTTCTTGTTTGCTTATGGTAGAATACAGCTCATTCAATGCTGTCTTAGTGCCAGCCTCTGACTGTGGTGGGATGTAAAACAGCTGCGAAAAATACAGATGAAAACTCTCTAGGTAGGTAGTGTGGTCTACAGTTTATCATGAGATACTCTACCTCAAGCGAGCAATAGCTTGAGACTTCCTTAGATATCGTGCACCAGCTGTAATTTACAAAAATACATAGTCCGCCGCTCCTTGTCTTACCAGACGCAGCTGTTCTATCCTGCCGGTGCAGCGTATAACCAGCCAGCTGTATGCTGATAGTGTCATCGTTCACTCACATCTCCGTGAAGCATAAGATATTACAGTTTTGAATGTCCCGTTGGTAGTTCAATCTTTCGCGTTGGTCATCTATTTTATTGTCCAAAGATTGCATGTTTGTTAGCAGAATGGAAGGAAGTGGGGGTTTATTCGATCGCCTACGAATTCTCAGAAGGCAGCCCGCCCGCCGACCCCTTTTTCTCCGCCTCCTCTTCACGCAAATCACAGGGATCTGGGCCTGTTCCTAAGAAAGCAGTATATCATTTGTGAGCCTCGTCAGAGTCATTAAAGGAAAATAATGATTCTGCCATGATTCTGCCAGTCCGTGAGTAATCGCAGTCCTGTTGTCCAGAATTTATTTTCGGTCATAAGAGACGGTAGCAGCAACATTATGTACAAAATAAGTTTTAAAAAAGTTACAACCAACGCAAATAAACACAATCGGTTGGGTGCACATAAAACGTCTGCCTTCTTCTTCTGCACCATCTTACAGTCCTTGCCAATGACAAGCATACCCATAACATGAATCAGCCACCACCAGTGATGTGTTGTGATGGAATTGCCCGAAATATAACACTTAGTACTCAGGCAAAAAAATCTAATCAAATCAAATGTATTTATATAGCCCTTCGCACATCAGCTGATATCTCAAAGTGCTGTACAGAAACTCAGCCTAAAACCCCAAACAGCAAGCAATGCAGGTGTAGAAGCACGGTGACTAGGAAAAACTCCCTAGAAAGGCCAAAACCTAGGAAGAAACCTAGAGAGGAACCAGGCTATGAGGGGAGGCCAGACCTCTTCTGGCTGTGCCGGGTGGAGATTATAACAGAACATGGCCAAGATGTTCAAATGTTCATAAATGACCAGCATGGTCAAATAATAATAATCACAGTAGTTGTCGAGGGTGCAGCAAGTCAGCACCTCAGGAGTAAATGTCAGTTAGCCGATCATTAAGAGTATCTCTACCACCCTTGCTGTCTCTAGAGAGTTGAAAACAGCAGGTCTGGGACAGGTAGAACGTCCAGTGAGCAGGTCAGGATTCCATAGCCGGAGGCAGAACAGTTGAAACTGGAGCAACAGCATGGCCCGGTGGACTGGGGACAGCAAGGAGTCATCATGCCAGGTAGTCCTGAGGCATGGTACTAGGGCTCAGGTCCTCAGAGAGAGAGAAAGAAAGAGAGAAAAAGAGAATTAGAGAGAGCATACTTAAATTCACACAGGACACCAGATAAGACAGGAGAAGTACTCCAGATATAACAAACTGACCCTAGCCCCCGACACATAAACTACTGTAGCATAAATACTGGAGGCTGAGACAGGAGGGGTCAGGCGACACTGTGGCCCCATCCGATGATACCCCCGGACAGGGCCAAACAGGAAGGATATAACCCCACCCACTTTGCCAAAGCACAGCCCCTACACCACTAGAGGGATATCTTCAACCACCAACTTACCATCCTGAGACAAGGCCGAGTATAGCCCACAAAGATCTCTGCCACGGCACAACCCAAGGGGGGCGCCAACCCAGACAAGAAGATCCTCATCAGTGACTCAACCCACTCAAGTGGCGCATCCCTCCTAGGGACGGCATGAAAGAGCACCAGTAAGCCAGTGACTCAGCCCCTGTAATAGGGTTAGAGGCAGAGAATCCCAGTGGAAAGAGGGGACCCGGCCAGGCAGAGACAGCAAGGCCGGTTCGTTGCTCCAGAGCCTATCCGTTCACCTTCCCACTCCTGGGCCAGACTACACTCAATTATATGACCCACTGAAGAGATGAGTCTTCAGTAAAGACTTAAAGGTTGAGACCGAGTTTGCGTCTCTCACATGGGTAGGCAGACCATTCCATAAAAATGGAGCTCTATAGGAGAAAGCCCTGCCTCCAGCTGTTTGCTTAGAAATTCTAGGGACAATTGGGAGGCCTGCGTCTTGTGACCGTAGCGTGTAGGTATGTACGGCAGGACCAAATCAGAGAGATAGGTAGGAGCAAGCCCATGTAATGCTTTGTAGGTTAGCAGTAAAACCTTGTAATCAGCCCTTGCCTTGACAGGAAGCCATTGTAGAGAGTCTAGCACTGGAGTAATATGATCACATTTTATGGTTCTAGTCAGGATTCTAGCAGCTGTATTTAGCACAAACTGAAGTTCATTTAGTGCTATATCCGGGTAGCCGGAAGTAGAGCATTGCAGTAGTCTAACCTAGAAGTAACAAAAGCATGAATACATTTTTCTGCATCATTTTTGGCCAGAAAGTTTCAGATTTTTGCAATGTTACGTAGATGGAAAAAAACTGTCCTTGAAACAATCTTGATATGTTCGTCAAAAGAGAGATCAGGGTCCAGAGTAACGCAGAGGTCCTTCACAGTTTTATTTGAGACGACTGTACAACCATTAAGATTAATTGTCAGATTCAACAGAAGATCTCTTTGTTTCTTGGGACCTAGAACAAGCATCTCTGTTTTGTCCGAGTTTAAAAGTAGAAAGTTTGCAGCCATCCACTTCCTTATGTCTGAAACACAGGCTTTTGGGGCTTCACCATGTTTCATTGAAATGTACAGCTGTGTGTCATCCGCATAGCAGTGAAAGTTAACATTGTGTTTTCGAATGACATCCCCAAGAGATATATATATAAATATATATAAATATATAGTTAAAACAATAGTGGTCCTAAAACGGAACCTTGAGGAACACCGAAATTTACAGTTGATTTGTCAGAGGACAAACCATTCACAGAGACAAACTGATATCCTTCCAACAGATAAGATCTAAACAAGGCCAGAACTTGTCCGTGTAGACCAATTTGGGTTTCCAATCTCTCCAAAAGAATGTGGTGATCGATGGTATCAAAAGCAGCACGAAGGTCTAGGAGCACGGGGACAGATGCAAAGCCTCGGTCTGATGCCATTTAAAGGTAATTTACCACCTTCACAAGTGCAGTCTCAGTGCTATGATGGGGTCTAAAACCAGACTGAAGCATTTTGTATTCATTGTTTGTCTTCAGGAAGGCAGTGAGAAGTGTATTTCTTTGCCACATACAGTATTTTGCCGTATTACTTAAGTGCCTTGTTGCAAACAGGATGCATGTTTTGGAATATTTTTATTTTTTACAAGCTTCCTTCTTTTCACTCTGTCATTTAGATTAGCATTGTGGAGTAACTTCGTTGTTAATCCATCCTCAATTTTCTCATTTCACAACCGTTAAACTCTGTAACTGTTTTAATATCCCTGAGCGGTTTCTTTCCTCTCCGGCAACTGAGTTAGGATGCACGCCTGTACACCATCCAAAGTGTAATTCATAACTTCACCATGCTCAAAGGGATGTTCAGCATCTGCTTTTTCTATTTTTACACATCTACCAATTGGTGTCTTTCTTTGTGAGGCATTGAAAATTGAGGGACCTTACAGATAATTGTATGTGTGGGGTACAGAACATGAACATGGAATGAGTCCATGCAACTTATTATGCAATTTGTTAAGCACTACTGACCTTATTTAGGCTTGTCATGACAAAGGGGCTGACTACGTATTTCAGGTATATATTTTTTTATGAGTTTAGAAAATATATAAATTCCCCTTTGACATTATGGGGTATTATGTGTAGATCAGTGAAATCTCAATTGAATCCAAGTTTTTATTCAGGCTGTAACACAACAACATGTGGAAAGGGTAAAGGGGTGTGAATACTTTCTGAAGGCACTGCACTTTAGGGTAAAGATGAGCATCAATAGAAATGGGAACTGGGAACTGATCTTGTAGCTGGGGGGCTGCTGATCTCTAATCCCAGGTACAAACCACTAACGTTGTGCCCTTGAGCAAGGTACTTGAACAAAGCACTTGGAGAACAAATATACAATAAAATAACTATTCCTCTATTCTTTTATTCTACACAGTTGTACTGAAACCTGATATAGATCCATCACCTGACGCAGATCCACTATTCTATCTAAATGCAGAAAACTGGTGTGGGCTTCATCATAAGGACTATGAAAAGCGATTAGATAGCTCACAAAAACTGTATTCTATGGTTTCAACATGCTCTTTTTTTTTCAAAAATTGTGTGCTGGCAAAGTATATTCAATTTGCTAAATTTTATAAATATAGTCTGTTCATGTTAACACTCCAGTACATCAGCCACAATCTATAGCCACAATAGTCACAATTTCAAATCTTGCTTAGGGCTCCTGATTTGGGGTTAGAATTGGGTATGACAGTTGTACATACCATACACACTATTTTTCTTTAATTGAAAATACCATTTAACAGCAGTTACTTTTGCAGGTTGAACATTTTATTATTTTAATCTTCATCTTACTTTTGACCAAAAATGTAACACAATTGCAACCTATTTCTACTCAGATCTTTACATAAGGCAGCCCCTAAAGTATTAAAATGCCATCAGTGCCATCAGTTGTTAGGCTCTGAGCCTGCAATTTGGGCTGGGGCTTGAACCTCCGCCTGTTGACTGTTGGATCCCTGCCTTTGCAAGACAGTCCCCTCGCCGTCCGCATGCATAGCTCTCCGACCCTCCGCAGCCCTGTCAGAGACTGAGGAGATCCCCTCAAACCCTCCCTCAACCCCTCCCCTATGTGTCATGGGAGTATAGAAGCTGTGAAACAGCTGGCTGGAGGGATGGGTCGGTGAGTGGCAGGCGATGGCCTTGGTGCCTTTAGTGCTGGGGCCCGCCTTTCCGGAGTGGATCCTGCCGTCGTTGAAAACTTGCTGCTGGGGAGAGGTTACCTCTTTCCCCCCCCTTCCTCCCCGCACCGCTGGCAAACATGACCCCTCGGAGTTGATGTATGTGCTCTCCCCGACAGGAGACCATGGTCCAGCCTCGCTCCACACTAAAGCTCCATGTCGCTGGAGAAAGGGGAAACAGACATGAGCATAACTGGGGGGAAGCAGAGGGTGGGAGGGAGGGAGGGAGGGATGGGGGAATGCAGCTGTGGCTGGGAGTTGAGTTCATCACATAGTTCAAACGCTGTCCAAAGTTGACGCCCGATCGAGCAAAGGAAAGTTTTGAGAACGTTTGAAGGCTAATATTAATTTGCTTTGAATCCCATTTTGTTGTATTTCTTGGATCACATTCTGAGAATGTAAATAAGAGCATTATCAATTCATTAAAATACCATCACAGTATAACATTTGTAACATTGCAATATTACATTTGATTTTGGAAAAATACTATACATTCCAGGCCATAACTAATACACATGATTTAACACTGAACCCATGGGCTGATCTCACAGACAGATTAATCCTAGTCCTGGATGAAAAAAAAAATGCTTTCAATGGAGATTCTCCATGGAGAATGGTCAGGACTAGACTTAATCGGTGTCTTGGAAACCTGCCCTATGAGTTTCCAGGAACAAGACTTTATTAAATGTTAGCTGCATAGGATAGAAAGCAGCAACATGACTCTACTGAGAAATTGTATAAATCTTACCCTTCCTTGGTATGGTTGGTCCTGTAATTTCCTTGAATCATATTGGTGAATAAAAGACATGTGCTCGAGCAACACTTTTGGGCTACCAATAGAGCTCAGCATGGGAACTGTGAACCATAAGCCATGTAGTAAAATGTCACTCACTGCAGTTAAATAGTTACATTTTTCTTGCACAGATCTCCTTTCAGATGCAACTAAGCAACACAAATCTATCTGTTTTAATCCATACACTCCTTCAACCCTAAGTGCCAACCTGACATAGTATCAATGCCTTTATTTGAATCTATTGCAAGTGAATGTATAAGATAGAGGCCTAATTGGATAACACCAAACAGTCATGAACGTGCTTGCGCAAACACACACACAAGACACGCACGCACACGCGCTCACCGATTCCTGAAGCAGGCACTCTGTTGTTGTTCCTCCCATGTCTGACCAGGGTGTGTGTTTGTTGAATGGCCTGGTAGTCTTGTCTCTGAGTGCTGTCCTTTCTGTAAGGTGCCTGGGTGCTCACATCGTGATACGATGTATTGGGCCACCAGTGACACTGTTATAAGTCTCATGGAGAGAAAATGAATTATCATGGAATGAAATGTAACTAAACTGGAAGTTATTTTATTTATCCGGCATGGAACTAAACTGGTCATTGCAGAATGATTACAATTATGAATAACATTTCATGGAACATACCTGCTCAGCCATTGTACTCTCTGTCTCCATGTGAGAAATGGGTGCATTCATGAACCTGACATTGGTTCTTATGAACTTGGCATTGTACATTTGTGGGGTATTGTGTATTTTAAGCTGATCATATTCCTTGGGATCTCTCTGAGCATATGAATTTACTTTATAGACTTTATCAGGGTCCAATCTGTCAGGTATCTTTTCATCAAATATCCTGTATGTGTTTGAGCTAAAAACAGAGGAAAATAGTCAATCTACTTAAAGTTTGCAAGAACAAATAAACGTCAGCAAATAGGCCAACCTCCAAATCACATTGTTGCAATAGGACATAGCCTAACAGATAGAAACAATTCACATGTAACTGTATAGCATTGGGTTGTAAATAATTGCCTGCCGTAGAAACGTTTATAAACGACAAACACGAATTTAAAATCATTAAAATAGTCATTAAAATACCTCGTGGTACACTTGTAAGTGTGCACATAATGATTATGAAGAACGTTTATTGAATCAATATCTACTCAATCGTTAGTCATATGTCTTCTGAACATCGAATCTAGGCCTTTTACAATCAGAAATACTGTACTTACTGGAAAGACTCGCGGACTTTCTTCTTTCTTGGCAAGCAGATTTCAGGACACTGATACATTTTACTCATGATAAAGTGTGTGAAAGAAATTGTCGTGTGGACTTTGGCAGCGAATTCATTATTTCCAGGTTGCTAAGCAACTTAATTATTGCGCAGCGCCAATTCAACTGGCGACACAAGTTGGAACAGTGGTCAATGTAACACTAACCATATATATATTGTATATATGTTTTGACAGTTAGCAACCTAGGTATAAATCAATACAAGATCTTGAAATTATTTTTGCTAAACCAATGTAAAATAATGTTAACTCTTAGATCATAAGTGACAACCCTTCCACAAATGCCAAATAAGAAATACATAGGATAATAATTTGTGGTAAATCGTATAACTTGTCGCCTATAAATTGTGTATGCAGGGCTCCTTTGCGAAAGAGGCCTTGGTCTCAACGGGACTCCTTGTGCAAATAAATGTTAAATAAAAACATATGTATTTTTACAGTAGGCCAACCAACTGAACCAGTAGGCCAACCAACAGGATACATCTGAGTAATAGCCTAGGCCTACTGTATTGGTCCAAGCAGTGTTTCTGTGTTGGATGGTGCTGAGCGATTAGTGCTTTTTGAGGTCGGTTCGGTTTCGGTTCGATGATTAAAACATAATTGAATGGTTTTCGAACATCTTTTTCAACAAAAGCATTAGGAAATGAAGTGCTAGCAATTCAGTGAACAACTATCCCAAAATGGAAATATCTGACACGAATAACAAGTAAACAAGTAGAGTAGATCTCTCAGTACCTGTTAATAAATGACATTGACACCGACTAGAATAATTATCTTACAGTACAGGGTCCTCCTCTCGCACATTGCTTGGTCTGCTACTCCATCGTTGTGGACATAGGTATCTCAAAAAAACATGTATGATATCATGCAAGCAACATGATATCATACAGGCTATGTTTTTTTGAGATAGCTAAATCATCTATTTTATTGACTGTGTGATTAATAGTCAGAATAGTGGTTTCACTGTGAAGCTAATATTGCATTAGAGCTGATAATGTTTTGTTTCTACTGAGTAGGCTTGCATTGTGATTCATTCATACAACTATCACACCGTGCATATTATTAAAGGTGATATGATGCAATCTAACTAGATGAGAAGGCCTAAACTACTTCATCCTAATGTAAGCTAAATACATATGATCCAAAACAAATATTAGAATGTAATATAAGATGATATTATAATTAAATAAATGCATATCAAACAGGAATATATATTCAATTAAATTAATACAGCATTGTAATATTATTGATGCTTTTCTCTCTCCTTGCAGGGGATTAGACATACAGTATGAACTGCAGTCATCAGCTGCCCAAGCCTCAAAAACAGAAACATGTGGAGACATCAACACTTGTCATTTTTAATGTTAAAATAAGTAATTCCCAAATGAGGGACATCTCAAGGAGATTAACCTCCTACATTCAGAAACTTGTTCAGTAGGAGGGCAAATTTAGTCATGACAGCCACAGGGTTGTTTTTTTATACACAGGACAAGAGTTTACAGGTTTTTGTTCCAGCCCTTCACTAACACCTAATTAAAGTAATTGTGGTCTAAATTGAAGACTTGCACACTGTAATCCCCACGGCATAAATCATGTCTGTAATTTAGAATGGGCTTCATAAATTACAATGCCATGACAAATCTGTATGATAAACAATAACATGGGTGAATCTTTTTCTATCTAAATTGCGGTGTTGGCTCCTGAATAATACCCTGGGATATGGTAATTATCCTGGTGGCTGGGAGGTTCACCACAAGTTCTTTACATCTGCAGTGTCATTGTGGGATGCGCTTCAACCTGGAACAAGCAGAGACAAGGAAGAAGAAATTAACCTCACTGCTAAAATGTCACTGCTGGTTCAAGTTGCTGAACCCACAACTACCTTTATTAATGTGCAATTGGCCAAGGCTTGGCCCTAATATTACCTAGTAACACTAACCCCAATGGTGCAACACAATATAATAACAGAAAGTGGCAAGAGGCAGTTAGCGAAAGTTAGTTAGGTAAACAGACATTGCATGCAGCTAGCTAGTAAAAGACTCATCAACAGAATGCACAAATAACTTGGCTGGCTAGCAAGCCGTTTTTCATCAGATGTTGTTAAAATGTCTTAACTCCAAATGAGTCGAGCAGGACTGTTTTCTCCAGCCAAGCCAATGCAATGGAGTGAAACGCATTTAGGTGCCCACTTTAGTCCCTGAAATCAAATGGGGGGGGGAAACGATTTGCTATATGTCTTTAGTGCACTAGCAAGTTCACCAATTCATGATATATAAAATTATTGGGTCTTCACAATTGACACATTGCTGAATCTACAATTAGTTAGTTTAGTTGTTAATCTCTATACAGCCGATAAGCAGGATAAGATCGCCTGCTAGCTAGCTATAGCGGCCATGGTGTTAGCTAGCTAGCTAGCTTTGCACCGGGCTGATAAATACCAGTTACTCAACATTTGAATTAAAAAGTCATAGCTATGTGTAACGGATCCCTCTGGAGCTTTCATTGCGCACACCTGCCCTTTGTTCACCATGGTGCTGTCAATTATTGTTCCAATGTCCATTAGTGCGTGTGAGTACCTGTGCTGTGTGTTTTGGGCTTTCATGCCCTTGTGCATTGCGCATTACTTACATTTCCTGAAGTTATTCCGTATTCTTCTAGAAAATGTAATTCGAGGGACTTCTGTCCGCCATTAAATCAGGAATATACATTTTTTCCCGCTGCGCCACAAGGTGTAATGGGATAGCTTCTTCGGTGAAAGATACATGGGATTGGAACATGCCAATTCTGATCTCTTGTTAAACAATCAAAGAGGCTAAATTCACCTGCACAGCTGATCTCAATTGCAACCATTAAAGGTCACATCATTACCACTCCCTAAAAGATGATGTTGGTGTCAAATTGTACCAAAACTTCCTGTTTCCATCACAGCTGCCGTCATTTCTTTTTAATAAGGTATGACTTTATTCACATAAAAACCATGGATGGAAACGTGGTTATAGACAAAAGTTTGTAGAATAGAAATAAAGTATTTCCTCTACTGTGGCAATTTAGCCAACATGTTGTATGAACGGAAACTAATGCTGGTATAGCCTACTGATTGTTATTATTATTTCCTATTTATGTTATACAAAAGCATTTGGGATGGTAATTTCTTACCCAGATTGTGGGTAAAATACCGATGGACTGTTCATATTTGAAATGTGTAACTACATTAAGTCAATAGCGCTTTTTGTGGTCTGGAATCGGACCCACGCTGACACAGTAGGTCTATATCTGCACACAGAAGGCAGTGGCCCTAACCACTAAACGACCACAGACCTTAGGATATGCAACACACTTGTATGTGGTACCATAATGGAGATCAATAAAACGATGGCTGTTGATGAGTATGGCTGCATTTCAGATACATTTTTATCGATTTGAATGTTGCAGTAGGCATAGCTTTTGTGTGAGCGAAAGAGACAATTATTTTGATAGCCCTGATCCCAATGAATCGACTACCACCCGTACGGGAGAACGAGAACTGCTCATTTACAGCCACTCACGAGGCTCATTTGAATATCCTGATGAATTAGGAAAATTAGGAAAATTCTCCATGACAAAAAAGTGGTCAAGTTAAGATCCGACATCTGTATGCTCCAGAGCTGTCTGACGAAATCATTGGACTAGTTCTTCAAAGTAGATTAGGCATACTTTCACAAACTGTCTCTACCCCTCTCGTCATTGTGTACATTCATTTCTCATGCAGTCTGTGTGTATCTAACCTAGCATAGCAGGTGTAAAAGTGTATCCGTCTCTGTCCGAGATGGAAAGAACAGGAGCAATGGATTATGGTCATTGTAGTTAGTTACCAAGTTTCTGCGCTGAACTAGTTCGAATATTTGCTTAATAATGAAAGCTACAACTCCTTTTAGCCCTATAACAGATGCACAATCGAGAGCATCCTGTCGGGCTGTATCACCGCCTGGTACGGCAACGGCTCTGCCCACAACCGTAAGGCTCTCCAGAGGGTAGTGAGGTCTGCACAAAGCATCACCGGGGGCAAACTACCTGCCCTCCAGGACACCTACACCACCCGATGTCACAGGAAGGCCATAAAGATCATCAAGGACAACAGCCACCCGAGCCACTGCCTGTTCACCCCGCTATCATCCAGAAGGCGAGGTCAGTACAGGTGCATCAAGCAGGGACCGAGAGACTGAAAAACAGCTTCTATCTCAAGGCCATCAGACTGTTAATTAATTTATGTGTGGAGGTTAAATATTTCAAAATAATATTTTTGCATTCCCTGCGCCACCTTTTCAGCTGAACGGGGGGGTGGAGTTCCCATAGGGGAACCCATCGCCTTAACAGGTTTTAAACAGCCACCACTAACATTGAGTGGCTGCTGCCAACACACTGACTCAACTCCAGGCACTTTAACAATGGGAATTGATGGGAATTGATGTAAAATATATCAATATATCACTTGCCACTTTAAACAATGCTACTTAATATAATGTTTACATACCCTACATTATTTATCTCATATGTATACGTATATACTGTACTCTATATTATATCATCATCATCTATATCATCTACTGCATCTTTATGTAATACATGTATCACTAGCCACTTTGAACCATCTTGCCTATGCCACTCTGTACCATCACTCATTCATATATCTGTCACGCCCTGGTCGTAGTATTTTGTGTTTTTCTTCATGTATTTGGTCAGGCCAGGGTGTGACATGGGTTTTTGTATGTGGTGTGTAGATAGTGGGATTGTAGCTTAGTGGGGTGTTCTAGGTTAGTCTATGGCTGTCTGAAGTGGTTCTCAATCAGAGGCAGGTGTTCATCGTTGTCTCTGATTGGGAACCATATTTAGGCAGCCATATTCTTTGGTTGTATTGTGGGTGATTGTCCTGAGTGTCTTGATGTCCTTAGTCTGTGTTAGTTTGCACCAGTTAAGGCTGTTTCGGTTTTCACTACGTTTATTGTTTTGTAGAGTTTGTGTTTTGGATTCGTGTTACGTTGTGTGATTAAACATGGATCGCAATATACACGCTGCAGTTTAGTCCGACTCCCCTTCACCACATGAAAACCGTGACAATATCTTTATGTACATATTCTTTATCCCTTTACACTTGTGTGTGTATAAGGTAGTAGTTTTGGAATTGTTAGCTACATTTAAGTCATTTACATTTAAGTCATTTAGCAGACGCTCTTATCCAGAGCGACTTACAAATTGGTGCATTCACCTTATGACATCCAGTGGAACAGCCACTTTACAATAGTGCATCTAAATCTTTTAAGGGGGGTGAGAAGGATTACTTTATCCTATCCTAGGTATTCCTTAAAGAGGTGGGGTTTCAGGTGTCTCCGGAAGGTGGTGATTGACTCCGCTGTCCTGGCGTCGTGGGGAGTTTGTTCCACCATTGGGGGCCAGAGCAGCGAACAGTTTTGACTGGGCTGAGCGGGAACTGTACTTCCTCAGTGGTAGGGAGGCGAGCAGGCCAGAGGTGGATGAACGCAGTGCCCTTGTTTGGGTGTAGGGCCTGATCAGAGCCTGGAGGTACTGAGGTGCCGTTCCCCTCACAGCTCCGTAGGCAAGCACCATGGTCTTGTAGCGGATGCGAGCTTCAACTGGAAGCCAGTGGAGAGAGCGGAGGAGCGGGGTGACGTGAGAGAACTTGGGAAGGTTGAACACCAGATGGGCTGCGGCGTTCTGGATGAGTTGTAGGGGTTTAATGGCACAGGCAGGGAGCCCAGCCAACAGCGAGTTGCAGTAATCCAGACGGGAGATGACAAGTGCCTGGATTAGGACCTGCGCCGCTTCCTGTGTGAGGCAGGGTCGTACTCTGCGGATGTTGTAGAGCATGAACCTACAGGAACGGGCCACCGCCTTGATGTTAGTTGAGAACGACAGGGTGTTGTCCAGGATCACGCCAAGGTTCTTAGCGCTCTGGGAGGAGGACACAATGGAGTTGTCAACCGTGATGGCGAGATCATGGAACGGGCAGTCCTTCCCCGGGAGGAAGAGCAGCTCCGTCTTGCCGAGGTTCAGCTTGAGGTGGTGATCCGTCATCCACACTGATATGTCTGCCAGACATGCAGAGATGCGATTCGCCACCTGGTCATCAGAAGGGGGAAAGGAGAAGATTAATTGTGTGTCGTCTGCATAGCAATGATAGGAGAGACCATGTGAGGTTATGACAGAGCCAAGTGACTTGGTGTATAGCGAAAATAGGAGAGGGCCTAGAACAGAGCCCTGGGGGACACCAGTGGTGAGAGCGCGTGGTGAGGAATACAGATTCTCGCCACGCCACCTGGTAGGAGCGACCTGTCAGGTAGGACGCAATCCAAGCGTGGGCCGCGCCGGAGATGCCCAACTCGGAGAGGGTGGAGAGGAGGATCTGATGGTTCACAGTATCGAAGGCAGCCGATAGGTCTAGAAGGATGAGAGCAGAGGAGAGAGAGTTAGCTTTAGCGGTGCGGAGTGCCTCCGTGATACAGAGAAGAGCAGTCTCAGTTGAATGACTAGTCTTGAAACCTGACTGATTTGGATCAAGAAGGTCATTCTGAGAGAGATAGCGGGAGAGCTGGCCAAGGACGACACATTCAAGAGTTTTGGAGAGAAAAGTGGTCCTTCTGTAGCTCAGTTGGTAGAGCATGGCGCTTGTAACGCCAGGGTAGTGGGTTCGATCCCCGGGACCACCCATACGTAGAATGTATGCACACATGACTGTAAGTCGCTTTGGATAAAAGCGTCTGCTAAATGGCATATATTATTATTATATATTAAAAGAAAGAAGGGATACTGGTCTGTAGTTGATGACATCGGAGGGATCGAGTGTAGGTTTTTTCAGAAGGGGTGCAACTCTCGCTCTCTTGAAGACGGAAGGGACGTAGCCAGCGGTCAGGGATGAGTTGATGAGCGAGGTGAGGTAAGGGAGAAGGTCTCCGGAAATGGTCTGGAGAAGAGAGGAGGGGATAGGGTCAAGCGGGCAGGTTGTTGGGCGGCCAGCCGTCACAAGACGCAAGATTTCATCTGGAGAGAGAGGGGAGAAAGAGGTCATAGCACAGGGTAGGGCAGTGTGAGCAGAACCAGCGGTGTCGTTCGACTTAGCAAACGAGGATCGGATGTCGTAGACCTTCTTTTCAAAATGGTTGACGAAGTCATCTGCAGAGAGGGAGGAGGGGGGAGGGGGAGGAGGATTCAGGAGGGAGGAGAAGGTGGCAAAGAGCTTCCTAGGGTTAGAGGCAGATGCTTGGAATTTAGAGTGGTAGAAAGTGGCTTTAGCAGCAGAGACAGAGGAGGAAAATGTAGAGAGGAGGAAGTGAAAGGATGCCAGGTCCGCTAGATTACTTATTATTATTATTAGCTAGATTACTCGTTGGTTATTACTTCATTGTCGGAACGAGAAGCACAAGCATTTCGCTACACTCGCATTCACATCTGCTAACCATGTGTATGTGACAAATAACATTTGATTTGATTTGGTTATTATTGTGTTATTGGTCTGCAAACAATAGCAAGTCCTACTAGTATGGACTGGGTTTAAAGATACAGTCTGGAATTGATACATCCATTTTTGGATTTTAAATTAATGCCATTGATTCTTGAAGAATATAACGTATGCATAGTTCATGAGTTTAGTACAACGGAACGGTCTTACCCTGACATACAACCAAATAAAAGCTTGTTTTACTCCATTGTTTATAAACAATGTCATTGTAATCAAACAGTGTATAGCTTGAAAACATTGTTGAAACTATCCTCTCGGTGTCATGAACAGGCTAGAGTGCACCTAGAGTGCTGTCTATGAACTTGAGAGGGGTCACATTCCCCAAGCCCCATCCCTCAGCTCAGCTGTATATCAAAATAAGAGGCAGAGCAGCCTATTTATTGTTTTTCGAATTGCAGACTGTAGCTCTAAACTGAGAATATTACATTCCAAGTTACTCACATCTGCGTATGTTGTTAAATAAGTGCAAACAATGACATTTATTTCAACATGACTTCTAAATGACGAAATTGATCGGATAATATGTGATTTAGAAACCCTTGCTCCATCCATGGGGTAGCTTAATGATCCGAATGCAAAATGGCTTTACACTAATAAAGCTGGAGCGGTAAGAGTTTAACCAGTGCAAAGTGCATCTATCTGCTTGGACTGCAGGACACAATGCTTTCCGGAGACACACACACAGACCCCATATATTGACCTTGTATTGTTTTTTTCCCATCTGGGTGGTAAGCCTGTATATAAACCCTTAAGCCTCTGATCTAATCTCGTTGCTGTCAGTTAAGAGGATTGGCTGGCAGTGTATATGCAGATTTACTACAGGCGGCCATGCTGGGAAGTATTTTTTTATTATGATGGGAAAGCAATTTCCTTTTAAATACTTAACATTTTTTATTCTGCAAATGTGTATTCCAGTTCCTGCGCAGGTTCATCTGTTTCCATGCATTTTGCCTGGTCTTTTTTTCTAAATCAAAGTCTGCAAAGTCAAGGAAAACTGAATCTGATTTAGTGTATACTTTTTTTTGTGGAGCAAGAGCAAAAACTCCTGCCTAGATGGTCAACTGCCCCTTAGGCCGTTTCAAACCAGAGAAGTTGGTTCTATGTGGCATCGATATGAGTCAGAAACATTCATTTCAGAGTCAAAATTGATGACAAAGTATAAAACTGTGTTTTGTAAGTGAATTTATCACAACTACTGGAGGGTTGGGTATGGATTACTTAAAGCCAATTTATGGACATTCTGGTGTCTGCATTGAACATACAGCATTTACTATGATGCGGCCTATGCAGAAGTCAGGGCATTCATACTTGTGCTTCTCAGAGCAGAGCTGTTGTCAAGGAAGTGAGTTTGTGTTTATACAGGACATATCGCCGCCATCTCCCATGAACCAATGTTAATACGAAGCTATATTGTTACAAAATTTGGGAGGTCACGGCGAGACGGCACGGAGCTCGATTTGGCCTCTGCAAGCCTCCTCAAAGTTACATTCAACATGGTTACTTCTGCTGCCTGTCAACCGTCAAACTACTGGTGATGGTGAGTACGTTAGTAGATAGTTGTTCCTATGCAACATTATTTGATAATGCTAGCGAGCTAAGAACATCAAGCTAACGTGTAATGTGATGTAGCATGTCAGAAGGGACAAAAGGTGATACAAATAAGACAGGTATAATATTTGTACATTGTTATATTAGCAGAACATTGCTTTTAACAATATTATGTGTAGTATGGTATGTTCTACATGGAACTGTTACACTTGAAAGTTATCAAAACACTTTATCAGCTTCCTCCTGGAGGTAGCTTTGAATTTGGCAGTAGCCTAGAGAGTGGTGTGAGAAGAGTGCCATCCTCCTGCATCTCACATCTGTCTGTAGTTATTGAACTCTGCCTTCTGGACCCATGGGTTGAGGCAAACTCTGTCATATCCAGGATGAGGTGCACTCCACCCCTCCTGCCACCTGATTGCACCTGTCCATAACCTGAAATACATTACATAGATGGAATGGACTTCATCCCCCACTGGAGACTTGAAGACAGAACCTCACCGGAGAGCTGTGCATGTCAGCGTGTGGACATCCAACGAGACAGTTGAAGTTGTACTCTACACACAACTTAGTAGTTCCCCAATGTTGTTTCTAGGGATGGGCATGAGTAATCGAGTACTCAAGTACTCAAACAGACATCAAAACACAATCTTTAACCAGAGATTACATTTTTTACAAATACTGTAAAACTATTTGGTCAAAATGTAGTCTTGAAGCAAATCTAATTTGCTCTGATTCTAGCGTACCATTTGTTCATGTGCATCTCCCTAAATTCACTTTCCCCACCTTGTCTCACTCACTCAATTGCTTTCTAACCGCTCCCTCTACACATTCTTGCTCCTTTAAAGCCGATTTATCTGTCTGCAGTGGCCATACAGCATTTATAGCAATGAGGCCTCTACAGAAGTCAGAGCATTGATACTTCTTGCGCATCGTGGGGCTGTCATATGTGTCCAATAAATTGTTCTGCACCGCACCACTCATAGTTATTCAGGGAGAATCTCTATCCCAATAACTACTAGACACTGGCTAAAAGAAAATACCTTACCTCTTTTGAGATGTTGAAGTCCGTTTCCCAGTGTTTGACATAGGAGCTCAGCCAAGATAGCATGAAGTAAAATGGCTGCACCGTTTTTCCACCTGCATCTCCATTCCGAATCTCCACATTGCCAACACAATTAGCTTACTTACCCAAATCCAAATAGCAGATGTTCTGAAAGAGCTGCAAAACCTGAACCCGTACAAATCAGCTGGGCTTGACAATCTGGACCCTCTATTTCTGAAACTATCCGCCGCCATTGTCGCAACCCCTATCACCAGCCTGTTCAACCTCTCTTTCATATCGTCTGAGATCCCCAAGGATTGGAAAGCTGCCGCAGTCATTCCCCTCTTCAAAGGGGGAGACACCCTGGACCCAAACTGTTACAGGCCTATATCCATCCTGCCCTGCCTATCTAAGGTCTTCAAAAGCCAAGTCAACAAACAGGTCACTGACCATCTCGAATCCCACCGTACCTTCTCCGCTGTGCAATCTGGTTTCCGAGCCGGACACGGGTGCACCTCAGCCACGCTCAAGGTACTAAACGATATCATAACCGCCATCGATAAAAGACAGTACTGTGCAGCCGTCTTTATCTACCTTGCCAAGGCTTTCGACTCTGTCAATCACCATATTCTTATCGGCAGACTCAGTAGCCTCGGTTTTTCTGATGACTGCCTTGCCTGGTTCACCAACTACTTTGCAGACAGAGTTCAGTGTGTCAAATCGGAGGGCATGCTGTCCGGTCCTCTGGCAGTCTCTATGGGGGTGCCACAGGGTTCAATTCTTGGGCCGACTCTTTTCTCTGTATATATCAATGATGTTGCTCTTGCTGCGGGCGATTCCCTGATCCACCTCTACGCAGACGACACCATTCTGTATACTTCCGGCCCGTCCTTGGACACTGTGCTATCTAACCTCCAAACGAGCTTCAATGCCATACAACACTCCTTCCGTGGCCTCCAACTGCTCTTAAACGCTAGTAAAACCAAATGCATGCTTTTCAACCGTTCGCTGCCTGCACCCGCACGCCCGACTAGCATCACCACCCTGGATGGTTCCGACCTTGAATATGTGGACATATACCTATAAGTACCTAGGTGTCTGGCTAGACTGTAAACTCTCCTTCCAGACTCGTATCAAACATCTCCAATCAAAAATAAAAAATCTAGAGTCGGCTTTCTATTCCGCAACAAAGCCTCCTTCACTCACGCCGCCAAACTTACCCTAGTAAAACTGACTATCCTACCGATCCTCAACTTCGGCGATGTTATCTACAAAATAGCTTCCAACACTCTACTCAGCAAACTGGATGCAGTTTATCACAGTGCCATCCGTTTTGTCACTAAAGCACCTTATACCACCCACCACTGCGACCTGTATGCTCTAGTCGGCTGGCCCTCGCTACATATTCATTGCCAGACCCACTGGCTCCAGGTCATCTACAAGTCCATGCTAGGTAAAGCTCCGCCTTATCTCAGTTCACTGGTCACGATGGCAACACCCACCCGTAGCACGCGCTCCAGCAGGTGTATCTCACTGATCATCCCTAAAGCCAACACCTCTGTCATTGCCAACAAAGGGTATATAACAAAGTATTGAGATAAACTTTTGTTATTGACCAAATACTTATTTTCCACCATAATTTGCAAATAAATTCATTAAAAATCCTACAATGTGATTTTCTGGATTTCTTTTCTCATTTTGTCTGTCATAGTTGAAGTGTACCTATGATGAAAATTACAGGCCTCTCTCATCTTTTTAAGTGGGAGAACTTGCACAATTGGTGGCTGACTAAATACTTTTTTGCCCCACTGAGCTGTTGCCAGATAATTTAATGTTCATTTTTTTTTAACCTTAAGCCACCTCCAATGGCGTTTTAGAGACTTTGGCAGTACGTCTAACCGGCCTCAAAACCACAGACCTCCCTCGTGTAACCACGCCAGCCCAGGATCTCCACATCCGGCTTTTTCACTTGCGGGATCGTCTGAGACCAGCCACACAAACATTTGATGGACCTGAGAAGTATTTCTGTCTGCAATAAAGCCCTTTTGTGGGGAAAACCTCACTCTGATTGGCTGGGCCTTGCTCCACAGTAGGTGGGCCAGTCTCCCAAGTGGGTGGGCCTATGCCCCTCCCATGGCCACCCATAGCTGCGCCCCTGCCCAGTCATGTGAAATCCATAGATTAGGGCCTAATTTATTATTTTATATTGACTGATTTCCTTATATGAATTGTAACTCAGTAAAATCATTGAAATTGTTGCGGTTATATTTTTGTTCAGTATAGTGAAACGTTGGCTAATCACAGACTATGTCCTACAGATCAATCCAGCTGCTGATGATGACGTTGACACCAGCTTCAGTAGTACAGAGCCTGTAGACCCATTGGATGAAAGTGTTCAGCCTGGAATGAACTCAAGCTCAACATGATCTGACTTTAAAGCAAGCCGACAGCCAAACGTATTTATGAAAGCAACAATACCCTCTTGAGAAAACAAAATCACTAATACACCAAGTGCTCCTCAAACTTTTCACATTCTTGCAGTCAGTTCTTAGGCATAGGGGAGAGGGGCTGTTAGTATCCCCGTTGAGCTTATTCGCTCTACTGTTGGCAGTGCTTGTCTAGTCAACAGCACAACTGTAGGTGGTCATGCACGACTAGACTCTCTACAAGTCAAGCCCCACTCAAACTTTTCACACCTTTGTTAACAGTCCATCTCAATGCCCCATTATTGACTCTGAGTGTAATTAAACACATAACAGTCTACTGTACCCTTTTATGTTTACAGATGAACATGTTTTAATGTATGGTTACACATCATCATGATCGGTCTTCATGTCTTTCCAGGAGACTTGCAGAACAAACAAATCTTCTGCGTGAGGTCGAAGCAGTGGCTGGTGAAGAAAGAGAGGCTTGTCTACTTGGCTGTGGAGTGCAGAAAGGACCAGACTGTTGTCTACAAGGAGCCAGAGTCACAGCCCCCCAAACCTAACATCCCTGCCAACATCGCTGCAGTGCCAAAGCTTGCTAAACCTGCTGCCATTACCCAAAACAAGGAGAGGTTCACCAGCTGAAGAACATTCTGGAACTTGCCTGGGACATTCTACCAACACAACATCCGTATTCTGTTAGACTGATGTTGTAGTATAATCTAAAATTGTAATGGAGACGCAGGGAGCTCCTCCTCTGAGTGCTAGATGAAGGGGAGTAATCAGGGAAGTGATGAACTCCCCCCTCCGACGTGCAGCCCCAGCCGCAGGACAACGCCGGCCCCGAGGGCGAAGAGCGGCCGGTCAGGACGGCGAAGGTGGATTAGTCTGTCAATGTAGCAAATAGGTAGACATGGCTTGTTTTCAGGACAAAGTTGATTTGTTCTGGGGACTGTGGTAATTTTACACAGCAGTATGCAGGAATACAGTATATACAGTAGACAAAATACTAATTTTAACGCATTTAATAAATACTACAGTTCTACAAAGGGAATAATTGCATATGGTGTGTTTGGGTGGTGCAGTGAGGTGTTCGGAGTCACTTTGATACAATGGGAGTTTGCTGTTATGGGACCTTTCACATCTGGTCTTGAGTCATACATTTCTTTGTATCCAAGCGGTATCATCTGTGAGAGAAAGAAGAAAACGCTATTACACATTCATGGAATACTGTCTGTATTCCTACTGTAGCAACATGCAGTAGAATATGAGACATCTCACAGACATGTTAACTAGCTAGCTAGCTACAACACACAGGTATACGTACCCCAAGTCTAATATGAGTCATCAAGCCAAAGTCATTCCTTTATTCTCAAGTATCATCATCAAAACATTTCTCAAATTTTGCTCATAATGAGAGGCACTGGGGCTAGTTAGCTAGCTACAACGTTAGACTACAGTACATTTTAGGTTTAGCAAACAACACAACTCGCCGAATTGATCACCAAATTGTACTGAACAACACTGCTTGCTGGTCTCGTAATTATTTTTCTTGCCATCTCAACTTCTCTTCAGTGTATTCTGGCTCAAATAAATAGGGCTGTATGTTCCTATGTAAAAGAAAATAAAGGATTTGTCGTTCAGCTCTTCTTAGAAAGAGGAAGCAGTCATTGCAGCAAATTATTGAGCATTCTCGGTAACATAGCTCCTGTGAACCTGTAAACTAGTACCGCCCCCATTTTTAAAAGCTTGCTTTCGAGGGTGGGAACAAGGAAGTATGGCTCCCGTCTTTGCAAAGCCAGGTAAAACGAGTCAATCTAGATATCCTGCAATGTCCTGGCAGATAGGAACACCGTTGAGAAAAGTCCAATGGCTCTATTGAACAAGGACAACCATATCTACCTGCGTGATCATGCAGTCGGCGAAACACAAAGGCCACAATAATTGCTTAGAAACGTAACTCCATTCATTTTTTGATCAGACAGCAAGCTCAATCAACCAATGACATCATAATTGTCTGAATCACCCTCTCATCACTCTCTGGAAAAACACCCCAAAAAGTCTCTAGCGGTGAAGTTTCCCTTTAAGGGAAGTACACAAACGCTGGCTATCCTTGCATAGGAAAGAGAGTTGTGAGGAGGGCAAAGCACTGCCAATATTGGTTGATTTCTTCCACAGGTGGAGCTACATCTCACTCAAATAGGCAGGTTTTCAGCTTGTGATGACTGGACAGGCTTTCAGCTTGTAATGATTTTACTTTACTGTAACCTACATCCCAATACAATAACATTAATGTTGTTATTTGGATCATGGACATTCGTGTAGTGAACTTGTATGAAGGGCATTCTATAATGATAAAGTTCAATGATACACTTACTGGGCAGTTTATTAGGTAATACCCGTTCATGAAAGTGGATCGCTCCATTTTCCGTGGCTTGCTACAATGCCTTCAGAAAGTATTCATACCTCTTGATTTATTCCGCATTTTGTTGTGTTACAGCCTGAATTCAAAATGAATTAAATAACATCTACACATCTACACTCACCCATCTACACACAATACCCAATAATGACAAAGGCAAAACATATTTTTAGAGGTTTTTGCAAATTTATAGAAAATTAAATACAGAAATGTCTAATTTCATAAGTACTCACTACACTTTTGGCGGTGATTACAGCTGTGGGTCTTTCTTGGTAATTCTCTCTAAGAGCTTTCCACACCTGGATTGTGCAACATTTGCCCATCATTCTTTATACAATTCTTCAAGCTTTGTCTAATTGGTTGTTGAACATTGCTAGACAAACATTTACAGGTCTTACCATAGATTATCAGTAGATTTAAGTCAAAACTGTAACTTGGCCGCTCAGGAACATTCACTGTCTTCTTGGTAAACAACTCCAATGTAGAGTTGGCCTTATGTTTTAGGTTTTTGTCCTGCTGAAAGGTGAATTAATCTCCCAGTGCCTGGTGGAAAGCAGACTGAACCAGGTTTTTCTCTAGGTTTTTGCTGTGTATTTAACTCTATTCTGTTTCTTTTTTATCCTGAAAAACTCCCCAGTCCTTAACGATTACAAGCATAACCATAACATGATGCAGCCACCACTATGCTTGGTATTATATGAAGAATGGTACTCAGTGATGTGTTGGATTTGCCCCAAATATAACGCTTTGTATTCAGGAAAAAACGTTTTTTCTTTGCCACATACAGTATTTTGCCGTATTACTTAAGTGCATCATTGCCAACAGATTGCATATTTTGGAATAGGTTTATTCTTTACAGACTTCCTTCTTTTCACTCATTTAGGTTAGTATTGTGGAGTCACTTCAATGTTGTTGATCCATCCTCAGTTGTTTTCTCATGTAACATATACTAATAGGTGCCCTTCTTTGCGAGGCTTTGGAACCTCCCTGGTCTTTGTGGTTGAATTTGTGTTTAAAATGCACTGCTTGACTGAGGGAGCTTATATATAATTGTATGTGTGGGGTACAGAGAGGAGGTAGTCATTCAAATGTATTTAGGCTTGCCATAACAAATGGGTTGAATTTTTGTTTGGAACATTATTCTAATTTTACATTATTTTTTTGGTATTTTATTATGATCCCCATTAGCTGTTGCAAAAGCAGCAGCTACTCTTCCTGGGGTCCACACAAAACATGAAACACAATACAGAATTACATAATACAGATCATTAGACAAGAACAGCTTAAGGACAGAACTACATACATTCTTAAAAAGGTACACGTAGCCTACATATTAATGCATCCACACAAACTAGGTCAAATTGGGGAGAGGTGTTGTGCCACGAGGTGTTGCTTTATCTGTTTTTTGAAATCAGGTTTGCTGTTTATTTGAGTAATATGAGACGGAAGGAAGTTCCATGCAGTAAGGGCTCTATATAATACTGTACGTTTTCTTGAATTTGTTCTGGTTATGGTCAATAATATCAAAGGCTGCACTGAAATCTAACAGTACAACTCCCACAATGTTCTTATTATCAATTTCCTTCAACCAATCATCTGTCATTTGTGTCAGTGCTGTACATGTTGAGTGCCCATCTCTATAAGCATGTTGAAAGTCTGTTGTTAATTTTTTTACAGCGAAATAGCATTGTATTTGGTCAAACACATTTGTTCCCAACAGTTTGCTAACAGCTGGCAGCAAGCTGATAGGTCTGCTGTTTAGAACCAGTAAAGGCCGCTTTACCACTCAGATAGGAGTGGCTATAGAGTCAGCCACCATTTCCATCTAAGTTGCCAATGCCAGGAGGTTTGTCATTATTGTTAAAGATTGTTAATCGTTAACAATCATTTTTCCACCTCTCCTACACTAACTTTACAAAATTCAAACTTGCACTGCTTTTCTTTCAGTATTTGTTTTTTATACATACATATAATTGCTCACTTTTTGTTGTGGGAATTCCCTGCCTAAGTTTGCAAATTAAATAATCCTTAAAATAATTGGCAACATCAAATGGTTTTGTGATGAATAAGCCATCTGATTCAATAAAAGATGGAGTTGAATTTGTCTTTCTGCCCATAATTTAATTTAAAGTTCAAGTTTGTTTCCATCATTCTTTATATCATGGATCTTGGCTTCATAATAAAGTTTCTTCTTTTTGTTGAGTTTAGTCACAAAATGTCTCAATTTGCAGTAAGTAAGCCAGTCAGATGTACAGCCAGACCTATTAGCCACTTCTTTTTCAACCATACAGTTTTTTAAATTCCTCATCAATCCATGGAGCCTTAACTGTCAGTTTCTGAACAGGTGCATGTTTATCAATCGGAAGAAGCAATTTCATAAATGCATCAAGTGCAGCGTCTGGATGCTCCTCAATCACATCAGACCAACAAATCTTTTTAACATCATCCACATAAGAGTCACATCGTTTGTATGATCTCTTATACACTATTTTAGGCCCAGCTGTTGGAAATGTGGCTTTCCTGGATATAGCCACTATATTGTGATCACTGCATCCAATGGGTACGGATATAGCTTCAGAACAAAGTTCTACAGCATTAGTAAAAATGTGATCGATACATGTGGAAGATCTTGTTTGTGTAGTGTTTATAAACACCCTGGTAGGTTGATTAATAACCTGAACCAGATTACAGGCACTGGTTACAGTGAGAACCTTCCTCTTGAGCGGACAGCTTGATGAACACCAGTCAATATTCAGGTCCCCAAGAAAGTAGACCTCTCTGTTTACATCACATACACTATCAAGCATTTCACACATATTATTTAGATAGACTGATAGCACTTGGCGGCCTATAGCAACACCCCAAAAGAAAAGGCTTTAGATGAGCCAAGTGAACCTGCAACCACAACACTTCAATAACACTTGACAAAAGAACTTCTCTAAGCATTACAGGGATATGGCTCTGAATATATACAGCAAATCCTCCCCCATAAGCATTTCTGTCTCTTCTATAAATGTTATATCCTTGTATTGCTACTGATGTATCATCAGTAGCAATTGTGTGTAGGCCAGTGACCCAAAAAAATCCAAATGTAATACATTTCAAATTCAGCCTGTAATACAACAACATTTGGAAAAAGTAAAGGGGTGTGAATACTTTCTGAAGGAACTGTATAAAAAGCAGGCATACAGGCATCCAGTTACTGTTCGATTGAACGTTTGAATGGGCAAAACAAGTGACCTAAGCGACTTTGAGTGCGGTGTAATCATGTGGCAGGTGCACCGGATCCAGTATCTCAAACGGTCGTGCTCATGGGTATTTCACGCACGACAGTGTTTAGGGTTTACAGAGAATGGTGCGACAAACAACATCCAGTCAGCGCCAGTCCTGTGGGAATAAACTGGTCATTGATGAGAGAGGTCAAAAGGATAATGGTAAGAATCGTGCAAGCTAATAGGCGGGCCACAAACAGACATAACGGTGCAGTACAACAGTGGTGTGCAGAACGGCATCTCGGAACGCAGAACTCATCGATCCTTGTCACGGATGGGCTATCGCATCTGCTGATCACACTGGGTTCCACTCGTATCAGCTAAAAACAAGAAGGGGCTCCAATGGGCACGCGATGGCGTACACTGGAAAATTGAGGAGTGAAAAAACATTGGCCGGAACACGACAGAAAGTTCAGTTTAATCGAGTGGCCTGCGCAGACCCCAAACCTCAACCCAATGGAGCATCTTTGGGATGAGATGGAACGGGCTGTTCACAGCATGGATGTGCTGCTGTCCAATCTGCAGCAACTAGGTAATGCCATCGCGTCAGCTTGGACCAACATCCCTGTGGAATGTTTCCGACACCTTGTTGAATGCCCTGAAAAATTCAGACTGTTAAAGAGGCAAAGGGGGGTCCGACCCGGTACTAGATATGTGTACCTAATAAATTGTCCGGTGAGTGTGTGTTGAATCCATGTTGAGAAAAACAACTCTGCAGATCCTCAAAATATTTTTAATATTTAAAACTACTGAAAATGTTCACACAGTGGTTTCACAAAATTATTTTATTTCTGTCTTTGATGGGATGAACTCAACATTGTAAAGGTTGACTATTATTGACATATATGGTGGCATTTAAGTGCAATTTAAAAGTTGCATTTAGCAAACTAATCATGTCAAACTTCTGTTGTGGGTTACATGATAACAGAGCATTCAAATGACTTCTTCAAACAATAAATCAATGGCATAACAGGCCTCAGAATGACATTTAAAACTGTGAAGACACGAATATTACAGGTCAAATCAAGCACCTTAGAAGTTGAGAAGCTACTAATTCCTTTGTGGCAGGCCTCAGGGTGGATACTTGCTGCTGCGGTGCTTTGTCGCTGCTCTGGCAGTCAGTAGCGAGTGCCAAAGCCATGGATTTCCAGTTTGGGGATGTCCCTCTCGTTAGAGAACTCGGCGTGGTCAATGCGTGAGCTGGGACTCCCCACCTTACTCAGCCACACCTTCCTACGGAAAGAGAGAGAAAAGGCCCACAATTCTGAGTCAAAACAACACCTCACAAACTGTCACTGGTATTCAAAACCAGGACTATAAAAGACACGCAACATGATTTTTCAGTTTCAGGCAATAATCTCTTCTGATAATATAGTATGTAGTTCAGGTGTTTTAATTAGGCTTTTGGGACTACTCCATTGATTCCATTGTACTGGACTAAACAAAATAAAGGGCAGACAATGTATTAAACAATCTATTTGACCCAGGTCTGGTGTCAATGCATTGACAGACATAACAATAAATATTGACAGCTACAGCCAAGATTTGGCTGTAATAGGCCATGTGTTTTGAGTCCCCAGCATAACGCAAACACAATGGGAGCAATTCATGATGGTGATAATCATCTCATGGGTGCAAGCGATGAGCTACCACCAGAGGACCTATGTTCCCTTTCCTCGCAGTCTGTACACTACATCCCTCATGCTGTATTCAAGTGAATCAAGAGGTCACTAAATGCATTATGGTCCTCAGAGGGCCCATCACTCCATTCTTATTGGATGAGTGCGAGCAGGAAGGCGCACCGGTTGGCAGTCGGAAGCTTTTTTTGAAGGTGCGTCTGTGTTGAGACTGCCGGGAAACATCTTGCGTTGGAGGCTAGGATGGAGGAAATTGACTAACAACCAAAGAGAGATGTATGTGTCGTTGCCATGGAAGAGATGTCTCATTCTCTCTTACAAGGGTGCATTGATATTCCCTTTCAATGAAATACAAGTAATTCTACTAGTGGTTCACTAGGCTATGTATTATCAAGTTGAGCACAGAGAGTGTCTGAGCTTTGGGAATACAGGATTTTTTTTAAAGCCTAGAAAATACAGACTACCCAGTAATAAAAAAATGCTGTCTAGTTAACTCTGACAATGTTATATCGCAGTGCTGTCAAATTTGTTGATTATTGTGCATTGTCCCTGACACAAACTATATAAATAACTCAAGTGTTATCAATACTGACATTGTAAATATAGGATACACACCAAGGTGTATAAAATAGAAAAAAAAACACTGAAAATTACAAATCTACTAAATAAAAAAATAAACGCAACATGTAAAGTGTTGGTTCCATGTTTCATGAGCTGCAATGAAAGGTCCCAGAATTGTTGCATAAGCACAAAAAGCTTATTTCGCTCAAGTTTTGGGCACAAGTTTGTTAGTGAGCATTTCTACCTGACAGGTGTGGCATATCAGAAGCTGATTAAACAGCATGACCATTACACGGGTTACACGGAGTGCAACCACCTAGCAGACTGGGTATAGTAACTGCTGATGGTGAAGGAGACCAGATTACAGAGGGAATATACCCAAAAGGGCTTTGTAGATGAACACATTCCAATGTAGCTTTCTGCGCAAATAATGTCTCGAATTTTGAGGGAACTTTCTGACATAGATGTCTCAACTTTTGAGGGTGAGCGTGCAATTGGCATGCTGACTGCATAAATATCCACTAGAGTTGTTGCCAGAGAATTTAAAATGTTAATTTGTCTACCTTAAACCACCTCCAAAGTCGTTTTAGAGACTTTGACAGTACGTCCAACCGGCCTTAATCAAATCTAATTTTATTTGTCACATACACATGGTTAACAGATGTTAATGTGAGTGTAGCGAAATGCTTGTGCTTCTAGTTGACAGTGCAGTAATATCTAACAAGTAATCTAACAATTACCCAACAATTACCTAATACACACAAATCTAAAAGGGGTGAATGAGAATATGTACATATAAACATATGGATGAGCGATGGCCGAGCGGCATAGGCAAGGTGCAATAGATGGTATAAAATACACTATATACATATGATATTATGAATGCAAGATATGTAAACATTATTAAAGTGGCATTGTTTGTGTGTGTGACTAGTGATCCACTTATTAAAGTGGCCAGTGATTGGGTCTCAATGTAGGCAGCAGCCTCTCTGAGTTAGTGATTACTGTTTAGCAGTCTGATGGCCTTCAGAGAGAAGCTGTTTTTCAGTCTCTCGGTCCCAGCTATGATGCACCTGTACTGACCTCGCCTTCTGGATGGTAGCGGTGTGAACAGGCAGTGGCTCGGCTGGTTGTTGTCCTTGATGATCCGTTTGGCCTTCCTGTGACATCAGGTGCTGTTGGTGTCAGAGGGGCAGGTAGTTTGACCCCAGTGATGCGTTGTGCAGACCGTACCACCCTCTGGAGAGCCTTGCGGTTTAGGGTGGTGCAGTTGCCGGGACGATATATGATATGATATATATCTCTCTATGATATAGCCTGACAGGATGCTCTCGATTGTGCATCTAAAGGTTTGTCAGGGTTCCGGGTGACAAACCACATTTTTTCAGCCTCCTGAGGTTGAAGAGGCGCTGTTGCGCCTTCTTCACCACAATGTCTGTGTGGGTGGACCATTTCAGTTTGTCTGTGATGTGTACACCGAGGAACATATAACTTTCCACCTTCTCCTCTGCTGTCCCTTCGATGAGGGTTGGGGGTGCTCCCTTTGCTGTTTCCTGAAGTCCACAATCCTCTCCTTCGTTTTCTTGACGTTGAGTGAAAGGTTGTCTTCCTGACACCACACTACGAGTGCCCTCACCTCCTCCATAAAGACTGTCTCATTGTTGTTGGTAATCAAGCCCACTACTGTTGTGTCGTCTGCAAACTTGATGATTGAGTTGGAGGCGTGCATGGCCACAGTCGTAGGTGAACAGGAAGTACAGGAGGGGGCTGAGCACACACCCTTGTGGGGCCCCAGTGTTGAGGGTCAGCGAAGTGGAGATGTTTCCTACCTTCAAAACCTGGGGGGTGGCCCGTCAGAAAGTCCAGAACCCAATTGCACAGGGCGGGGTTGAGACCCAGGGCCTCCAGCTTGATGATGAGCTTGGAGGGTACTATGGTGTTGAATGCTGAGCTGTAGTCAATGAACATCATTTTTACATCGGTATTCCTCTTGTCCAGATGGGATAGTGCGATGGTGATTGCATCATCTGTGGACCTGTAGGGGCGCTATGCAAACTGAAGTGGGTCTAGGGTAGCCGGTAAGTTGGAGGTGATATAATCCTTTACTAGTCTCTCAAAGTTACTACATGATGACAGAAGTGAGTGCTACGGGGCGGTAGTCATTTAGTTCAGTTATCTTTGCCTTCTTGGGTACCGGAACAATGGTGGCTGTCTTGAAGCATGTGGGGACAGCAGACTGGGATAGGAAGTGATTGAATATGTCCGTAAACACATCAGCCAGCTGGTCTGCGAATGCTCTGAGGATGCGGCTAGGGATGCCTTCTGGGCCAGCAGCCTTGTGAGGGTTAACCCATTTAAATGTTTTACTCACGTCGGCCATGGAGAAGGAGAAGGGGGAGCATAGTCCTCATTAGCGGGCCGCAACGGTGTCACTGTATTATCCTCAAAGCGGACAAAGGTGTTTAGTTTGTCTGGAAGCGTGACGTCGGTGTCCGTGATGTGGCTGTTTTTGTTGTTGTTGTAGTCTTCGACTTCCTGTAGACCCTGCCACATACGTCTTGTGTCTGAGCCGTTGAATTGCGACTCCACATTGTCCCTGTACCGGCATTTTGCTTGTTTGATTGCCTTGCAGATGGAATAACTACACTGTTAATATTCAGCCATATTTCCAGACCTCTTTCCATTGTTAAATGCGGCGGTTCGCACGTTCGCAAATCCCGCCATCCATGGTTTCTGGTTAGGGTAGGTTTTTTAGTCACAGAGGGTACCTTATCTCCAATGCACTTCCTTATAAACTCACTCACTGAGTCAGCGAATAGATCGATGTTGTTCTCTGAGGCTGACCAGAACATATCCCAGTCCGCGTGATCAAAACAATCTTGAAGCCTGGATTCTGATTGGTCAGACCAGCGTTGAATGATCCAGTCACTTGCACATCCGGTTTGAGTTTCTGCCTATAAGATGGGAGGAGCAAGATGGCGTCGTGGTCGGATTTGCCAGCCCAGGACCACCAAATCTGGCTTCTTCACCTGCGGGATCATCTGAGACCAGCCACCTGCAGCTGTTGAAACTGAGGATTACTTATATCTGTAATGAAGCCCTTTTTAGGGGGGGGGGGTAGCCATGGCTGCGTCGCTGCCCAGTCATGTGAAATCCATAGATTAGGGCCTAATCAATTTATTTAAATTGACTGATTTCCTTATATGAACTGTGCAACTCAGTAAAATCTTTGAAATTGTTTCATTTTGCATTTATATTTGTTGTTCAATATACATTGACAAACTACTATAGCACATTTCTGAATCACAGACCACACACACACAAACAGAGCATTTTAAATAGGTACCACATTCGGACACAGGCTATTACAGTATTATACACAATGTATTAAGTGCATAATATATGCCATTTAGCAGACGCTTTTATCCAAAGCGACTTACAGTCATGTGTGCATACATTCTACGTATGGGTGGTCCCGGGAATCGAACCCACTACCCTGGCGTTACAAGCGCCATGCTCTACCAACTGAGCTACAGAAGGACCACAGATCTGCCCAGTTCTTCAGGAAACTAAACCCTAACAAAAGAAAACAGGGAAATTGGAAAATAATTGCACTTGCTAGTTGCCGAGGGAGGGAGGGAGGTAATTTAGTCAAATGAATCCTTTATGAACACCCACCCTTGCTTGTTTACATTCCCTATCTTACATCTCTGAGTGGTTGGCAGAGGAAGACCTTTATTGGATGTCTATAACCTTTCTTTCCCCTTTGCGTTTTCTATAGAGGTGTGAGTAAGAGCTTTGAAAACATGCTCGTTCTCTCTCACTCTACCACATCCGCTGGTCAATAACCCCCCCCCCCCCATGTACACAGTGGAGCCCATCTGTGTTTTCAAGTGAAGAACTGGGAGGCTCCAACCCTCTCACTGGTTTGGGGAAGTTAGATAGCAGGGGGGGGGGTTCCCACATTGCTGTTCCTGTAAAGTGCCTTCATCGTAAAGTGGTACCATTACTTTGTGTACTGCTTGACAAGAGCTCTTTGAGACATAGCTAGATCTAACATTCCAACAACATCTTGGATTAGTTCAAATTAAGCTAGCCTTATCTCCACACTACTAAAAAAGGATAAATTCAGATACAAGGCCCCAAAAAATACAGATAAAGTGATGAAGTGGTAGATATCAGGACTAAGACATGGAACAAAACGAGTTAAGTCAGCAGACTAGCAATTCCAACCCTGCCAAAGAGAGGTGGAAAGTAAGACAGGGGAAATATTTATTGTTCATGAAAGAGAGAAAAAAGAGGGGGGGGGAATGCAGGCAGACTCCAGCAGATTCCAACCCTGCATGCTCTGTCTGTTTCAATATTTAATGACCAAACACATTTCTGTTCTCACATCTCGTGTTCGCAGGCCGGAGTGAAAAGGAACACTTTTTTTTGTGCAGCAAAAGCTCAACCCTCAAAAGGCAATGTCAGGCACAGTTGAATGACTACAAACACTGCAGTGTGTACATAAAAAAATACACACACTTCAAGAGGAACCCTCCCCCCAAATTTCAGAGCTAGATAAATACTCTATAGCCAATGGTTGGAGGAGCTGCCCAGAGAGATTCATGTTAAGGTAGTTTAGGGTAGTTTTTATAATGTACCATTTTTCATCACATAGCACATTTACCATTATGTAAGTCACAATACAATAGCAATTAGAAACAAGCCAAAGGACTTGGAGGATCCATTGCAATCAATCTCTCACACACACACACACACACACACACACACACACACACACACACACACACACACACACACACACACACACACACACACACACACACACACACACACACACACACACAAGGCATTGTGAAAGGAAATACTCCCCTGCTGGCCGGACCCTCCTCCAGCTCTCCAGTACATCTTGTTCCCATTTCCCAGTTCGTAGAGAACCTGGTGATGTAATCCACAGCTCGACCCAGGCTGACTTACTTTCCCATGTACCTCGGTTTTAGGAACTACAGGCTGAGCCACACCCACCAAATAGGTCAGGGAAGTAGTAAGATGAAGTTGCCCCTCAACACTGATCTGAAGTCAGTTTAGCGTCCTTCAGTTTTGTGCAAGCATGGGCAAAAGGGAGTTCCCTGAGATAAACAAATGAGAAGCCGGCACACGGAATATTGCTGCTCCCCAGTGCTTTATTTCTGCACCCAAATACTAATTCCTTTTTCTCAGTAATATCCATTAGTCCAGCACCGGTATTCACAAGTTTAGGATGTGCATATCACCCTCCTTTTCTTCAAGAGGGAGTTTCTACCATACACCAGTCTATTCCTTTTAAATCCATGAGGGGGAGTTTGTGAGCGCACCTTTTGGGGATAGAGAATCAGGCCACAGCCTGTGACTAGGCATGGGAAGCTCTATTCTAGAGTATTCCATGGGGCAGGGATCATCAACTAGATTCAGATGTGTGCCAATTCCTTCTTGAGCAGATGGTCAGGGGGCCCGAACATACAAAAAAATATTTTTTAGACTGCAAATTGCCCGCAAGAAGCACAAACAGATATAATACTTGACTAAAACATAATCCTTTCAAACATTTGTATATGATCACATATATCTCTCTATTAAATCTCCCCCCAAAAAACCCACCAGTTGGGGAACCCTGGCATTTGGTAAGTCTGGGCATATGATGACACCTACTGGAAAAGTACTACTTTGCATTCTCAATATACAAAGGTATTATCTCTAGTAAAGACAGTAAGTAAGTAAAAATGTATGTCCTCTGTTAAGCTCTCACAAGTGTGATGATATTAAAGTAGCTGCATGGTGTCAGTGATACTCTTGCCTGGTTTCAACCAATGTAACTGCTCTGAGGTATGCCTACATTTTATTATGTTTTTTTTGCACTGATGCTTGCATAGGCTCGATGTACACTCACTGGACTCTAACCACACACTCACACATACTACACTGACACTAACACACACACATTGACGCCACACACACACAACAATTCACACTCTTCACATACACTGCTGCTACGCTCTGTTTAGCTATAGTCACTTTACCTCTACCTACATATTACCTCAATTACCTTGACTAACCCCGTACCCTTGCACATTGACTCGGTACCCGTACCCCTTTTATATAGGCTGGTAATTGTTATTTTATTGTGTTACTGTTTTTCCTTTAGTTTATTTAGCACATGTTTCTTACTTTATTACAACTTTGCATTATTTGGCTAAGGGCTCGTAAGTAAGCATTTCACAGCAACCTGTTGTATGCGGCGCATGTGCAAAAAACTATTTTATTTGATACATGTAGTATAGCTATCATTAAACACTTTACTTACATGTATGAAGCGGTATTAGTCGTTAAAAGCATGTATGAGCCTTTATGATTAGAATAAGGCTTATAATATGTTCTCTCTCTGTGTGGCAAACAGCTCAAAAACTGTCTTTAAATGGTAATGCAAAATAAAAAATATTGAGTGTTGTGATGCTGATGGCTAAATTCCACTGAACCAGCATTGCAGTATCATATAAAAAGTCCCTCAACAGCTGTAAAAAATAAAAAATAATAATAACAGGTAGACCCACCCCTCAGGTAGCTGATTTGTTTATAGAATAAGATGTGTTCAGCAGAGGAGGCTGGTTTGACTCTGTTCCATTGATTCATTTACAAACATTTCAATGAGCCCTTCCTCCTATAGCTCCTCCCACCAGCCTCTTCTGGTGTGCAGTAGTTTGTAAACCAAGGCATTGCTTATGCAGTAAAATGGAATGATTCATTGAATCATGTCCTGTCTAATGAATTGTATTGTCTATCTCAGAGTGGACTTACATTTCCTTGACCTTGTCATGGGGCCCCTGTAACTGGCCAACCACGGTTCCTTCTCGTGTGTTCTTCACCCAGCCATTAACACCCAGCTTCTTCCCCTGGTCTTCTGTGTACTGGAAAACAAAGGATCAAAAGAAAGGAAGGAAAAATGGCACAGGGGGTGTCATGTCAGTGCAGTAACTGGGGTTATCTTCTTATAAAGATAACACTGTACAATGTATTTTAGAAACAGAACCAAAGATTCTCTACACTGTGTGTGGACTACATGAAAATGCTAACACATTTCACTTTATCAATACGTATGGAACACAGAATTTAAAAAGAAGAGTACAGTTAGATGAAAGAGGGGAAAATACTAACACGTTGCAAATCAAAATGGAATGTGATAGGTTTTAAAATATAGATTTTGTTCTACTTTTATTTTATTGCAAAAAAAAAAATCCTCAACATGTAAAAGGCTTAGTGAAGTTGCTCACCATTCTGAAGCAAACACCTGTAAGAACACAAGAAACATGAAAAGAAATAGGGGTAATTCATATCCAAATATTCCAGATTAGCTATATCTTGCTTTATTGACTTGATGACCTGATCCTTTCAAGAGAACAGAAACTGTAGAGAATCCAAAGGGCCTTATACAGTCCTCTTTGGATCTCATTCAAACCATTGACCACAGCAAGGCCAATGTGTACAACGGTCCTGACGCGTGTAATACGGTTTTGGAAACATCAGAAATTCTACTTTCATATCACGCCCAAATATTTTTTTTCAAATGCAAAATATACACTTACTGTGCACCGTTTTAACACAGATTCCAATTCCCTTTACCTGAACTATGACACTTCCTGAGCTAATAGAAGGCAAAACAAAATTATAACATTGTATCGAAGCTATTACCCTTCTTCCCCTGGTCTTTTTATGTATCTTTTATATTTGTGAAGTTATTTTGGGATGATAATTAAATTCGCAATCAAGGATAAATTGTTTTTAATTATAAGCATTTCATGCCTAGATCAATTCCCCTCAACAATATTCAATGGGCTAACTTGCACCGCACCGTGCCATAGGGGGGAACAATTGCATTTGAAAATATGGATAGCAGCATGCTATGTTTCGGTTGCACAGTGAAAATTGTTACCAAACTTGCCTACTCAGTGAATCTACTTCAGGCAGTGTGCATTGTGTGAGTTGACCATTTTACATACAGGCACAGGCTCACCCCCCAAGGCAGACACCTGAACATGCGCAGGGTAGCCAAGTCAGCCTACCTACCCTGGACGTTCCCGAATATCTCGAAATCTACAGAGGCAAGCTTTTCACCTCCAACATCAACGTTGGTAGACATGGCAAGTAAAATAACCACTAAGGATAAAACTAAACTATATAGGCTTTCCACACTACCCATGCAATAAACCCAGGCCCTCTCCCGGCTAACAGATGTAGCTACTTTTGTTGCTTTCCTCAAAGATAAGTCTGAGCTATGCCCTGCTCACTGCCACCATTTTTCTTCTGTTTATGCGTCTTCTTCTAATTTAAGCAACTTTAGTGGTGAATTACTACCACCTACTGGACCAGACAGAGAAGGTCTAAAACCTGCCTAATCTCGGAAACCCTGATCTTAAATCATGCGTAACTGCTTCAGGTCATCCATACTGTCTGTCCACGAGATGTTAAACCCTGTGATAATATATATATTTTTTTGTGGGGGGCCTATATTTGTCCTGTTACACACAAGTGCGTAATGATAATGTATTATTTTGCATATCCCAACTCCCCCTGAGACACCCACAATTATAAAGGACCTCTGGGGCAATTAGGTCTAAAGGCCATGCTCAAAGGTACAGAAAAATATCTATATATTTTTTTCCCTTTGTCTGCTCCAGTATTCAAACAGCAACCTTTACAGTTACTGGCTCAACACTCTGACCTCAAGACTACCTGCCATCCCTTATTCTGATGTTTAGCTGATGTTTAGCTGACACTGATGTTGTGCTCAAGTACTCAAATGTTAATGTTAGCTGTCCCCCATGGCGGAAGCACCCCAGCTGCTGGTAGAAAAAGGTTGAGAAACATTGATTTAGCATACATATTGGACGGTACAAAACTATCTGTAGATGAAGTCTCAATAAAAGGATGGAAAATATTTTATTTAGATCTTCATTCTTTATGCATTAGGGTTCTGGTTGGCTCAGTTGGTAGAGCATACAACTTGCAATACCAGGGCTGTTGGTTCAGTTGCCATTGGGGCTCAGTATGAAAATTAATGCACTTACTACTATAAATTGCTCTGGATAGAGTATTTACTATAATGTTTTGAAGGTACAGTTGGTTCTGTAGATGGGTATGGGTATCAGAAATGTCCAGTGCGAGAGAGGCAGGTTGAGGTTTCCAGGGTTAGAGTAGTGCAGAAGTTGTCACATGCTGAGGCAAGGAAGAAAGTAAAGGAAGATGGGTCAAGGGGGAGCGATCCTGAGAGTGGTGTCAGTAGTAGATTTGTACCAATACAGAGGGATATGCCAACAAGTGATATATGCTTCAATAAGATAGGATGTTTAGCGTTTTATAGCAATGGTTATTAACCAATGGAACATAAGTCAAAGAAAATTGAGGGTGTGGTGGCAGCTGCATAGAGGTATTTGGGTGTATGAGACTTGACGTGAGAAGAGTTACAGGGTGTGTTGAGTGGTGGTGTGCCCTCTTTTCAGGCTGTTGGCCTGAGGAAGGACTAGAGAGATTTAAATAGTGGAGTAGGGTGGTGGGATTTTAGTGAGTGTAGTGTATTTGTTGATTTTATTTTGATAGGGTCAGAGAGGTTGGCCCGGGATAGGATTTGGGTGGGGGATTAGTAAGGTTTGTAAGGCTTTATTTTATTAGAAATACTGGGTAAGAGAATGTGGCGATAGAGTTATATGATGTGTTGAGTGGTGGTGTGCTTTCCTTTCAGGTAGGTGGCAGTGTATGCACCTTTCAGTTGGTTACGATCCACAAGTGCACATTTTAAAGAAGAAGAATCAGCTCGCGAGCTACTTCCTTCTACAGAAGCCAATAAGAACTTAGTAAATGGGCACGAGGCATCTCCTGACTGAAGTTCATGGTCTGTTGTCGTTGCAGAGCGTTAGTAAGTTGTTTCAAAATGATCCTACAAAGTTATTTTTGCCCTGTCGAAACAGCATGTATCACTCATATGAATAGTTAGATATTTAATTGCAAATATAACGTTATGTAATGCATCTCCGTTGCACACGTTTGCTGTGTAGATCAATATAGTATTTGCTTGTAACAGCAATTTTGTACGCTGAATAGTTAAAACAAGAGTATGATTCTAGCTATTGAATTAACTTGCAAATGAATAACAAAGTACTATAGGAAAGTGTTTTTTAAACTGCGAGTAAATGCCATGGTAAAAAAAGAGATGAGGTTGACATGCCTTCAATTCTTGTCAAATCTAGCCCAATATGGTACTAAAGGAGCCTAACATTACTCCTTAGTCCAAGGACCTTACCTCAGTTTCAAGATGCACTATGCAGAAATCGCTCAGCCATTTCCTGGTTGCTAAAATCTAATCGTTTACCTAATTTCAGATTATGTAACTAACAAGAAAGTACAGTAACAAAGTAAAATCTGTGAAATTGTTTCATGTTGCGTTTTATATTTTTGTTCAGTATCTAATTTCCAACTATAGTTTGATGCATGTAGATTCTCTTCTGTCATAACTTGTTGCCCCAGAAGAAGAAAGTAGTGCTCACCTGAATGTCTTACATCGATGAAATGAATGCATTAGTAATCTAATTGACACCGGTAAAGTTGTATGTTTTGTTTAGGGACCGGGGGAGAACGCAATAACTCCAAAACAGTGGAAAGATGGGTCCTGTGCAAAATGGCCAAACGTCATCAGTTTGACCAGTTTTAAGGAAATTTAAAAGCTGAGAAAATGAAGAGAAATTTCTGATTAGACTTCTGTTAGTTTTGGATGCATATTTTGTGGTTGAAATACTGTCTGCTTCCATAAGTGTCAAAGATAACACATTACACGCAGATTCATATTTTCTCTAGAGATGCCGAAAGAAATAAATCATATTTCTCCACTCATGTTCCTGAGATAATTAACATGTGTATAGTTTTACTGCAAGAAATGCATAATTCTGCTGGAGTTAATATTATATTACGCTATGTGAGAAGTTGTAGGCCTACAGTCAGTGTCCACATTTCAGTTACTATTCCATTTAACCCATATAAACTTAAATTAGTATTCTGCAAAGGGTGGCTACTTTGAAAAATCTCAAATATATAATAGAAAATAGTAAAAATAAAGAAAACCCCTGGAATGAGTAGGTGTGTCTGAACTGAGGCTCCATATGACGCATTTGCTGAGCCTTCAAAGGCATGCAGATGCCAAATCGAGCTCCGTACCGCATCGCTATGTGCTTCCCAAATGTTCTAACAAAGATGCAGGAGCTCCACAATACTTTTGAACTAATATTCTATAAGAGTAACAGCAGTAGACAATTTGAGGTGCCGGTAATCAGCTCCGGTGAGCTCCTGCCCAAGTCAAGCACTGCTTCTTATCCCTTGCGCAAATAGCCTACAGTTGTCTGTCCCGAGCTAACTGGTGCACAACATCTGAGGGCCCAGAATATTTATTCAATGTTGCAAGTTCCCTCGTGCAAGCTTTGGGCTGGACCCAAGTTAACAGTTGATACAATATTTAAAATGTTGTTACACATGGCCTGTTTTTAACAATGTGATTTATAAGATATTTATTTTTGTCAGGATATTTTCTACATCAGACTGCAAGTTTTTAGTTGTTGGCAATAGAAGTAACTTTTTAGGTTTGTGTCATTTTTGATAGAATTTTGATTAACCACATGACAATGATTATGAGATATGAAGACGTTCTAATAACTTTTTCACAATTTGCACATGAACACCATAACTGGCATGCAGATCGTTAGAAATTGTAAGATAAATTGGCATTCAACATGAGAAAGGTTGCAGATTCCTTGTGTAGCCTATTACTGGCAACTTCAGGAGAGTAATAGCAGAATCTGCGAAAGCCAGCAAGAGTGGAAGGAGAATAGTTGGTTGAGGATAAGTTTTTTTCTTCTTCTGATTATCTAGAGCTCTGGCGCCCTCTTGAGAAATTTGACTTATTTAATCAAACCTCAAAGCATCAGACAAGCTCAATGTATAGTTGATTTTATTAAAACACATAGGGTGTCTATCAAATCGAGGCTATATACAGGGGGTACCGGTACAGAGTCAATGTGCAGGGGCACAGGTTAGTCGAGGTAATATGTACATGTAGGTAGAGTTAAAGTGACTATGCACAGATAGCTTAGTGAGATTGCGTCATCTGTGGATCTGTTGGGGTGGTAAGCAAATTGGAATGGATCTAGGGTTTCTAGGATAATGGTGTTGAACTGAGCCATGACCAGCCTTTCAAAGCACTTCATGTCTACAGATGTGAGTGTTACGGGTTGGTAGTGGTTTAGGCGGGTTACCTTGGTTTTCTTGGGCACAGGGACTATGGTGGTCTGTTTGAATGAAACATGTTGGTATTACAGACTCAGTCAGGGACAGGTTGAAAATAACTGCGACAACACTTGCCAGTTGGTCAGCGCATGCTCAGTGTACACGTCCTGGTAAATCGTCTGGCCCTGCGACCTTGGGAATGTTGACCTGTTTAAAAGGCTTACTCACATTGGCTACGGAGAGCGTGATCACACAGTTGTCCAGAACAGCCGATGCTCTAATGCACGCTTCATTGTTGCTTGCCTCAAATTAAGCATAGAAGTAATTTAGCTAGTCTGGTATGCTCGTGTCACTGGACAGCTCGCAGCTGTATTTCCCTTTTGTAGTCTGTAATAGTGTGCAAGCCGTTTCGCATTCGAGGAGCGTCTGAGCCGGTATTGACGCTTTGCCTGTTTGATGGTTCGTCGGAGGACATAGCGGGATTTCTTATAAGCGTCCGGGTTAGGGTCCCGCTCCTTGAAACCGGCAACTCTACCCTTTAGCTCAGTGCGGATGTTGCCTGTAATACATGGCTTTTGGTTGGGGTATGTAGTAGAGGTCGACCGATTATGATTTTTCGCCGCCGATACAGATTTATTGGAGGGCCCAAAAAGCCGATTCCGATTAATCGGCCAATTTCTTATTTTTTTAAATTTGTAATAATGACAATTGCAACAATACTGAATGAACACTTATTTTAACTTAATATAACACATCGATAAAATCAATTTAGCCTCAAGTAAATAATGAAACATGTTCAATTTGGTTTAAATAATGCAAAAACAGAGTGTTGGAGAAGAAAGTAAAAGTGCAATATGTGCAATGTAAGAAAGGTAATGTTTCAGTTCTTGCTCAGAACATGAGAACAATGAAAGCTGGTGGTTCCTTTTAACATGAGTCTTCAATATTCCAAGTTAAGAAGTTTTAGGTTGTAGTTATTATAGGAATTATAGGACTATTTCCCTATATACAATTTGTATTTCATTAACCTTTGACTATTGGATATTCTTATAGACACTTTAGTATTGCCAGTGTAACAGTATAGCTTCTGTCCCTCTCCTCGCTCCTCCCTGGGCTTGAACCAGCAACACAACGACAATTAGCGCACGCTAGCTAGATAGCCATTTCACTTCGGTTACACAAGCCTCATCTCGGGAGTTGATAGGCTTGAAGTCATAAACAGCGCAATGCTTGACGCACAACGAAGAGCTGCTGGCAAAACGCACGAGAGTGCTGTTTGAATGAATGTTTACTCGCTTGCTTCTGCCTACCACCGCTCAGTCAGATACTTAGATACTTGTATGCTCAGTCAGATTATATGCAACGCAGGACACGCAAATAATATCTAGTAATATCATCAACCATGTGTAGTTAACTAGTGATTATGATTGATTGTTTTTTATAAGATACGTTTAATACTAGCTAGCAACTTACCTTGGTTTACTGCATTCGTGTAACAGCATGGTAACTGCATGGAGTGCAACGAGAGAGAGGCAGGTCGTTATTGCGTTGGACTAGTTAACTGTAAGGTTGCAAGATTGGATCCCCCGGGCTGACAAGGAGATAATCTGTCGTTCTGCCCCTGACCAAGGCCGTTAACCCATCGTTCCTAGGCCGTCATTGAAAATAAGAATGTGTTCTTAACTGACTTGCCTAGTTAAATAAAGGTCTAAAAAAATATTTTGGCAAATCGGCGCCCAAAAATACAGATTTCCGATTTGTTATGAAAACTTGAAATCGACTGCTAGCAAAACTGTCCTGTAGCTTAGCTTGGTTGAAAGAACAGATGACTTTTGGTTGACCAAGATTTTAATTGTTAGGGACAACCCTAGCACCTTTCTCCCCACTTCTATGGAATACATTTTTTTATTATAAAGTCATACAAGTTTTATTGTGCATGAAGTTTCAAATGCATTCTGTCATTACTAAATGTGTAATGTGATAGGTAATTTGACATAAAAAAGACAAACATTTAATGAATAAAATATTGAATCAATCTTTAGTAGATTTAATTGGTCCTCAACTCGCAGCTCAGACACATCATTCACTAGAAATGTTGATAGCCCTGAGTTAACCTGGGCCAGAGTAGTTTATTTCTGAAGGATTCGTTGCCATAGACATTGACCTGGCTAAAAGGTGAGCCAATTTCGTGGTGCTGGTTGTCCCGAGTTGAACTCCGATTTGACTAAAGTTACCTCGCTAACTCGAACCAAGTACGTAGTATAGGGCTTTGGGGTGTGAGAATACCTGCTGCAGCTGATAATGCAATATTACCCAACCAATAAACATCTTTCACACAAAAACATCAAACATTTCACAATAATAAAGCATTATGTTTCCTAAATGTGTATTTAAGAACATTCCACCACTGTTTTTGGGTAATAAATCCACCACGGCAACTTCAACTCTACCTCGACTGTGATCAATAATGACATTGTTTTTGTTCATATGCAGAATTACCTGTAGAATTAAACACTGCATCATCATGGGCCGCCTGGATGGGAAAGTCATTGTGTTGTCAGCAGGAGCCCAGGGCATTGGAAGAGCTGCAGCCATTGTAATATTTACTTAATTTACCATTCACCACACAGCTAGGCTACATTTGCTAAACAAGTATACACTGAGTGTACATATACACTGAGTGTACAATACATTAGGAACACCTTCCTAATATTGGGTTGCACCCCCTTTTTCCTTCAGAACAGACTCAATTAATCGGGGCATGGACTCTACAAGGTGTTGAACGCGTTCCACAGGGATGCTGGCCCATGTTGACGCCTATGTTTCCCACAGTTGTCAAGTTGGCTGGATGTCCTTTGGATGGTGGACCATTCTTGATACACACAACTGTTGCGCATGAAAACCAAGCAGCGTTGCAATTCTTGTCACACTCAAACCAGTGCGCCTGGCCCCCACTATCATACCCCATTCAAAGGAACTTAAATATTTTGTCTTGCTCATTCACCCTCTGATTGGCAAATACACAATCCATGACTCAAGGCTTAAAATTACTTCTTTAACCTGTCTCGTCCCCTTCATCTACACTGATTTGAAGTGGATTAAACAAGTGACACCAATAAGGGACCATAGCTTTCACCTGGATTTATCTGGTCAGTCTGTCATGGATGGAGCAGGTTTCCTAATGTTTTGTACACTCAGTGTAGATATGGTGAATTTGATTATTAAGGCTCTCAGAAACACCCTCTAACGGGGGTCGGCAACAAGCAGCCCACTTGCCAAATTCGTCCTATTAGCATTTTTATTAGGCCTCCCAAAGACTGTAACCAGGAATTCCATTCCAAACTATTCCCACAAATGGAGACCTATGTGATCATGTCTCAATTGAGGTATGATAATTTTGCATCTATTTGGGTTTACTTGCAGTCAATTTACGAGGCTAAACCTAGTTGCCTACCCCTACTCTAAGACTTGTACAATGATGTAAACTATTCATGATGTATTCATTTGAACATTTTACTGATATTGAGAGAACTGTAAATAACCATGAAAGTAATATTCTGTCATTTTAACTGTAGGCCTTTGCCAAAGAAGGAGCTCTAGTCACCGCAACAGATATCAATGGAGAGAAGCTGAAGGAACTGGATGGCCACCCTGGTACAGTTTATTTTTGTTTACTACCTTCATTTACTGGGCATCCTGAGAATTAAGATGTGCCCTTCATTCATATCAAATCTTAAAGACATTAGTTTGAATGCAATACCCCCAGTACACCCCAATGAATGTTCCTGTTCTATAGAGTCCTGCCACTGTTTTGGTGAACTGCTGAGAGATGGAGCTGGAGAAATGTAACTACTCTCAGGTTCATAGAAGGAACTATGTGAGGACTGACCATCCGTGATATCAAAAGTATAGTTTTAACCATGTTTGTTTACAAATTACATTCTTTACAAAAAAAAATGTAATATAAGCTTATATTTTGGGTTCTGATGGGGTATCTATATTATACCGTGAGCCACAAAATTGCAGTGGGATGGATCTCCTACAATTTTGCTGACATTTTCTTCATTTTAGTCTCAAAAGAAGCATGTCATCTGGGGAAATGCAACTGGCCAGTCTCACATTTTCTAACTTTTCTTTAGACATATTATACATTTGAAAGGGGGTAAAGAGGGGAGATAACCCTTCCAGGTTAACTCTGGAAAGAAACCCCAGTCTCTGGCGGGGAGTTGCATATGTGATGAGCACAGGGAGAGTTACCACTCAGCCATAGCTCTGCACACCCAGTTAAATTTTAAACCATATAATTGTTCAATATTGCAAACCAAGGGTGATATTTTTACATGATCAAATGAACCATAATGTTTTAAATAAACCGGAAGTTGCAAATAGCTTATTAGCAGCCTGAACTTGTGCTTTGCAGTGGGGGCTATTGAGTGAACGATTCTGTGATGGTTCGAGTCCACAAAGATGAAATTACATTGAATTGGATTGGAAAGGATAAGTTTATTAATTTAAAAGTGCAAAATTGATGTACCATTTGCAGATTGCCCCTTTAAGTTATTAACGCTTACCTTTTGAGGATATCAAAACCCAGGTATTTTCAAAGGCTACATTAAAACAATGTCCATGGTTTAATCTCTAACCATACTGTTTAGGTGTAATGGGTAGTTGTATTTTTTTTAGGGGTTATGATCTGCTGTTATTACAATACATTCCAATGCTTAAATGCATTTCTATGACACATGTGCAATGATCACAGTACATTACCCAACCATGCCTATGTTTGAGGCATGGGTGTTTAGTTATGGTAGATATTCCTCCCAAAGTGACTTTCCTTCCGTGCACGTTCATCTTCCCACACTACTAATGTATTAAACAACGGGATCTTTTTCAAATCTCGCGATTTGGACACGAAGTGCCTATGTATGGTTCATACATGCATTATATACCATCTGGTGTCCTGTCCTAGTGGATAAAGCTACCTAAGCTACTCAACATTTCATGCCTGTGCCCTACACGTTTGTTCCTTCCAATTTGTGGCTGCGCTCTGAAGGTACACTGGGTTGCCCACATGCTTAGATATTTTGGATAACAGCGAGAATAAATGGATAAAAGGAATGCACCATAATTTAGAATGCTGCCGATATTGAAGTTATACTATATCTATAGTATACAGATTTTGGATAATTAAATACTTATCCAAAATGTACCAGCCTTTGGGCCTGAAAGTAAAAAGTAAATAAATGATATAATTTGTGTGTGGGGCTTTAACTGGGATTGTTCTTTAGAGTCAAGCATATATGTCAAGGCCTCAATTGTTCCTTGATTAGCACCATTCATTCTCGCTGTTGATAATTGTTATAACGTAACTGTATCCACTTTAAGAAACATAATATATGCAAAGCATTGAATATTTAAATTCATGCACTTCTAAATGAATTTGAACTTTGCCCCAGAAGAATTTAACTAAAGTGCACTCCCACTTAAATACAGTGTGCGAACAAACTTAACATTTTATAAATGAATGGTTCGGATTACGGGATGCCAAGGTAATATTTTTCCATATTCTGTTCCAGTTAAAGGGTTGTTCCGATTCAATTAGATCTGTGGAACATACTTTTTTTAATGGCTAGCTCATAATGAGCTTTCCAGACGTTGATATATTTTTGAGATCATATTATTTCGGGAGCCCAGAGTTTATTTATAAAACCAATAATTGGATAGTTCGGTAGTTTGGTTTCCCAAGGGACTCCATAAGCCAGTGTAGCTGACCTAAGTTGTCAACATAGAAAAAAGGAGTTGTCTGATAATGTGCATGGATCTTTCATATCTTGGAATGTTCTCAAACTATTACTGTCTATGATATCGGTAAGTGTACTGATTCTACATTTGGACCAAAGGCCTCCCTCCAAATTGCAAGGCATTATTGTGAAATATTGGGAGTATGGCCATGCCATTTTGATTACAAGTGAAATTGTTTTTCAATTTTTTGGCAAATAGAAATTGTGTTGGCAATAATGGGACCAAAGCGTGATATAGGAGACACTACACTAAGAAAAATCATGTCTAAACCAATTTAGGATGGGGCAAAATGCTCGTGCCTGGAAATACAATTTAAACTTTCCTCCGAATAATCCTCCTTTACTTCTGTAAACTACAGAAATTCAGCCGTGACAATATATTCATTTTGACTATAGATAATGTGCGGGTTAAAGCAACTGGGTTTATTAAAGTTTTACATTTACATTTTTTAAAATCTTTTTCTCCCCAATTTCGTGATATCCAATTGGTAGTTAGTCTTGTCCCATCGCTGCAACTCCCGTACGGACTCGGGAGAGGCGAAGGTCGAGAGCCATGCATCCTCTGAAACGTGACCCTGCCAAGCCGCTCTGCTTCTTGAAACACTGCTCGCTTAATCTGGAAGCCAGCCGCACCAATGTGCTAGAGGGAACGCTATACAACTGGATACCAAAGTCAGCATGCATGCGCCCGGCCCGCCACAAGGAGTCACTAGAACACGATGGGACAAGGACATCCCGGTCGGCCAAACCCTCCTCTAACCCGGACGACGCAGGGCCAATTGTGTGCTGCCTCATGTGACACAGCCTGGGATTGAACCCGGGTCTGTAGTGACACCTCTAGCAATGCGTTGCAGTGTCTTAGTCCTCTGCCCTTCTCGGGAGGCCCCCTGTTAAAGTTTCTGCCAATGGTTTTATCTAAGGAAGGAAATATATATGGGTTTTTCTATAAATAATGGGGCCAATATGTGACATTATGATCAACATTTGTAAATGGTTTGAAACTAAAATAACGATTTTCATGCAGATCCACTGGCGTACTTGCAAATTGGCCCATAACTCCACCTGTACAGCCTAGGACTATACATCCTTTAAGTGGTGTTCATACAGACATTGACAAGTCAAATTCAAGGAGTTTCAGAGATATTTTCAACCACTTAATTGTAATTCAAGGACCTCAATGTTATATAATTGTACATATAATTGTACACAAAGCGTAATAGCTACCTGGTCTGAAAAGTGTTTGTTGAGAACGCTCCAACACAGTTAACATTTCCAAATCTATGTAGAACTTTTAAAATCTTGACACATCACTTCACATGACCCAGCCCACATCCACCTATTGTTTTTGTGGCTAATCTGACGTATCTCCTAGGTATCAAAACTAAGGTGGTGGATGTGACCAAGAAGGACCAAGTGGAAGCGCTGGCCAAGGAGTTTGACCACATAGATGTGCTGTTCAATGTTGCCGGGTATTTTGTCTTCACATTTTCCCTCTCCACGTAGGGAACCTGCACAATTTCAACAGGTCACATTTCACACTTTTTAAGACCACTGCAAATACAATTTAAAGGGTTACTTTGGGATTTTGGCAATCCAAAATTGACCACTACCCATCATCCCTCCCAGGTTTGTCCATCACGGCTCCATCCTGGACTGCGAGGAGGCGGACTGGGACTTCACCATGAATGTCAACGTCCGCAGCATGTACCTCATGAGCAGGGCTTTCCTACCCAAGGTGACCAACCATCCCGCCACTTTACTCCACCGACCTCTGACCCCAGAATTAAGGAAGACACAGTCCTCACCATATGAATTTCAACTGTGAAGCTACAGTGCCTTCAGAAAGTATTCATAACCCTTGACTTATTTTACATTTTGTTGTTACAGCCTAAATTCAGAAACAGTCCTGTAGTTTAGCATCTGCTTCTTCTGACAACTTTTTGTTGTATAGAGTCACTGGTGCTTCCTGCGTTAATGTTTTCTTGTAAGCAGGAATCAGGAGAATAGAGTTGTGTGGTCATATTGACCAAATGTAGGGAGAGCTTTGTGCGTGTCTCAGCTATTCATTTTCTTTATCAATATATATTTTTCAAATCTACAAACAATTCCACTTTGATATTATGGGGTATTGTGTGTAGATCAGTTACCCAGTCTAATACATTTTAAATTCAGGCTGTAACACAACAAAATGTGGAAAAAGTAAAGGGGCGTGAATACTTTCTGAAGGAACTACATTTATTTTATGGCCACATTTTTTTTTATTTGAGATTAAATTATGAATATGAGGTGACTGTACAGAATGTCACTTTTTTTAAGGTATTGTCATTTCCCCCCGAAGAAATCACAAGTATTTGGATAACTTCACTTATAGTATGTCAAGTAATCCAAAGTATTGTATTTGATCCTTATGGTGGATGCGTGGATCCCTTGCACACAATGACTGCATCAAGTTTGTGACACTAGGGCCTCCCGAGTAGCACACCAGAGATCCTGGTTCGAGTCCAGGCTCTGCCGCAAACGGCCGTGACCGGCAGACCCATGGAGCAGCGCACCAGCGTTGTCCGGGTTAGGGGAGGGATTTGTATGGGAGTTGTAGCGATGGGACAAGACTTTAACTATCCATTTGCATACCACGAAATTGCAAAAAAATATATATAATAATACAGGAAAATAACGTAAATGTTTCTAAATACGAGTCATCGGATTATCTCTCATTCCATGATGGGTATATAGCCAGGGATTTCTGTAATGTAACATTTTTAGTAATTTAGCAGACTCTTATCCAGACCAATTTACAGGAGCGATTAGGGTTAAGTGCCTTGCTCAAGGGCACAGACAGATTTTTCACCTAGTCTACTCTAGGCTACCTGCCAGGTTCTGGATAAAATTATGTCATAGCCTACATACTGTAGATAAAAATGAGATGTCTGCTCACTGTTTTGCTGCTGCCAAACAACCTTTTAATAAAGCTTTTGTGATTTAAGATTTATTTCAAAGCGGTCTCGCGAGCCAAACCCTTTATCGATTGTTTTGACTACTTGGCGAATGCATTGGCCATGACCGTGTAGGGGCATTCCTTTTGTAGTTACTGCAGCAGATATTGTAGTGGAATTGTCTTTTAAATTGGATCACTTACTTGGATAACACTGTCCTGTTGATCAACATTTTTTTTTCTCAACTCAGATGTTGGCCAAGAAGTCTGGGAATATCATTAACATGGCGTCTGTGGCCTCCAGTATAAAAGGTAAGGATGTATCAGAATTCCAATAAATGTTATACCCCTTGATCTTCAAGAATAGGACTTGGAAATATGGAAGTATAGATTAGTCAAATTGTTTTACCTGAGCATAACTACTCTGTTTATGATTTTGTTGTCATGGAGGACTGAATGGGCTCATTGATTCAAGTTGAAAAAGAACTGCTGCGTTCATGAGAATGGCATTCTCTGCGCACTACTGAAAGTGCTATTTACCCTGGGAAAATAAATGCCATATGTTTACTTTTTTGTTGGTGACAACAAAATATCTTCATAATATGAAGTTGTTTAAAGAGCAAATCCACAGATGAAACAGTAACATAACGGTCACCCCGCCTCTGTTTTGGTAAAAAGCTGAGGGATGGGACTGGATAAATGTAACCATTCTCAGATTAATAGACAACTATGGATGCAAGGACTGACCATCCATTATATCAACATAATTGTTTTCACCATGTTATGAGGCTACACAGTGTTTGTTTACGTTTACAAACATTGAAAGAAAAAATTGCTTATATTTTGGGTTTTCATGGAGTGTGACAGTTGAACTAAGCTCATGAGGCATTTATAACTTATATTCCTCAAGTGTGTGTGTGTATATTTTATTTATTTATTTTTAAATAAATAAATAAAGGGAACACTTAAACAACACAATGTAACTCCAAGTCAATCACACTTCTGTGACATCAAACTGTCCACTTAGGAAGCAACACTAATTGACAATACATTTCACATGCTGTTGTGCAAATGGAATAGACAACAGGTGGAAATTATAGGCAATTAGCAAGACACCCCCAATAAAGGAGTGGTTCTGCAGGTGGTGACCAGACCACTTCTCAGTTCCTATGCTTCCGGGCTGATGTTTTGGTCACTTTTGAATGCTGGCGGTGCTTTCACTCTAGTGGTAGCATGAGACGGAGTCTACAACCCACACAAGTGGCTCAGGTAGTGCAGCTCATCCAGGATGGCACATCAATGCGAGCTGTGGCAAGAAGGTTTGCTGTGTCTGTCAGCATAGTGTCCAGAGCATTGAGGCGCTACCAGGAGACAGGCCAGTACATCAGGAGATGTGGAGGAGGGCAACATCCTCCAGCATGACCGGTTTGGTGGTGGGTCAGTCATGGTGTGGGGTGGCATTTCTTTGGGGGGCCGCACAGCCCTCCATGTGCTCGCCAGAGGTGGCCTGACTGCCATTAGGTACCGAGATGAGATCCTCAGACCCCTTGTGAGACCATATGCTGGTGCGGTTGGCCCTGGGTTCCTCCTAATGCAAGACAATGCTAGACCTTGTGTGGCTGGAGTGTGTCAGCAGTTCATGCAAGAGGAAGGCGTTGATGCTATGGACTGGCCCGCCCGTTCCCCAGACCTGAATCCAATTGAGCACATCTGGGACATCATGTCTTGCTCCATCCACCAACGCCACGTAGCACCACAGACTGTCCAGGAGTTGACGGATGCTTTAGTCCAGGTCTGGGAGGAGATCCCTCAGGAGACCATCCGCCACCTCATCAGGAGCACGCCCAGGCATTGTAGGGAGGTCATACAGGCACGTGGAGGCCACACACACTACTGAGCCTCATTTGGACTTGTTTTAAGGACATTACATCAAAGTTGGATCAGCCTGTAGTGTGGTTTTCCACTTTAATTTTGAGTGTGACTCCAAATCCAGACCTCCATGGGTTGATAAATTTGATTTCCATTGGTAATTTTTGTGTGCTTTTGTTGTCAGCACATTCAACTATGTAAAGAAAAAAGTATTTAATAAGAATGTCATTCATTCAGATCTAGGATGTGTTATTTTAGTGTTCCCTTTATTTTTTTGAGCTATATTTATTTATTTTTATTTATTTATATATATAAAAATATATATTTATATATAAATATTTATATAGTTAAATGTATATATATATATTATATATAATATAAGTCCAAAAATGGATGTAGCAAATACAGATTGCCCCTTTTTTAAGTCTATCAAAAGTGTGCGAGTTTGAGCATGTGTCCATTAGGCCTGTGATTTTTTTTTAATCATACCTACTTTTATTTCATAGGTTGGGATCCACACTATGCAGCTGTTGCAAGAGTGCATTTTTCACTGGCTGTCCACTGGTTTAAAAAACAATGATTGATGGGCAGCTTAAACTTCTTGAATTCAACCATTATTGGGTTCGAATACACATTTAGATTTGTGAACGGACATCTACAACGACCACAATTCATGAGGTGCAAATAGCTAAATGAGAGAGCAGCAGTGTGATTCACATCAATGCGCTATGTAGATGTCAATAATAAGTGATATCTGTATCGCCGCACACTACACCTTTTGAATGTCATTTAGAAACAGAATTGCCGAAGATTTTCTTTCAACGAACATCCTTTCTGAATTTAGAAGTAATCGTCTAGTTTTTCAAAAGTATCTGTAGTCTGTTTACAATATTTTAGCTGGTAACGGGTTAGTTACCGTTTTTTGTAATCCCTTACATGTAATCCGTTACTCCCAACCCTGAGTATGTATTTGTGTATGGTAATTCATCATGAACATCCAATGAAATTTGGTCACAGTCCATGTCTACTCTATCCAATCCTCTGACTATGTATTTAGTCAAGCAAAACCTGTGTGGTTGCGTGTGTTCCCTCCATAGGTGTGGTGAATCGATGCGTGTACAGCACCTCCAAGGCTGCTGTCATTGGGCTCACCAAATCTATAGCAGCCGATTTTCTCGAGCAAGGCATTCGCTGTAACTGCGTATGTCCTGGTAAGCACTGCACCCTACATTCCTTGTGTAAAATCTGATTAACATGCCTTTCCTTTTTAATCATACCCTAGCATGTCTCAGGAATGGCATGATCTGTGTTAGATTATAACACAAACACTGCTTACAGGCCCTGCTTACAGGAATGCTGCACTGGACAGGGAACTTTTGTCAATCATGATACGCTCCCGTTTATTTAACTGAAACCTGGGCATAAGCCGTGTGGCTCTGCGAGTGGCTCGCGCTGCTCAGCTTAAAATTACGCTCTGGTTATATTTTCAAGAATTGAACATGCCGCTCACACCAAAGACAAGTTCACAGTACAGAGACTTTTCACAGGGTGATATATTATTTTTGTTTAATCATTGTGATGTACCATACACTGTATAAAGAATAGTGATTATGTGCTAAGTGTCCTCTCTGCTAAACAGGGACCGTGGACACCCCGTCTCTGAGGGGGAGAATCCAGGCTCAGCCTAATCCAGAACAGGTACTCTCTGCCTTCCACAACTACTGTCATATTGTTTTAGTGTATAACAGGACAGCCTAAAATAAAGTACCAACGCTGACTAGATTCGATGGCTATTTTACGTGGCCCTTTTAACCCACCGTGGGAAACGCTCCATTAGAAAGATGCCAATAGTAAATTCTATTTCTACGATCTATGTCCTGCTTCATCTCTGTAGGCCCTAAAAGACTTCATGGCGAGACAGAAGACGGGACGAATGTGCACTGCCGAGGAGGTGGCACACCTCTGTGTCTACCTGGCCTCAGACGAGGTGAGCGCATTCATGGTCTGCAGAGCCCACAGCAACACCAACAAAAAGTATCTGAATGTTGGGTTAATGTTTTGTTTTTGTTACCGTGCGTTAGCATGCTACTGGGTGCTAAATGACAGCTGATGTAGCCAGGGGTTTAGTTATGTTCTTCAACAATTTATTTGAAACATCTGTTAAGCTAAGTTATGATGTTGTCGCCCTTATGACTGCTTCCAAGAAGGCTCAAGGTCATTGGCCACAGATAAAATGACATCAAGTGATGTTATATGTACAGTAGATTTGATTGGACTGATCATGTTCAAGTAAAGTGTATCTGTTTATTCCATCTCCCTCTAGTCTGCCTATGTCACTGGAACTGAGCATATCATTGATGGAGGATGGAGGCTCTGAAGCACAAGGAAGCTCGAGAAACCTGCCACGAGTTACTGTTAGTTACTGTTAGTTACAGTAATATAAATTTCAGTGGCCTTTGCCTTATATGGTATGCCAAAATCTTGACTTATTTTGAAATCATACAGAAACTGCTGACATTTTTACAGATTTTTCAAATTGTTCATGAAGTGTTTGATTATGTGGTGTACATTCAATATATTCTAAGAATAATGACTTCTGGTTTCGTTGTTTTGTAGCACCAATAGTACCTCTAAAGTGTACAATAATATACTGTAATCAACTAGTTTTAAACACCCATCTCATTGTACATGTGATTTTGAGCTCATTGACACATAGCTAATAAACGCAATGCAATACTTGACTGTTACTTTTGTAACTTTAAAAAAAAAAAAATTAAATGTGTGTTGTAACTGCTAATTTGTGAAGCATAATCACTATTGTTTATAGTGTTTTGGTCTTTGCAAGCAGTTGATTGGCTGAGTGAAACCAATCATGTGACAACCGCTATCCTTCTGTTCCGTCGCACTGTGTACAGCTTTAACGTTTTTTTTCTCGGTGATCCTCTGTGTGTGTGAAAGTTACTCCAGCTTAGCTTTTCAACCCAGCGGCCTCCTGCTCCAGTTGTTCCAGAAGTCCTTTAGTCAAACTCACTTCAGTCTTCTCCTGGGCTCAGAGCGCCTTCTCTCAATAGTGCTGATCAGCTCAGTGAAGATCCTCACTGTTATCCACAGCTGCCTGTGCAGAGCCTTTCAAGCGCCTATCACACAGCTCAGATACCATGCATCAAATCAAGTTTGTCACGTGTGCTGAATACAACCTTACAGTGAAATGCCTTACTTACAGGCTCTAACCAATAGTGCAAAAAAGGTATTAGGTGAACAATAGGTAGGTAAAGAAATATAATAACAGTAAAAAGACAGGTTATATACATTAGCGAGGCTATAAAAGGAGCGAGGCTACATACAGACACCGGTTCGTCAGGCTGATTGAGGTAGCATGTACATGTAGATATGGTCAAAGTGACTATACATATATGTTGAACAGAGCGTAGCAGTAGTGTAAAAGACGGGTTGGTGGATAGCCCAGTTAGCCACTGTGCGGGAGCACTGGTTGGTCGGCCCAATTGAGGTAATATGTACATGAATGTATAGTTAAAGTGACTATGCATAAATGATAAACAGAGTAGCAGCAATGTAAAAAGAGCAGTTGGGGGGGGGGTCTCATGCCCCACGACATGACACCAGGGGTCTCTTTCCAAGTCCAGAACAAACTCTGGGAAAGGCACAATATTACATAGAGCCATGACTACATGGAGCTATATTCCAAGCAGTAAAATCAGGTTTAAAAATGTTTTAAAACTATTTCTTATGATACAATGCGGACTGTGAAGAGACATACAGGCACACACACAAGCGTACGCACACACACTACACACACATGCATTGTAATGTTGTATTATACATTTTGTATTGTAGATATGTAGTGGTGTAAGGTGTTGTATGATGTACTGTTCCGTTTAGATAAAAGCATTTTTTGTAAAACATTTAATCTTGTTTGGACACCAGGAAGAGGCTGCATAAAATAGAAAGTTACATAATTTGAAAGCTACAGCCCTTTTGGATATTGAACTCAATAATCTTGAGTCTTGTAAGAATCCCCCACCCCAAAGGTCATAAATCGTGCGCAATGATCATAGTCATAGAGTATGCAATGTAGGTCAAGTCACCAAAAGATCAAACATTTAGTATGCATGGAAAGGGTACACCCTGATGGTCATTGTAAAGCAACGCATTTACTTATCCATCCACATTACCTTGTATGCACCGTTGATTTGATTTATTAGGATCGCCGACGCCAATGGCGACATCTAGTCTTACTGGTGTCTGACAAATAACGAAAGACAATACAGACCAAAATACTTCAGCATACTGTACTTGATCTATCTCATTTGTTTACAATAGGAAAAGTGAATGCGAAAATAAGTTTCCTCACCTGTGTCTTATTTTTTGTTACTCAGTAACTTGAAACCTAATTGCTGGGGTAATTTTAAAATTTCAGGTTTAAATCAATTGGACAACATTTTCTGGCGCAAAGGTGTTTTAGGGACCGTCGTAAAAGTGCAATACCGGTGATTGCATGTAAGCAAATACATGTTTTGTCTTTCCCATCGAGGAGGATTAGCCCTATACGAATATTACACACACTGCAAAGGACGTTCAGTCGCTAAATGGCCCAACATTTTTATTGGTTACCTGTAACTACTGTGCTATATTTGACCCATTTACAAGGATACTATTCAAAAGCTTCCCATCCATTGGTAATGTAAAAACCACAATATGAAGTCACTGACACCCCCTCCACACACACACACACACCTTATCCATGCTACATTCCTTAGAATTCCAGTTCACCAATTCCCTGATTTCATAAGCATATTTCTTGTGATAGGTCTGCAGTGCCTTCAGAAAGTATTCAGACCCCTTGACTTTATCCACATTTTGTTAGGTTCCAGCCTTATTCTAAAATGGATTAAATAGTTTTTTCCCCTCATCAATCTGCACACAATACCACATAATGACAAAGCAAAAAACATTTTATTTTTGGGGGGGGGGGAATTTGGGGATTTTTTTCAGCGGTAGGGACTGGGAGCCTAGTCTGGATCGGGGCAAATGACAACCTACTCCAGATCTCTCAGGAACACAGACTGGGGCAAAGGTTCACCTTCCAACAGGACAACGACCCTAAGCACACGGCCAAGACAACGCAGGAGTGGTTTTTGGACAATGTTTTTGAGTGGCCCAGCCAGAGCCCGGACTTGAACCCGATCAAACATCTCTGGAGAGACCTGAAAATAGCTGTTCAGCGACGCTCACCATCCAACCTGACAGAGCTTGAGAGGATCTGCCGAGAGGAATGGGAGAAACTCCCTAAATACAGGTGTGCCAATCTTGTAGTGTCATACAGAAGACTTGAGGCTTCCAAAGGTGCTTCAACAAAGTACTGAGTAAAGGGTCTGAATAATTATATAAATGTAATATTTCAGTTTTTTTTATTTTATACATTTGCAAAAAAAATAATGTTTCTTTGTCATTATGGGGTATTGTGTAACAAAATGCTGAAAAAGGGAAGGGGTCTGAATACTTTCCGAATGCACTGTACACAGTGGTGACCCGTCATTCAGGGCAGAGTCCCACCTGTTTTGAGCCCCATATTTTTAGCAAAATAATAATAAAATAAAAATATCCATACTTTTTGGGGGGAGGCTTTTCTGTTTTGTATGTTATTTTGGCATTAATACATATCAAATATCAGTTTACAAACAACATAAAAAACGATCATTCAGTTATTAAAGCTGCATACACACATGGTTTCTTTTTTGTTTTCTCCAGTAAGGCAGCTCCAGAATGCAGGTGTTTCAACATAGCTTAATGCTTTTGTAGTGGTGGGGCGAGCCTGCAGAAAATATAGGCATTGCACCGTGATTGGCTCAGTGTTAGGTATTTGGTATTTTATTAGGATCCCCATTTGCTGTTGTACTCTTCCTGGGGTCCACAAAAAACATGAAATATAATACAGAATGGCATAATACAGAACATCAATAGACAAGAACAGCTCAAGGACAGAACTACATATATTTCTTTTAAAGGCACACGTAGCCTACATATCAATGCATACACACAAACTATTTAGGTCAAATAGGGGAGAGGCGTTGTGCCGCAAGCTGTTACTTTATCTGTTTTTTAAAACCAGGTTTGCTGTTTATTTGAGCAGTATGAGATGGAAGGAGGTTCCATGCAATATGGGCTCTATATAATACTGTACGCTTTCTTGAATTTGTTCTGGATTTGGGGACTGAGTAAAAGTCCCCTGGTGGCATGTCTGGTGTTCTGTCACTCATTGGGATAGTACGTCATCACCAAGTTTAAGTCCTTTGTAAGGGTAGACATCCAAAATGTCAGCCCTTTTTGTCCAGCCATAGAGTTATATTACAAGTGCCCTTCCAAGAAGGCTCAAGGTCATTGGCCACAGATAAAATGACATCAAATTACGTTATATGTACAGTAGATTTGATTGGACTGATCAGCAGTCATCATCATGAATGAAGTTGACAATCTACTGGTAAATTGTTTTTTATCCCTGTCATATGAAGATAAATGATGAAGAGAAATTATAAATAACACGTATCCGTGCTCATCGGCCAGCGACAGAATTCAGAACATGGACCGTTCTTACAGTGTACTCCCAGTACAACAAGTCAGAACCATAGGATACATAAAGGGGGCATATAAACATACAGTATGTTGAGATGTACAAACTATGGCATAAGCGGACGACAAGTATTTTACTGTACTTTATATGATGATTTAAGAGAAACCATGTTTGAAAAAATGCAACAACAAAAAACAGAACTCATTTTATTTCTAAAGCTTGGAAGGCGTGACAAGATAAGTTGTATAGATGAAATGTTTTTGTTTTGCTTTTCAATTGTTTTAATTTCAGTAGGAATGCAATTAGGTATGTAGGTATGTGTGCAAAGTATGATACTTTTATTTGGATACAACAATACAACTGTGTCTTATTAGCCCATGTGGGCAGGCCATCATGAAGATGCATGACACTATAATAAAATCATTCAATCGTATATTTCCAACCTAGGTTTCCAAAAGATTCCACCAAATCTTTACCCTCTTGTGATTTGTGTTCTATTATTTTTTTGCCACTAGGTGGAGCCTTTGACTACAGTACCGCTTACCCTGTCGACCTACTTGTATTGACAGCCAAACCTCTGTTTCCTTGCTTAAAGTCTTCCCTTATCCCTATGACCAACGTACATTTCCATTCCGCCTGTGTCATTGTTTTGACGAAGGCCATTGATGAATCCTGAAACATTTTGCTTAAGTCTTTAATGGTGAGCGAGCTCTAAGCCTTTCCTTTTCCATTATGATACAATAGTCAATATACTCAAATCAAATCACATTTTATTAGTCACATGCGCCGAATACAATAGGTGTAGACCTTACAGTGAAATGCTTACTTACGAGCCCCTAACCGACAGTGCAGTTTCAAAAAATATGAATAAAGATAAGAGAAAAGTAACTAGTAATTAAATGACTCGCTTTGTTTTGTTTTGCCTTCCACTCCTTTCCACATTTTAAAACTAACATTTCATAGTTTAAGGTCACTATGACCACTCTGAAACATTAAATTCCTTCACCCCAAATGCTGACTTGCCTCTGCATGAAGTGAACTGTGCAGCCTATATGGTTAGAAATTTAGTATTACACACCAAATGGTCCTGGAAGTGGTGTATGGTCTAATCCCATGTCTACCCCTAGACCCTATACCCTATAGATCTGAGTGGATACTCTATAGAACTAGTGTATTTGCTCGAGTAGGTGCAACAATTTAGTTAAGTTACCTCTCCCCGCCCCAAGTGGTTGCACCCCACAATTTGGTAAACGATGACTCAATGGATAATGACTCAATTCAAAAGGAATAGAGACAAGGTAGTACAAAGTGTGCATATGTTTATTAAACTTTAAAGTACCTAATACACATTATAAATTGGGTGGTTCGAGCCCTGAATGCTGACTGGCTGACAGCCGTGGTACATCAGACCGTATACCACGGGTATGACAAATAATTTATTTTCACTGCTCTAATTGCGTTGTGCTAAATGAACAGTCCTTGCCATGGTATATTAATATATGCCATTTATAATAATATATGCCATTTAGCAGACGCTTTTATCCAAAGCGACTTACAGTCATGTGTGCATACATTCTACGTATGGGTGGTCCCGGGGATCGAACCCACTACCCTGGCGTTACAAGCGCCATGCTCTACCAACTGAGCTACAGAAGGACCACAACTGGCCATATACCACACCCTCTCGTGCATTATTGCTTAAATAACCTATCAATTTGGGAAATAAATATACTAATAAATATCAAATACAGTAATTACATAAATGTCACACATTTCTAATTTAAAATCACAAAATAATCTGAAAACCTACAAAAATCCTTTGTAAATTCACATTAACAGTTGGGTGTAAGTCTTCATAAACATGTTGAAATTTAGCAATAGTAAAGAAAAGCCATATTAAACACCAACTCATCTAACAGTCATTCTGCATTCTGGCTACTTATTAAACACCCCTAAAGATTGACTTTTAAACCACTCAAAATATAAATCATAGCATTTATATATTCACTGTTTTGCACATAAAACGTTTTGGAATTCAGGAAAATAGAATGCAAAAATGTTAATTGCATATTAAAATGTAAATAACTACTTAAATTCAATGAGTAAATTCAATGTGTGCTATACTTTTGAAACTGTGTAATTGTAAAAACATGTTGATGGCACTATTTCACTTTCTAGCTCTCAATAAACGTACAATTTCTGGCTTTTTTGTTGGTGGTTCCGAAAAAAGATAGGACAATGTCGGGGAAGCTACTGTGAAAACATAGTTCACCAAGCTACCAATTACTTCATACTGGAAAAAAGTATACACTAAAGCTAACCTTGAAAAAAATGGTTTACTTCTTAAAGTTAATTTTAAAAAGTAGTACATCCAAAATACTTTCTGATAAATTATCATATTGAAATCTGAAATGCCATAGACCACACTCAGGAAGCTATTGAAAATGAAATCTGTACATTAATTAATAACCACAGGTCAGGAATTTTGAAAACATTAAAGGTGTACCCTTTATAAGAGAGGTCGAAGAACCCACCACATTGTAGATCTATAGCTCATATGGACAGTGATCTATTGAAAATGATATCTATCACAGGAAATATTAATGGGAAATCAGTTAATAAATGAAAAATAGCATTTCTAATGGGTGCACTATGGAGGAGGGAGGTCAGTGGTTATACATGTACAGTTGAAGTCGGAAGTTTAAATACACCTTAGCCAAATACATTTAAACTCAGTTTTTCACAATTCCTGACAATTAATCCTAATACAAAATCCCTGTTATAAGTCAGTTAGGATCACCACTTTATTTTAAGAATGTGAAATGTCAGAATAATAGTAGAGAGAATGATTTATTTCAGCTTTTATTTCTTTCATCACGTTCCCAGTGGGTCAGAAGTTTACATACACTCAATATGTATTTGGTAGCATTGCCTTTAAATTGTTTAACTTTGGTCAAACGTCTCCGGTAGCCTTCCACAAGCTTCCCACAATAAGTTGGGTGAATTTTGGCCCATTCCTCCTGACAGAGCTGGCGTAACTCAGTCAGGTTTGTAGGCCTCCTTGCTCGCATACGCTTTTTCAGTTCTGCCCACCATTTTTCTATGGGATTGAGGTCAGGGCTTTGTGATGGCCACTCCAATAGCTTGACTTTGTTGTCCTTAAGCCATTTTGCCACAACGTTGGAAGTATGCTTGGGGTCATTGTCCATTTGGAAGACCCATTTGCGACCAAGCTTTAACTTCCTGACTGATGTCTTGAGGAGTTGCTTCAACATATTCACAAAATGTTCCTACCACAAGATGCCATCTATTTTGTGAAGTGCAGGAGTCCCTCCTGCAGCAAAGCACCCCCACAACATGATGCTGCCCCGTGCTTCACGGTTGGGATGGCTTGCAAGCTTCCCCCTTTTCCCTCCAACAATCATAAGGATGGTCATTATGGCCAACCAGATATTTTTGTTTCATCAGACCAGGGGACATTTCTCCAAAAAGTACGATCTTTGTCCCCATGTGCAGTTGTAAACTGTAGTCTGGCTTTTTTATGGCAATTTTGGAGCAGTGGCTTCTTCCTTGCTGAGTGGCCTTTCAGGTTATGTCGATACAGGACTTGTTTCACTGTGGATATAGATCATTTTGTACCTGTTTCCTCCAGCATCTTCACAAGGTCCTTTGCTGTTGTTCTGGGATTGATTTTCACTTTTTGCACCAAAGTACATTAATCTCTAGGAGACAGAACGCGTCTCCTTTCTGAACGGTATGACGGCTGCGCTGTCCCATGGTGTTTATACCTGCGTACTATTGTTTGTACAGATGGACGTGGTACCTTCAGGCGTTTGGCAATTGCTCCCAAGGATGAACCAGACTTGTGGAGGTCAAAAATTATTTTTCTGAGGTCTATGCTGATTTCTTTAGATTTTCCCATGATGTCAAGCAAAGAGGCACTGAGTTTGAAGCTAGGCCTTGAAATACATCCACAGGTCAACCTCCATTTGACTCAAATTATGTCAATTAGCCTATCAGAAACTTCTAAAGCCATGACATCATTTTCTGGAATTGTCCAAGCTGTTTAAAGGCACAGTCAATCTAGTGTATGTACATTTCTGACCCGCTGGAATTGTGATACAGTGAATCATAAATTAAATAATCTGTCTGTAAACAATTGTTGGAAAAATTACTTGTGTCATGCACAAAGTAGATGTCCTAGCCGACTTGCCAAAACTATAGTTTGTTAACAAGATATTTTTGGAGTGGTTAAAAAAACAAGTTTTATTGACTCCAACCTAAGTGTATGTAAACTTCTGACTTCAACTGTATATGTTGGACTGGAAGCTATTGAAAATTTGATCTGTACGTCAATTCATTGCCATAGCTCCAATAGGATAAATATTTTTAGAAAATCAAAGAGGATTCATTTAGAAAATTCACTATAATAACAGAGGTCAAGGAACACAACACACTTCTCTGTAGATCTCTAGCACATGTGGATCAGAAGCCATTCAAATTTATATTTATTTATAATCTGTTAATTTTAAAATGGGAATTCTAATGGATGCATCATGGATTAGGGACATCAGTCACTTTGCTGCAATTGATTTTAGCTCTCTAGGTCATGCAAGTAGGCTGCGGTAGTTTGTGTATGAGTGAGAAAGATCATAGAGCCTATTTATGTTTTTTGAGTTCGTATTTTTACATAAAATCAATTACAAATAAACAATCACATTTTTAAATGTAATTCTTGTGGGTGTTAAAAGGCTGTACCTTGCTTTCTATCATCATCTGATTCTAGATACATCACCCTAATCATCTTAAAACCGCCCGTCAAAGAGGTATTGACGAGCTAACTCCGAATATCAAACCAATATCCCCAATTTGTTTTTTTTACTGCGGTACTTTCTTGGCCGCTTCATTAAGCAACATTAACGCTGATTTTGTCCAGTTTATCTTCTACACAGAAAGCCATTTGAAATCTTCAAATGTGTAAAACGAAGACAAGATTGAATTCTAAATATCGGTTTTATACAGTGCATTCGGAAAGTATTCAGACCCCTTGAGTTTTTCCACATTTTGTTACGTTACAGCCTTGTTCTAAAATTGATTAAATTGTCCCCCCCCATCAATCTACACACAATACCCCAAATGTATCAAAAATAGAAAAATTCAATATCACATTTACAAAAGTATTCAGACCCTTTACTCAGTACTTTGTTGAAGCACGTGTGGCAGTGATTACAGCCTTGAGTCTTCTTCTGTATGACGCTACAAGCTTGGTACACCTGTATTTGGGGAGTTTCTCCCATTCTTTTCTGCAGATCCTCTCAAGCTCTGTCATGTTGGATGGTGAGGGTCGGTGCACATCAATTTTCACGTCTCTCTAGAGATGTTCGATTGGGTTCAAGTCCGGGCTTTGGCTGGGCCACTCAAGGACATTCAAAGGTGTCCCAAAACCACTCCTGCGTTGTCTTGGCTGTGTGCTTAGGGTCATTATTCAATGTGTCTAGGTCATGTGGTGAAGGAACTATTGCATTTTAAAGTGATTTTCTAAAAATGTTTCTTGTCAAAACTAAACGGTGTGCAACATGCCTCTATATAAGGAATAATATAAAGGTGAATAGAGGTTTCCAAATCACGTGGTGAAAGAGCTATTGCAATTTGCATATAATTGTGTAAGGGCTTTATGGTGGAAAAAAATCTTTGTATGAAATTGTGTAAGGGCTTTATGGGAAAACCAAATGGTTTGCAATGTGTATCCCTATCCTCTAAACAATCCAAATTTGGTTTGAGGTGTCTCGGTCACATGGTGGGGCAATTAAAATGTAAAGCCAAACTTTTAATATAAAAATTCTTATGAAATAAGAACAAAGGATTTTCAGCATGTGTCTCTCCCTTCTGAACAGTTTAATGTTGGTTTGAAGTTTCTAGGCGATGTCAGGGCTGGCCATAGACATATAAGCGATATAAGCGGAACTCAGTCAAGGTCTCAACTTACTCTTGAGAGTTAGAATAATAGAATACACAAGGTGCAATTTAAAAAATGTGGTTGTGCATCAGTCACTTAATTAGCCCATGTCTGCTAAACAAATATGAAATGTTAAGTTAGTCTAGCCAGCTATCTAATCATGTCCGAATTACCAACCGAGCATGAAGGGCATGTGCCCAGCGGCCCTGACTTCCAGCGGGCCCCCATTGATTTTGCTACTCACTCTTACTCAGATATCATATTAACATGGCAATAGTCATGGCAAAATGTGTAGAATTTCAGGAAATTAGCCTTCAAACTGCAAAAATCCCCATGACAAAATGTGTAGAATTGCAGAAAACTTGCTTTAAAACTACAACATTTTCCCTACGCAACATGGCAAAATGTGTAGAATAGCAGGACATTTACTTTAAAACTTAAAGGGCCAATGCAGCCATTTTTATATTAATATCAAATCATTTCTAGGTAACAAGGAAGTACCTTACTGTGATTGTTTTCCATTAAAATTGTCAAAAATTAACTAAGTAGCATCGAAACAAAGAGCAATTTCTCAAGCAAGAATTTCACTAAGACTGTCTGGGAGTGGTCTGAGGGGAAGCGGAAAACTGAAAACTAGCTGTCATTGGCAGAGAGGTTTGGAATTTTCTTTCTTATTGGTCTATTGACTAATCTACTGCCTGGTGTTGTCACAGGCTTTCAAACATATCTTACACTAAAAGGGGATTATCATCACTTTCACAATTGTACAGTATTATTCCAACCTCATAGTGTGGAAATATATATAAAACACTGAATAATCTCATTCTTTACTGCACTTAGCTTAAATGTTCTCTTCCCTGTCAAAGGCTAGGGTGATGTGGTCAAAGGGTTATTGAAATGTAAGCTTATTTCTCTGAAATGTTGTGTACAAATTTGATTACATCCCTGTTAGTGAGCATTTCTCCTTTGCCAAGATAATCCATCCACCTGACAGGTGTGGAATATCAAGAAGCTTGTTAAACAGCATGATCATTACACAGGTGCACCTTGTGCTGGGGACAATAAAAGTCCACTCTAAAATGTGCAGTTTGTCACAAAACACAATGCCTCAAAATTTGAGGGAGTGTGCAATTTTATTTTACTAGGCAAGTCATTTAAGAAAAGATAGTTATTTTCAATGACAGCCTTGTTCAGGGGTAGAACAACAGCTTTTTACCTTGTCAGCCCGGGGATTCGATCTTGCAACCTTACAGGTACTAGTCCAATGCTCCAACCACTAGGCTACCTGTCAACCCATTTACATCATGACTGCAGGAATGTCCACAAGAGCTGTTGCCAGAGAATTTAATGCTAATTTCTCTACCCTAATCTGCCTCCAACATTGTTTTAGAGAATTTGGCATTAAGCCCAACCGGCCTCACAACCAAAGACCACGTGTATGGCGTTGTGTGAGTGAGCGGTTTGCTGATGTCAACATTGTGAACAGAGTGCCCCATGGTGGCGGTGGGGTTATGGTATTGGCAGGCATAAGCTATGGACAACGAACACAATTGCATTTTACTGATGGCAATTTAAATGCACAGAGATACCGTGACGAGGCCCATTATCGTGCCATTCATCCGCCGCCATTACCTCATATTTCAGTATGATAATGCACGGCACAATGTTGCAAGGATCTGTACACAATTCCTGGAAGCTGAAAATGTCTTAGTTCTTCTATGGCCTGCATACTCACCAGACATGTCACACATTGAACATGTCTGGGATGCTCTGGATTGACGTGTAGGACAACGTGTTCCAGTTCCCGCCAATATCCAGAAACTCTGCACAGCCATTGAAGAGGATTGGGACAACATTCCACAGGCCACAATCAACATCCTGATTTACTCTATGCAAAGGAGATGTGTTGCACTGCATGAGGCAAATGGTGGTCACACCAGATACTGACATTTTTATTTCTGATCCACATGGCTTCCTTTTTCTTTTAAGGTATATGTGACCAACAGTTTAGGGCCTAATGAATTTATTTCCACTGACTGATTTCCTTATATGAACGAACTGTAACTCAAATGAAATCTTTGAAATTGGTGCATATTGTGTTTTTTAGTTCAGTATAGGTGCATTGACCGTGCTGTAGGATGCGTACACCGTAGCCATGTTATTACAAGCTCGGTTCAGAATTGGGAAAATAAGACCTGAGCAATAATGTACACTTTTTTTCCCTTCGTGAAGAGCCCAATCTGAGGTCTGTAACTTTGAATGCTCGAATGTCCGGCGAATATTGAATATGAAATAAACGTTTTACAACGGTAAACAAAAAACGTACATTTTTCTAAGCTACAATGAGTGCTTGTTCATAATAAATAAAATTGGATAATACAAAGTGAAGTTAGTTGAAACGTATTAAAGTAATGTTGTCCCAGGGCAGGCTCAAGTCATCGTCTTCATGCCACACCCGCGCGAACCCAGAGAACGGGCAGTCGTTGCCTGGTAACGGGACGCGTTTCCTTGGAGTGTATGAATGAACAACATGCAGAGAGCTAGCTTAGCTACTGGAGCTAGCCAGCTGTCAGTGTCATAACAAATGAGTCGCAGACATTTGGAAATAACAATCTTGTGTATTATAACTAAGCGCTTTTGACTAACGGGACAGGAAACATGGAGGTAAGTTGTGCTGGTTCCTATAGCTAGCTAGATAGCTAACGCTACGTTTTGTTTTGCCAAAACAAAAGCAACAGTGTAACAGGTGCTAAATTACTGTACGTTAGCTAACTTTGTCTTCCGCTGGGTAGTATTCATTAGTGGACACCGCAGAAAAACGTTTAGCAAAGGATAACAAACACAAGGCTTTCTTGTTGGAAAACTTCGGTCCGTTTTCTGGCGTCTAGTTGGTGACGAGTGAATAATCACCTACTGTATCGTGACTTTCTGTACACTGTGAGTGCAGAAAGCTCTCAATCCGATTCAAACTCCATTCACCAGCGGCAGCTCTGCAAGCGTTCGGCCTAATTTAAAATACTTTCGTTGATCGCCAAATATGAAGTTTCGTGGAGCAACTATATTAATTTTAAGGCCGGTATGCACTTCCAAAAAAGGTCTACATAAAAAAATTGACAAGCAATGCCTTTTCAGCACTTCAAATGACAGTACATACCGGTCATAACGAGTAAATTAAGATAATTGCTCAGCGAAACTCTATATGTGGTGATCAACGACGAAGGTATTTTGACATTAAAACGCATACAGAGCTGGTGAATGGGAGTTTGAATCAGCTTTCTGGGCGAGAGGTCTCTAACGCACAGATAGATAGATACTGGTTCGGGATTGCAGTATGTTAACGTTGCAGAATTGTCAAGATTTCTTCGTTAACTTTATTTTTCGTCCAATAATTTTTATTAATGTCACTGCATTTCTATAGTAGGCGTATAGTAACCAGTGACAGTTAAGAATCAATATATCTTTATTGTCACAATCAGGTCATGTGTAGTATAGTCAGGGCAAAAAACAAGATCAACTGCAACAGATACACATAAGAGGAATAGAAAACAGATCAGTTACAGTAGTTATTGCAGGAGTGAAACCCTACAGAGAACATAATGTGTCAATTTCAGTGCCTTGCAATTAGCTTACTCTCTCAGATTTGACAAGTGCTTGATTGCAGTTTGTGTGTCCTTTCCCAGGATAAAGGTCAAAAGCCAGAAGCAGATGAGAACAGTTTTGAATCACTGGAGAAGGAGTTCCAGGAGGTTCTCGATGAGCTGGTGGGAGACAAGAGCCTGGACAAATTCCGGGTTGAATATGAGAAACTGACCAATGCCCTGAAGAAGTCCCACGAGAGTGAGAAGAGGCTGATGACAAAATGCAGGGAGCTGAATGCAGAGATAGTGTCCAATTCAGTAAAAGTTGCTACTGCACTGAAGTTGTCCCAGGAAGATCAAACAACTATAACTTCTCTGAAGAAGGTAGGCCTTTTATGGTGAAAACATGAGTAGCTGCAGAGATGTGTAATAGGCCTACAGCCTAAGGTTAGGACGAAGGTTGTCATTAGTGTTGTTGCCAATAAGCTCTTGTAGGCTATTATGGAGTAAAATATTCACACTTCATTTTGAGCAGAATATAGAGCAGTGTTTTAGAGTTGTGCTTTGTTTCAACATGTCCCAGATTTGTCATAGTAATATGGCCATACTATACAATTGAACACTTTTTTTCTTTTAGGAAATAGAAAAGGCTTGGAAAATGGTTGATGCAGCCCACGATAAAGAGCTCAGAGCAAAAGAGACAATTCAAACATTGAAACATGAAATTTCAAATCTAACAAAACTTGTTGAACAAGGTGCTGGCTTGTCCGTGGGTCAAGAACATGGGTGAGTTGAGTTGCGCACACTCACACTGTAAATTGTCCACTTCCTTTGAATTAACCAATTCACTAGAGATTATTGTCATACCTGAAGGCCTACATACAATGCTTAATTTGAGCCGAATCCTGCCGGAACAAGATCCTGCAGTTTTGGACCGCTTCGTTTTGGCACCTATTTGTAAGTCGCTCTGGATAAGAGCGTCTGCTAAATGACTTAAATGTAAATGACTTAAATGTATTTGCCTGGATCCGGTACCTCTTGGCATGACAAAACATTTCCTCTATTTGCAATGTAAAAATAAAAATATCCTAGTTAGGCTATATCAAGTTGCCTCAACGTTAATTCTCCTGCCCCCTAAAAAACTTTATGGAAAAACTTAGATTTTCAGCCTGCACTTATTCTGAGAATTGATTCGGGTTGGGCTGGGTCCGGGTTTAAGTTTGTTTAACATTGTAGCCTATGTTTTGGGACCAACCCTTGTCCATTGCTGTGGTGAGAGAGAGAAGCATGCACCTGTGTCTCTCACAGAACTACATTGAGATTCTATTTTTGTGATCTCTCTGCTCTGATAGACATGTGTCTGTAACTCTCCATCTCGCCAGCATTGCACTTCATCATACAAATATAAATAGGCCCTATTATAAGTATTGTAATTGAAATACAAGTTCAGTATAATGACTCTAGGGGACAACACTATTTTACAAAGTATCTTGAGAGATAATGGCACGAGCGCATCGGCCATTACTGGTGAGTGCACATCCACTAGCCTATCTTCATCATTGGGTCGCTCAGTCATTTATATTGATCACAGTTTGTCAATGTCAGAGTAGCCTGTCATATCAGTAATTTCTGTGGTCCAAAAAAGAGTTATGTAAAATGATGTAGAATTGCATGAAATGCACTTATAAAATGACATTTTTGTGTGCAAGAAACGCTTCTGCTCTAGGCTACTGGATGTGCTTCTATGGATGTGCAGGATTCTCTATTTACACATAGTCTCTGGTCTACTCGTAGAGAACAGACTACTCTGGAGAATATAGTGCTCGTTTGATAAAGGTCAATCAAAGCTGAATCAATGTCTGCAAGATCACATAATGCCAAATATAATAGCATAGTATAAAGTTACTGTAAGACAAAAAACACCACAGAACACGATATTTCCAGGGTGACGGGAATGGGCGGTTATCTACGGATTCTCAGCCTACAAATTAAGCACTGCCTACATCTCTAGATAACGATAACATTAGAGGAGTTTCAACTGAAATCTAATTTGTTTTTCAGTGTAAATGATCTGCTGAAAATCAAAGAGGAACTAACCAAGGAAAGAGATGAACTGCTTACGGAAGTGGTGACACTGCGAAAGAATCTAACAAAGGCCACCGCCAGTCAACAAGAGATGGAGGTTCAAAAAGAAAAGGCGATGGAAACCATATCTCAGGTAATGCAGAAAATTAAGAAATGTATGTGGTGCATTTGCATTACCTTCACTTAACTGGCAGGTAAGGCATTAGTTATTAGGTAGGTATTATGGCCATACACTTGGTAGTTGTCTGGATCCTGACTCTGTAATTGTTTATAATTTCAGTCCTCATTCCCATTCGGTTGCAAATAAACCAGTAGGCTTTATTTGCTGTACAGTGTGTCCACAAGTCTGGGCACATCCAGCCCTAAATTAACTGGGGCCTTATTATATAGTAAGTCCACTCCAGTGCCTGCTTTCTGTCAAAATACTTGCTAGTAACAACATTGTTTTTATCCTATATTCTGTCCAACATAGCTCCAGCAAGACATTCAGGTCCGTCAGAACGAGTGCTCGCGGGAGACACGGCGGAAGGAGAAGCTGGAGAAGGAAGTGAAGCAGCTGCACACAGACCTGGACACCAAGCAGTCGGACATTAAAGTGCTGAACCTGCAGAGCCAGCGCAGCAAAGAGGAGCAGCAGAGGCTGGAGCAGCAGCTGCGGGAGCAGAAGGTGAGGCCGTGACCAGGGGTGATGTCCCACCCGCCCTCCCTGTCCACCGGTCCTCTCCCTTCCCCTCCATCCTCCAATCTTTTCACAGATGGGCTGGCGAGGGAACACCAACTTGAGAGATGGTGCCAGTCGTACACACATGGAATACAACTTTTACATGTATGCTTTAGGGGGATTAGATTTAATGAGTGATTTGATTTGTGCCGTTTGTCCCCTCGCAGATTCTCAATGAGCGGGCCACAAAGGAGCTGGAGCAACTGCAAGTGAGAAACACCAAACTCCAGCAGGAGAATGAACAGAATGCCCTGAGTTTGGAGCAGCTCTCCCTCGACACACAGCAAAGGGCATCTGACCTTAAGGTAAAGTGTGTGTGTGTGTGTGTGTGTGTGTGTGTGTGTGTGTGTGTGTGTGTGTGTGTGTGTGTGTGTGTGTGTGTGTGTGTAGCTCCACATATGACAGAAACCAATAGAGAGCCCTCACAAAGTGCTGCCTACTGTTGATCGAAACATCATTCCAGTAAAACCTTATATTAATCATGGGACCCCATGGTTGTTTTTTGGCTGTTTTTCGCACACCATTGCAAGGCAGCACATATGGGCCCATATTCACAAAGTGTGGCAAAGTAGGAGTGTAAGGATCGACGCTGGAGACGAGAAGCAGGTACAGTGAGTAAACATTTAATAAAACACGGACATGAAACAGAACAGGAACAGGGTCTGGACAGGGGCAAAAACAACGACATCAATGCTGACACAGGGAACAAACTGAGGAGCAGACAGATATCGAGGGGATAATCAACAAAGCAATGGAGTCCAGGTGAGTCCAATATTGCATAATGATGGTGACAGGCGTGCGAAATGAAGGGCAGCCTGGCGCTCGAGAGGGGGAGCGGGCAAAAGCGTGACAGTACTCCCCCTCTAGGGGCGGCACCCGGCGTACCACCTGGGTGAGTTTGACGGGCCGCCCGAGGCATAGGCGCTGGACAAGCTGGCTGAGGCGTGGGAGACATGAAAATTGGACAGGAGCCCTAATGTCAGCAACCCAATAAATACCTATTCTCTCTTTGACCCCCCACCCCTCTCTCTTTCTCTCTCTCTTCTTATCTCTCTTCCTCCCTCCTTTTGTTTCCACCTCCTCAGATGAAGGAGGAGGAGGTGAATCAGATGCGTCAGGAGATTGCCAAACTAACAAAGATGAGAGAGGCCACTCAGCGGAAGTTCCGACAGACGGAGGATCAGAAGTTGGAAGTGGAGCAGCAGAGGGACATGCTGAAAAACCAGATCGCTGGCCTGGAGAGAGGCAAGGATACACACACACTATGCACACTCACAAGACAATAAATACACACTATATACACACTCACACAACACCACACATGCACACATATACACACACCTTTACACTCATCATATGCTGCTGCTACTCTGTTCTTTAGTTTATTGTTATCTATCCTGATGCCTAGTCACTTACCCTGCCTTCATGTGCATATCTACCTCAAATACCTCATACCCCTGCACATTGATCTGGTACTGGTACTTCCTGTATATAGCTCCATTCTTGTGTATTTTATTCCTCTTGTGTTACTATTTTATATGTTTTATTTACTCTGCATCTTTGGGAAGGGCTCGTAAGCAAGCTTTTCACGTTAAAGTCTACACCTGTTATATTCGGCAAGTGACAAATAACATTTTATTTGATTTCAACATGCACACACACGCAGAACTAAACCTACACGGATACACGCCCACACAAATGCATGCCGGGATGCATTTGTAGGAGCCATCCCTGAATGATGGCACTGACAGAGATGGTCGCCTCGCTTGGCGTTCTTAGGAAACTATGCAGTATTTTGTGTTTTTTATGTATTATTTCTTACACTGTTGCCCCAGGAAATCTTAAGTGTTATTACATATGGCCGGGACTATTGGATATAAGAACTATTGGATATAAGAGCAACGTCAACTTACCAACATTACGACCAGGAATACGACTTTCCTGAAGCGGATCCTCTGTTTGGACCACCACTCAGGACAATGGATCGGATCCCAGTAGGCAACCCAAAACAACGGCACCGCGGAAGGGGCAGACGGAGCGGTCTTCTGGTCAGGCTCCGTAGATGGGCACATCCTACACCGCTTCCGAGTATACTACTCGCCAATGTCAAGTCTCTTGACAACAAGGTAGACAAAATTCAAACAAGGGTTGCCTTCCAGAGAGACATCAGAGATTGTAACATTCTCTGTTTCACGGAAACATGGCTCACTCGGGATATGTTATCAGAGTCGATACAGCCACCCGGTTTCTTCATGCATCGCGCCGACAGAAACAAACATCTTTCTGGTAAGAAGAAGGGCGGGGGTGTATGCCTTATGATTAATGAGTCGTGGTGTGATCATAACAACATACCGGAACTCAAGTCCTTTTTTTCAGCTGACCTAGAATTCCTTACAATCAAATGCCGACCGCATTATCTATCAAGATAATTCTCTTTGATTATAATCACAGCCGTGTATATCCCCCCCAAGCAGACACCTCAACGGCCCTGAAAGAACCTCATTGGACTCTATGTAAACCGGAAACCACATATCCTGAGGCTGCATTTATTGTAGCTGGGGATTTTAACAAGACTAATCTGAAAACAAGGCTCCCTAAATTTTATCAGCATATCGAATGCGCGACCTGGGCTGGAGAAATTCTGGATCATTGCTACTCTAACTTCCACAATGCATACAAAGCCCTCCAATCTGACCACAACTCCATTTTGTTGCTCCCAGCCTATAGACAAGAAACGCCTGTGCTCAGGTCTGTTCAATGCTGGTCGACCAATCTGATTCCACGATTGTGGACTGGGATATGTTCTGGATAGCCTTAGACAACAACATTGATGTATACGCTGATTCAGTGAGCAAGTTTATTAACAAGTGCATCGGTGATGTTGTACCCACGGTGACTATTAAAACCTTCCCCAACCCGAAACCATGGTTTGATGGCAGTATTTGCGCAAAACTGAAAGCGCGAACCACTGCTTTTAATCATGGCAAGGCGACCGGAAACATGACCGAATACAAACAGTGTAGCTATTCCCTCCGCAAGGCAATCAAACAAGCTAAGTGTCAGTATAGAGACAAAGTAGAGTCGCAATTCAACGGTTCAGACACGAGACGTATGTGGCAGGGTCTACAGTCAATCACGGATTACAAAAAGAAAACCAGCCCCGTCGCGGACACCGACGCCTTGCTCCCAGGCAAACTAAACAAATTCTTTGCTCGCTTTGAGGACAATACAGTGCCACTGACAAGGCCCGCTACCAAAACCAGCGGGCTCTTCTTCACTGCAGCCAACGTGAGTAAAACATTTAAACGTGTTAACCCTCGCAAGGCTGCCGGCCCATACGGCATCCCTGGCCGCGTCCTCAGAACATGCGCAGACCAGCTGGCTGGTGTGTTTATGGATATATTCAATTGATCCCTATCCCAGTCTGCTGTTTCCACATGCTTCAAGAGGGCCACCATTGTTTCTGTTCCCAAGAAAGCTAAGGTAACTGAGCTAAACAACTATTGCGCTGTTGCACTCACTTCCGTCATCAAATCAAATCAAATTTTATTTGTCACATACACATGGTTAGCAGATGTTAATGCGAGTGTAGCGAAATGCTTGTGAAGTGCTTTGAGAGACTAGTCAAGGATCATATCACCTCCACCCTACCTGACACCCTAGACCCACTCCAATTTGCTTACCTCCCAAATAGGTCCACAGACGACGCAATCACAATCACACTGCACACTGCCCTAACCCATCTGGACACAAGGCATACCTATGTAGGCATACCTATGTAGCTGTTTATCGATTACAGCTCAGCATTTAACACGATAGTACCCTCCAAACTCGTCATTAAGCTCAAGACCCTGGGTCTCGACCCCGCCCTTTGCAACTGGTTCCTGGACTTTCTGATGGGCCGCCCCCAGGTGGTGAGGGTAGGAAACATCTCCACCCTGCTGATCCTCAACACTGGGGCCCCACAAGGGTGCGTTCTCAGCCCTCTCCTGTTCTCCCTGTTCATCCATGACTGCGTGGCCATGCACGCCTCCAACTTAATCATCAAGTTTGCAGACGACACTACAGTGGTAGGCTTGATTACCAACAACGATGAGACGGCCTACAGGGAGGAGGTGAGGGCCCTCTGAGTGTGGTGTTAGGAAAATAACCTCACACTCAACGTCAACAAAACAAAGGAGATGATCGTTGACTTCAGGAAACAGCAGAGGGAGCACTCCCCTATCCACATCGACAGGACAGTAGTGGAGAAGGTGGAAAGTTTAAGTTCCTCGGCGTACACATCATGGACAAACTGAAATGGTTCACCCACACAGACAGAGTGGTGAAGAAGGCGCAACAGGAGAAGGCGCAACCTCAGGAGGCTGAAGAAATTTGGCTTGTCACCAAAAACACTCACAAACCTTTAGAGATGCACAATCGAGAGCATCCTGTCGGGCTGTATCACCGCCTGGTACGGCAACTGCTCCGCCCACAACCGCAAGGCTCTCCAGAGGGTAGTGAGGTCTGCACAACGCATCACCGGGGGCAAACTACCTGCCCTCCAGGACACCTACACCACCCGATGTCACAGGAAGGCCAAAAAGATCATCCAGGACAACAACCACCTGAGCCACTGCCTGTTCACCCCACTATCATCCAGAAGGCGAGGTCAATACAGGTGCATCAAAGCTGGGACCGAGAGACTGAAAAACAGCTTCTATCTAAAGGCCATCAGACTGTTAAACAGCCATCACTAACATTGAGTGGCTGGTGCCAACATACTGACTCAAATCTCTAGCCACTTTAATAATTAAAAAATAGATGTAATAAATGTATCACTAGTCACTTTAAACAATGCCACTTTATATAATGTTTACATACCCTACATTTACTCATCTCATATGTATATACTGTACTCTATACCGTCTACTGCATCCTGCCTTTGCAGTTCGGCCATCGCTCATCCATATATTTATATGTACATTTTCTTATTCATTCCTTTACACTTGTGTGTATAAGGTAGTTGTTGTGAAATTTTTAGATTAGTTGTTTGATATTACTGCACGGTCGGAACTAGAAGCACAAGCATTTCGCTACACTCGCATTAACATCTGCTAACCATGTGTATGTGACCAATAACATTTGATTTGATTTGGAGACACACAAATATCTGGGTTGACACTTCAACACTCCTCTGCTCTGTCAAAAGCACTTTTTACTTTTTACCCCTTTTCTCCCCAATTTCGTGATATCCAATTGGTAGTTACAGTTTTACCCCATCGCTGCAATTCACATACGGACTCGGAGAGGCGAAGGTCGAGAGTCTTGCGTCCTTCGAAACATGACCCCGCCAAGCCGCACTGCTTCTTGACACACTGCCCGCTTAATCCGGAAGCCAGCTGCACCAATGTGTCGGAGGAAACACCGTACAGCTGGGTCACCCGGTCACGGCCTGCTGCGACATATCCCGGGATTGAACCCGGATCTTCTAGTGACGCTTCTAGCACTGCGATGCAGTTCCTTAGACCGCTGCTCCGCTCGGGAGGCCAAATGCATTCTTTTTGACAGGAAGATGACATGTTTTCTTACCTTTCAGTAACTCTGAAAATATTAAATGTAGTGGTTACGTTGTGGTGGGGTTTGTGTGCAAGGTACATCAATTATGTATACAGAATTTCTGTCATTCTCTCTCACTCAAAAACATGAACCATGTGTTGTGAACAGAAATGGAGTCCTCCAAAAAGCAGATGGAGATTGACAAGAAAGGCATTGACGAACTGGTGCGGGAAAGAGACATCCTGAACAAGGTATGTAGAGAATAATATAATTTAGCAGACACTTTTATTTGAAGCAACTTGCAGAACTGTCAACATTGACAGTGACAGACATCCAGTGTGTACCCCATGCAGAAATCAAACCGACAACCCCGGCATTGCCAGCACCTACTACTACATGACATTATGTGCATAGCCTATCACGTTGCAGGCCTTGTTTAGCATGATTTGTTTCATTAGACACATCTTAATGTGACAAATGTGCACCAAACACACTCTCATCTGCTCATAACCCATTGTTAAAGTGTGTCTGTGTTCGTTTGTGCATGTACATTTGTGTGTGTGTGTTTGTTTTGTGCGTGTTTGCATGCGTGTGTGTGTGTACATTGTAGAACATGATCAAGGCAGCTAATGCCACGGAGAAGCAGCTGAATGTAGTGAAGCTCCATGAGCAGTCCAAGAAGAACCTGGACCAGGAGATCATGAACTACCGCGACGAGGCCCAGAAGCAGCGCAAGATCATCTACCAGCTGGAGAAGGAGCGTGACCGCTATATCAACGAGGCCAGCGACCTCACACACAAGGTGCACTAAGATCAGGGATGAGTGGAGAGACCAGGGGCCTCATTTATAAACGCTGCGTACGTACAAAATATTATATTTTGCATGTAAAACATAACATGCACCCGTTTTCAGTGCATTTATAAAAACTGAACTTGCCTGGAGAATGTGCTTACCTCCACGCAAAGTTCAGACCATCCAAAGCACAACTTCTTGCCTCTTATAGTAATTATTGCATTGCAAGCAGGCAAGTAAGTACTTTGTGCAAATGAGGAATGGTGAGGTTGACACGATGTTCATAAAACAACAACAACAGAAAAACTGAATGACTAAACAAATGCAGCTTTTTGTCGTTACTAAGAAGAGCGAACATCTATTTACTTTACATTTGCAATCTAATTGATAAATAGGAATTATTGAACCTTTATTTAGGCAGGGGCTCTTTTACAAGGATGCCCTGCATGACAAGACCAAGCAGTTAAAAGCCGTTTTACTTAAATCTGTGGTGACAAAAGGAGTTTCAAGATTTAGCCATCCCTTTGACTGGATATGGTATCTCGTACATCTATTAGTAACCACAAAGACAGTACAGTATAAAGATAGGCAGAAACTGCTTTTCCAATAGAAATCCCCAAAGATGAAAACATTGTGGTAACACTTCCAAAACATTTGATAAAATGTGCCATTGCTTGTTTTTGGTGAAACTGTTCTGGCTTAATTTCAGTATACCTCCAAATTATACAGAAAATAGGGTGTTATTAATCACCATAAAAAGTTAACGTTTTCCTGGCGAATAAATAATGCTCATTCAGATGCACACAGTTTTAGGACGGGGCTGATTTTATAGTGAGAAACATGAGTATGTATGGTGTACGCCAAGTTTATGAATCTCAAATGTTTTTTTTATAAGTAATGGGTTTTCAGAAATGGGTTACGTAGATATTTAGTGTGAGAATTATACAATGCTTATCAATGAGGTGCCCAGAGTGCTGGCAGGTCTTATTCGTTGTGATCTAAAGGGCATAGCTGATCCTAAATCCTCGTTGGATACATAACAGCCCCAGGGATTTAGGCTCAGTTACATACTGTACCAGTAATGTAGCACTAGCATTAATGTTGATGAAGCAGAGAAAATGGGAGGGAACTCCATTTGAACATTGCAGTTTATCAATTAGGATTTTAACACAGAAGACGAGATAATGTGATATGCGACGTGTGTTGCAACAGACTAAACACCGTTACATGTGGAGAAAATTTGAACATTACAGTTTATCATTTAGGACTACAACAAGCCGGTATTGTGTCTAGGTTGTCTTTTATAAACACCAAGCTATCAGCTTCTGGTTACGTAAGCCCAAGTCTTATATTAAGTCCCAAACTAAACCCCCTCTTGGGATGATTTTTTGTTCTCTCTGTTCTTTTCTTCCACAGGTGCTCCAACACATGGAGGACATTAAAATGAGGGAGATGCAGATCTTTGAGTACAAGAAGAAGATTGCAGAGGCAGAGACCAAGCTCAAACAGCAGCAGAACCTCTACGAGGCGGTCCGATCTGATCGGAACCTCTACAGCAAGAACCTCATCGAAGCCCAGGTTGGATTTACATAGGAGTAGTCAGTCGTGTGGACAGGCAGGCAGGTGATTGTCCGGTCTGTCGATCGGTCAATCCTTTGCTCGCTCGCTCACCCACTCACTCATTCACTCTCCGACCTCTCTTTCAGGATGAGATCACAGAGATGAAGAGGAAACTGAAGATCATGAACCATCAGATTGACCAGCTAAGGGAGGAGATCAACAGCAAAGAGTCTGCCCTGGTCAAGGAGCACCTGGAGTTCCAGCGAGTGGAGAAAGAGAAGGAGGCTCTGAAGGTAATTTACTATGCCGTGCTCACTGTGTGAGTGGCTAAATTAACTACTATGCAAATGTACTTTTTTTGCATTTTGTTTTACTCGAATATTAACACCAACCTGCTTTAGCTCTTTCAATCACACCAGGGTGACACCCTCACCACCAAGATGACACCCTCACCACCAGGATGACACCCATCCTGCCTTCTTGAAGCAAATGCTGCATTCCAAATGGCACCTAATTCCCTTTATAGTGCACAACTTTTGACCAAGGCCCAAAGTGTTTTCTTTTTCTTTACCCGTCATTTACCTCATTTTCAAATTCAAATTTTAAGTATAGGCCGTCTTTCCATTCCCCCATAGGCCGAGCTCCAGAAGATGAAGCAGCAGGCTCAGGAGACGAAGCAGTTTATCGACAACCAGGAGGCCGAGGAGAGAAAGCTGCTCAAGATCATATCTGACGCTGATGCTGAGCGGCTCAGACAGAAGAAAGAATTGGATCAGGTAAGGGACAGAGAGAGGGGTGGAAAGGTGACTACCTGCTTTCACTGAGAACTCACTGCCCATTCCAAGAGACAAATAGTACTGTCATAGCGATAAAATAGTGCTGATTTGAATAAAGGGGCAGGCCCTTCCCGTAGAGGCCTGGGATGGAGAGCAGATCTGTCATGCCTTTGTGGTCATGCATCACATGGGTCAAAAAACATTGTGTTGATGTGGCTGCAGAATGTGACAGAGGTGCAGCTTTTCATTTCTTCCTAATGAGGTTTGTCTTTGAATGTATGAGACCAAGTAAAACATTCTGTAAATGTGACTTTCTAGGAAATAGCACTATCCATTTAGTATCCATTAAATAATCAAACACGTTATCACAAAGGGCCAATATCACAAATATGTTTTATTTCTAAATGTATTTTTACAGTCTTTGATCAAAGTAACCTGGGGTTTTTGTTGTTTTCTCTTTTGCCATCACCGTCTTGTAGGTGATCAGCGAGCGAGATATCCTGGGCACTCAGCTGGTGCGACGAAACGATGAGCTTGCCCTACTCTACGAGAAGATCAAGATCCAGCAGTCCATGCTGAACAAGGGAGAGATCCAGTACAACCAGAGGGTGGAGGACATTCGCCTCCTCAAGATGGAGATCAAGAAACTCAGACGGGAGAAGGGCATCCTGGCCAAGACTGTGGCTAATGTGGAAGACTTAAGGTGAGATTGAAAGAGGAAGAGGGAGAGGGACTAATAGAAACACAGAGGTAGAGAGTGAGAGAGTGCAAGACAGCAAGAAAGTGAGGGGGCGAGACAGAGGTGGGAGACGCTGATATAGACGGGGCACAGGGGGGACATAGGGAAACAGAGAAAGATTGAGACAAATTTCAGTTGGACTCCGAAGAAAGCTCAAGCTAGATTTATTCAACCGTTTGATGATACAAGCACATATATTTCTAACCTACTAGGCGGGGTCAACTCCTTGCACATCTACATAGCCAATGCATCTACGTTGCTAGGCAGGAACTAACCTGGTTCCTCTCAACTGGTATAGTCATGGCCTTGCCTGACGCTAGAACCTTTGTAGGTGTGGAAGTGTATGTGTGTGAGATAGGACTGTAGTAGGATGGTTGTTGGGGTGGGCCCCTCTGGCCCCCCTCCAAGAGGTTTCTTCTCACTTCTTCTGTTGACTTGGACCTCAAGTCAAATGCCTCGCTCCTCCCTGGTTCCGCAGCTGGCCTGCTTTATCAAAGACTAACTGTTGCCCTTCGTCTCCCTCATTAACTTTCCATACACGTTCCTTATTCACCTTTCAATGACACAGAACATAAACAGTTATCATACATGTTATGTAATCAATAAGTTATTATATAGTGACAGGAATAAGTATATTTCAAATTAGAACCCAACACCGTTCGAAGAGCACAGCACACTAAACTCCTAATCAATGTCTGTAATTTATGCTAAATTGTTAATAACTTTTCTTTTGACATTATTCCACTATGTAAATTGTTTTTGTGGTACAAAAGTGCACAGATCTGTGCAGCAGGAATATTTCTGCATTGCTCAGTTTACATTGCTGTCTTATTCATCGGCATTAATTTGCTTTATTGTGAACCTGTTGATATCTGCAGCCCACAAAAGGTTACCATAGGGCATTTGCTGGACATCTGCCATCAACAAAACATTGACTTGATACAGGCTTGCCAATGTTTTTACATCCTTAATGATTAATGAAAAAATGGAATTGAAGTCTGTTTTCAATCTATGCCCCACTTGAATTTGTTGTCATAAAATATGTGATGAGGAAATGCCATGACATTTGATGCCCTTTTTGGGGTTTTGTGACAGACGTGAGGTTTACCACATGCAGAAGGAGCTGCTCAAAGAGAGGACAAGGTGCAGAGCCTTGGAGGAGGAGCTGGAGAATCCTATGAATGTACATCGTTGGAGAAGGCTGGAGGTGTGTGTGTGTGATTGTGTGTGTGTGTGTGTGCATATTTTGTGAGTGCTTGGGCTCAAAAACATTTAGACCTGTTTGAGTACATTAACTTCTTAATGCTTCGGCCTAGCTTCTGTGAGACATAGCCAGAGAACCTAATCAGGGTTATACATTAATGCCTCTTATTTGACTTTCTTCAGGCCAGTGACCCAAGCACCTATGAGTTGATCCAGAAGATTCACTCTTTACAGAGGCGTCTGATAACCAAGAGCGAGGAGGTGGTGGAGAAAGAGCTTTTATTACAGGTAAAATCCAGATAAATCTGTCTTATCCTGTTGGCTACCCAAACACCAGGTGCTCCCACATGGAGTAGGTTGGGTCACTGCAGAAATCAATGGAAGCCTGGGAGAATTGTTTCACTACTTCTTAATCATAACTTTCAGAAATTAGCATGGACTGCATACACTGAGTATGCCAAACATTAGGAACACCTTCCTAATAATGAGTTGCAAGTTGCAACCCCCCTCCCCTTTTGCCCTCAGAACAGCCTCAATTTGTCGGGACATGGACTGTTGAGTGAAAAACCCAGCTGTGTTGCAGTTCTTGACAAAAACCAGTGCGCCTGGCACCTACTACCATACCCCGTTCAAAGGCACTTAAACCTTTTGTCTTGCCCATTCACCTTCTGAATGGCACACATGCACAATCCATATCTCAATTGTTTCGAGGCTTAAAAATCCTTCTTTTAAAACCCTTTCCTGCAGTCAAATGACCTAGTGGCCTTATTTTTCATAATTTCTAAATTAATAAACATTATTTATTTTTTTACGCTGAAAATCTGGTGTTTCTATGTCAAACAATTTTGATATATTTCAGTCCTCTGTGATATATAAAGTGTAATATTAGAAAGCAAACTAAAAATGAAATACATTTCAACTCTATATGTGACATGGTATACAGGTGTCTTATTTTTTGTAAGGCCATAAACACCATGTTTATGGCTCACCATGTGTGTGAGGTGTATACTTTTGTTTCAAAGTAGATTTCTTTAAGACTGCCAAGAGACACTGATTTAGCCCACTGCAGTAAAATGTTATAACCTGTCTCCTCTCCTTCATCTACACTGATTGAAGTGGATTTAAGTGACATCAATAAGGGATCATAGTTTTCAGCTGGATTCACCTGGTCACTCTATGTCATGGAAAGAGCAGGTGTTCTTAATTTTTATATACTCGGTGTAGATACAGTATGCAAATATGTAAATAATGGGTGGGCCGAGAGCTGGTAAGGAGGCGCCCAGTGGGATGTGTGCACGTTTTTAAAGAACCCATCCCTGACTGAATGTTTGGCTGCCTAACGTCCCCTCTCTTCCACTTAAATGCTCAGGAAAAGGAGAAGCTGTACGTGGAGCTGAAGCACATTCTGTCCCGGCAGCCTGGACCGGAGGCAGCCGAGCAGCTTCAAATCTACCAACAGACACTGAGGCAGAAGACAAAACAGCTCAAGGTCCTCTGTGCCTTTCATCTTATTTTTGTACATCCCTCGTCGGTCTGTCTGCCTCTCTCCCTCTCTACTTCCAAGCAGCTCTGACCACTGGCAGAGAAATGGCCACTTCAGATACAGCAGGACCATGCACAGGCTTGCGAGCCAAGCTCACAGGCCCTGAGTAACTTTTTCCCTGCTATGTCATTTTCAGTTTAGTCCTATGCTGCTGCTTGAAGTTGATTTATTTTAGATGTCCTTTTAATCCCCCACATCCAGGCATTGTCATCAGAGCTGAACATGTATGAGTCCCAGACACAGGAGTACAAGTATGAGATTGAGAGACTGGCCCATGAGCTGCAGAACATCAAGAAGAAGTACCTCAATCAGAAACGCAAAGAACAGCAGTGCAGGTAAAGATTATCCTGGTATAGTACTTACCAACCACGTGAATCACACTTGAGCTCATTCTGGGGTTTCTGATCTAAACTGATTGAACTGTTCAAGTAGGGCTGGGCGATATATCAAATTAATTTGAGTGTATATTTTTGTGCGATATTCCAAATGCCTGTATCGCAAGAATCAAGGTTTTGTTATTTTTCCTGTTTATAATTGTTTATGTCCGCTTGTTCTCATGTTGTATTTTTGGTCTCATTTCCTTCACTCCTCTGTGTTGTGTGCACCTTCCCATTTACACCAGAGATCTGTATATAATGACGAGTTGCACATCTCCGCCCTAACAATGGGAGTCGTTGTCACAAAGGCCGGAAGGCAGGTGACTAGTTTAGGTCCAAAATAAGCCCATAGAAACACATTGGCCTTATTTTGGACAGATTTTAGCGAGAGTGGAACCTCTCGCTTTGCCTCTTCCTCTATGGTTTACACACACCACACACCAAGCCCCTCTCCCCATGCCACTCACGCCAACAAAGTTCAGAGATCTTCTCTGACAAGTGGTTTCAACTCGCTATTTGTATTTGAGGTTTGGTCCAACAGAATCGGTCATCTGGACACCAAAACACATTTAGACATTATTTTACTATAATAGAGAAGTTAACTTTTTGAACAATATCCTTTTTATGTTTCAACTACTCAAATTGCGCACAGAGCAGACACTACTAAAACAAGAGTATCAATGAACATTGATTTGCGAAAATGAATACTCAGTTTGTCGCAGGACATTAGGGTACATTTTAACCAAATACTGTTATACTAGCTGGCTAGTCTGTGTTTTATAAACGTGCAATAAGCATAAAACACAATTATACAGTTGAAGGCGGAAGTTTTACATACAGTCGTGGCCAAAAGTTTTGAGAATGACACAAATATTAATTTTCACAGTCTGCTGCCTCAGTTTGTTTGATGGCAATTTGCATATACTCCAGAATGTTATGAAGATTGATCAGATTAATTGCAATTAATTGCAAAGTCCTTCTTGCCATGCAAATTAACTGAATTCAAAAAACATTTCCACTGCATTTCAGCCCTGCCACAAAAGGACCAGCTGACATCATGTCAGTGATTCTCTCGTTAACACAGGTGTGAGTGTTGACGAGGACAAGGCTGGAAATCACTCTGCCATGCTGATTGAGTTCGAATAACAGACTGGAAGCTTCAAAAGGAGGGTGGTGCTTGGAATCACTGTTCTTCCTCTGTCAACCATGGTTACCTGCAAGGAAACTCGTGCTGTCATCATTGCATTGCACAAAAAGGGCTTCACAGGCAAGGATATTGCTGCCAGTAAGATTGCACGTAAATCAACCATTTATCAGATCATCAAGAACTTCAAGGAGAGCGGTTCAATTGTTGTGAAGAAGGCTTCAGGGCGCCCAAGAAAGCTTCTGCTAATTGACATCATTTGAGTCAATTGGAGGTGGACCTGTGGATGTATTTCAAGGCCTATCTTCAAACCTAGTGCCTCTTTGCTTGACATCATGGGAAAATAAAAGGAAATCAGCCAAGACCTCAGAAAAATAATTGCTGACCTCCACAAGTCTGGTTCATCCTTGGGAGCAATTTACAAATGCCTGAAGGTACCACGTTCATCTGTACAAACAATAGTACACAAGTATAAACACCATGGGACCACGCAGCCGTCATACTGCTCAGGAAGGAGACGCCTTCTGTCTCCTAGAGATGAACGTACTTTGGTGTGCGAAAAATGCAAATCAATCCCAGAACAACAGCAAATTACCCTGTGAAGATGCTGGAGGAAAACCGCCATAATAAAGCCAGACTACGGTTTGCAACTGCACATGGGGACAAAGATCGTACTTTTTGGAGAAATGTCCCCTGGTCTGATAAAATAAAAATATAACTGTTTAGCCATGATAACCATCGTTATGTTTGGAGGAAAAAGGGGGAGGCTTGCAAGCCGATGAACACCATCCCAACCGTGAAGCACGGGGGTGACAACATCATGTTGTGGGGGTGCTTTGCTGCAGGTGGGACTGGTGCACTTCACAAAATAGATGGCATCATGAAGTAGGAAAATTGTGGATATATTGAAGCAACATCTCAAGACATCAGTCAGGAAGTTAAAGCTTGGTCGCAAATTGGTCTTCCAAATGGACAATGACCCCAAGCATACTTCCAAAGTTGTGGCAAAATGGCTTAAGGACAACAAAGTCAAGCTATTGGAGTGGCCATCACAAAGCCCTGACCTCAATCTCATAGAAAAATGGTGGTTAGAACTGAAAAAGCGTGTGAGAGCAAAGATGCCTACAAACCTGACTCAGTTACACCAGCTCTGTCAGGAGGAATGGGCCAAAATTCACCCAACTTATTGTGGGAAGCTTGTGGAGGGCTACCTGAGACGTTTGACCTAAGGTAACCAATTTAAAGGTGATGCTACCAAATACATATTGAGTGTATGTAAACTTCTGACCCACTGGGAATGTGATGAAAGAAATAAAAGCTTAAATAAATCATTCTCTCTACTATTATTCTGACATTTTACATTCTTAAGAAACAAGTGGTGATCCTAACTGCCCTAAAACAGGTCATTTTTATGAGGATTAATTGTCAGGAATTGTGAGAAACTGAGTTTAAATGTATTTGTCTACGGTGTATGTAAACTTCTGACTTCAACTGTATAATTTATGGTACAGTATGTCTGAAGCCATCACATATCACCCACCTCACATTGAAGGTCATCATCAGTTAGGATCACGCATTCAAACACACTCACTTCATTTTCGCAACCCTTGTACATAGGGCTGGGTGATACGGCCTAAAAAGCATATCTACATTTTAAAAAATCTGCAATTAATAATGGGCAATTCTGTGTTTTGTGGTTGAAAAACAAGTTTTAATGACCCCAACCTAAGTGTATGTAAACTTCCGACTTCAACTGTATTTAGTATAGTTTTATCTGAAAAAATATAACTTTTTAAATGTTTTTCAATTTGTATTTTTATGAAATTCACTGAGGAGGATAGTCCTCCCTTTCCTCCTCTGAGGAGACTCAACTGCTCAAATCAAAAAAGCTGGGAGGACGACCAGAGAATCAATTAACTAGAGCTTAGGGCGAACTTACCGTGTGTGTGTGTGTGTGTGTGTGTGTGTGTGTGTGTGTGTGTGTGTGTGTGTGTGTGTGTGTGTGTGTGTGTGTGTGTGTGTGTGTGTGTGTGTGTGTGTGTGTGTGTGTGTGTGTGTGTGTGTGTGTGTGTGTGTGTTGACGGAGCAAATCTTAAATGCGTCTGCATGTGTCTGTGTGACAGATTTCCTGGAACTCTCTTGTGTGTCCGCAGGGAGAAAGAGAGGAGCCTGGCCCAGGTGGGACAGTCGGTGATCCTGCCCCAGCGCAGCGATGGTCCATGCTTCACCGGTGGAGGCTTCAGTCTTAAACAGCCTGGCAAAATCACCACCTAGAGGGAGAGACAAGAAGCTCCCTCCAGCCTTACAACGTCTTGACACACTGCCTCTTATTACCACTCATAGGACACTCATCGTTGTCGATACTGTTTTTAAGAGCTCTTATAAAGGAGAAATCAATATTACCAGAGTTGGGCTGTGATTTTATTCAATAAAATCTTACTTCACGTATCAGTCTGGCCTTTCTCCAATATTTGTTCGAAGTTAGAAAATGGCGAGTCCAATCAGCGTTCTCTCAGAAAGAAATGTGTGGGTTTAGGATAACCTCGGAAACCCTGAACTAAAATATTGTGTAATTGCGTCAGATGCTCCATTAGGTTCTGGAGAAAGGTGAATGAGAAAATTATACTAACGAGACTAGTGAAATCTCCACCCTGCTAAATGGAAACTCTCAGCCAAAGCCCTCAACCACTTCTGAAAAGGTTCTGTTTGAAATCATTGCTTGAAATCCCCATTCCCACTTTAAGCATCACCATCACACAATCGTAATATGTCCAAATAACCAGTGATGTAAAAACCAAAGCACAGGAAATACTGCACTTTAGTCATCACATCAGTCTTTTGACAGACGTTACGATACCATTTATGTTACATAGTCTGTCTACGAGAGATTAGGTTTAGGACAACAACCCACACAGCCAAATACTGCACTTTTAAATATTGGTTAAAGGTGCTCTAATCGCTGACAAATGAGTTTTTAATAACGCCCCTCATTACAAGCGTGGGCTCTTATGCTGATACTGTATGTGAAGTGTACAGAAAGGTGAGTAGCTAAACTTATTTATCACAATTTCAAATTCATAGTTTTCCTGAATTATGAAAAGCAATTTGGAAGTGTTTGCATCCTCTGTAGCCATTATGGTTCTGATCCTGCTGGTTATCCATTAAAGTTTGAATGTATTTTTGTGTGCTCCATCCTGTTATGGTTATCAGTCTGCCAAGCATGCACACCATGAACTGATTTAACAATCTGGCCTTAATGGAAACATGTACTCTTTATCTCTACCCGGTACAACCAGAAGAGGACTAGTCACCACTTAGAGCCTGCTTCCTCTTTGGTTCCTTCTTTCTAGGGTGGTCACTTAGTATCTGCTTCTGCATTGCTTCCTCTTTGGTGTTTTAGGCTGGGTCTCTGTAAAGCACTTTGTGACAATTGCTGATGTAAAAAGGGCTATATAAAGCCAATTTGATTGATTCAAGGGGAAATGAGCAGTTGCTACATTTTTGGATTTATATATTAATGATATGTATCCATTGAATTTTGAAGAATAGAATTTATAAGTATGTCATAATTCAAACCATTGATGATGTTCTTTTCTACACAGATCATTCACAATTATTGCCTGATGATTTTCCTTGATGTTTTCCTGAACTTCCGAATAACTTTCGGGAAGCATTTCAGTTACTGCTAACCATACTTCGGACTGAAATATGAAATAATGTCAAAAATATTGTCAGACTGATTTGTAATAGACTGCCATAGCCTCAAACGGAAAAGGAAATATTGGCTGTTGATTACATTATTTTTTTCACATGGTGGGGTCATGATAAAGTTCTTATATCAATGTGGGGTTGTGTGCCAAAAGAGTTTGGGAACCACTGTTCTAGCGGTTCGTGACAAACAGCGCCAGATACCATTACAAACCAGTAGAGATTACCTCATCACTGTCATGCCTACATTGAATAAAGCTTATATCAAATTGACGTCAGAAGTGGAAATGTTTGTATTTTAGCTAACACAAACCCTTTTTCCTAATCGTAACCTAATTATCCTAACCTTCTACATGAATTATCCGAACCTGCTGCGTATATTCTCCTAATCTTGCCTGACGACTCGCCCTGAATTGCTGGTCTATCGATCGCTACACACTGTACAGTACATTTGTTCAGAATCTGCCACCCTAGAAGTATTTTGTGTGACTTCAAACTGACAAACACAAATTCATAAGCGTTTGGATTGTCTCTAACAAACTGGCTCTGGCCAAACCCATCAGTTTCTGGGACCAATTGGAACGGTCAGAATGTATTCACATTCTAGAAATCGTAGGGGAGGGAGGCTCTCCTCATGGAGAGCGATGTGGAGTCAATTCTGGTCAATTCTGACAAACTGTATACTATTTAGTCAAAACCCCACAACCCAGATAACCCCTGGTCGAAAAGTGAATTATACAGTCTTTTGTTTTGTTTTATGACAGCAAGTGTTTATCAGCAGCACAGTGTTCCAAGTTTTTATTTTTGTCAAAATCCGTGTGAAGGCTGATTTGGTTGATACTGAGATCCAAGCGTCCATGATTCTCTGATCCCAAGAACTGAGTTACTAACACCCATTCGACTTGATAGGCACGTGCAAGCTGCACTTCATACTGCTTCATCCTTCATCCATTCATCCTTTCCATCTGGAGCACGTTTCTTCATCAGGGGTTGGAACCAAAATTATTTTATAATCGTTTTGTTCTGAACAGAACTACAGTACAGTCAAAAGTTTGGACACCCCTACTTTTTCAAGGGTTTTTCTTTATTTTTACTATCTTCTACATTATTGAATAATAGTGAAAACATCAAAGCTATTAAATAACACATGGAATCATGTAGTAACCAAAGAAATGTTAAATCAAAATATATTTTATATTTGAGATTCTTCAAGTAGCCACCCTTTGCCTTGATGACAGCTTTGCACACTATTGGCATCCTCTCAACCAGCTTCATGAGGTAGTCACCTGGAATGCATTTCAATTAAGGTGTGCCTTCTTAATGCGTTTAAGCTAATCAGTTGTGTTGTGACAAGGTATACAGAAGATAGCCCTATTTGGTAAAAGACCAAGTCCATAGTATGGCAAGAACAGCTCAAATAAGAAAAGAGAAATGACAGTCCATCATTAAGACATGAAGGTCAGTCAATCCAAAGGAATTTCAAGAGCATTTCTTCAAGTGCAGTCGCAAAACCCATCAAGCGCTATGATGAAACTAGCTCTAATGAGGACCACCACAGGAAAGGAAAACCCAGAGACTGATCTGCTTATGAGGATACATTCATTAGAGTTACAGTACCAGCCTCAGATTGCAGCCCAAATAAATGTTTCACAGAGTTAAAGTAACAGACACATCTCAACATCAACTGTTCAGGGGAGACTGCGTGAATCAGGTCTTCATGGTTGAATTGCTGCAAAGAAACCACTACTAGAGGACACAAATAATAAGAACAGACTTGCTTGGGCCAAGAAACACAACAGTGAAAATCTGTCAAAATTTGTGATTTTTGGTTTCAACCGCCGTGTCTTTGTCAGATGCAGAGTAGGTGAACGGATTATCTCCGCATGTGTTGTTCCCACCGTGAAGCATGGAGGAGGAGGTGTGATGGTGTGGGGGTGCTTTTTTAGTGACACTGTCTGTGATGTATTTAGAATTTAAGGCAGACTTAACCAACATGGCTACCACAGCACTCTCAAATGTATGAGAGAGCTTCCTACTGCCTGAGCTATGTTGTTGATGTAAATTGAGAAGGCCGTGGGGCCTAGGATCGAGCCTTGGGGTACTCCCTTGGTGACAGGCAGTTGCTGAGACAGCAGATTTTCTGACTTTATACACTGCACTCCTTGAGAGAGGTAGTTAGCAAACCAGGCCAAAGCCCCTCAGAGACACCAATACTCCTTAGCCGGCCCACAAGAATCGAATGGTCTATCATACCCAAGTCAATAAAAATAGCAGCAAAACATTGCTTAGAATCAAGGGCAATTGTGACAATATTGAGGACCATTAAGGTTGCAGTGACATGTCCATAACCTGAGCGGAAACCAGATTGCATACCAGAGAGAATACTATAGACATCAAGAAAGCCAGTCAGTTGATTATTGACAAGTTTTTCCAACACTTTTGATAAACAGGGCAAAATATAAATAGGCCTATAACAGTTAGGATCAGCTTGATCTCCCGCTTTAAATAAAGGACGAACCGTGGCTGCCTTCCAAGCAGTGGGAACCTCCCCAGAAAAGATAGACTGAGATAGGCTTGACGATGATAGGGGCAGCAACCTTAAAAATAAAAGGGTCTAAACCATCTGACCCAGATGTTTTTTGGGGGTTAGGTTTCAGGAGCTCCTTTAGCACCTCGGACTCAGTGACTGCCTACAGGGAGAAACTTTGTAGCGGGGCAGGGGAAAAAGAGGGAGAAGCATCAGGGATAGTCGCATTAGAAGGGGTGGGAGATGAGGAAATGTTGGATGGGCAAGGAGGCATGGCTGAGTCAAATAAGAATCCTGATTTAATGAAGTGGTGATTAAAGACCTCAGCCATGTGCTTCTTGTCAGTAACAACAACATCATCAACATTAAGGGACATGGGCAGCTGTGAGAAGGAGGGTTTATTCTCCAGGTCTTTAACCGTTTTCCAGAACTTCTTGGAGTTAGACCCACAGAGAGAGAACTGCTCCTTAAAGTAACTATCTTTGGCCTTCCAGATAGCTTGAGTGCACTTATTTCTTATTTGCCCGAACGAGAGCCAGTCAGCCTGAGTATGCGTGTGCCGAGCCTTTTGCCAAATGCAATTCTTGAGGTGGAGTAACTCTGCAAGATCACGGTCGAACCAGGGGCTGAACCTGTTTTTAATTCTCGTTTTCTTTATGGGGGTGTGGTCGTTAACAATACCACTGAAAATATCAAAAAAGAAGGTCCAAGCGTCTTCGACAGAGTGGATAAAGCTGATTCTATATCATTTTACAGAGGCCAGTTCATGAAGGAAGGCTTGCTCATTAAAGTTTTTTAGCAAGCGGCTGTTACAAATCAGGACAGGGCGTTTCACTGAGCAGCCATTATGAACACAGGCTGTAAAACAGTGATCGCTAAGGTCATTACAGAAAACACCAGCCTTATACCTATCAGGATTATTTGTGAGGATAACCTTTTCTGGGTGTTTGGAGTCATACCTTGTGGGATTGGTAATAATCTGAGAAAGATTTAGGGAGTCCCATTACTTTCGGACTTGGTCAAGTGGTTTAAGCATGTCCCAGATTAGGCCACCTAGCAGGACAAATTTACTTAGTGCAAGAGGCCAGGAGAGAGCTTAGGGCAGGTAGGGTACAGACTGGTGCTGATGGAGGACGATAGCACCCAGCAACAGTCAACAAAGAGCTATTTGAAAGTTGAATGCTTAAAACCAGCAAATCAAATTGTTTGGGGACAGACTTGGTGAAGACAACCGAGCACTGTAGGTAATTTTTGGTAAATATTGCCACTCCCCCACCTTTGGAAGATCTGTCTTGCCGAACAAGGTTATAGCCAGAAAGGTTAACATCAGCATTCAACACACTCTTCCTTACCACGTCTCAGTCATTTAAAAACATGTTTTTTTTTAGCTTTATTTAACCAGGAAAAGCCCATTGAGACCTAAAGTCTCCTTTTCAAGGGAGACCTGGCCAAGAATGCATTTAGACTCCTCGGTAACAGAGTCTCCCATCAATATTTTTAATTCATTCAGTGCCACTAACATATCTAGATGAAGCATGGATTATCTGGTGCACAAGAAGAGAAGGCAGTCTTGCCTAACACTGTGAATGTCCTGGGGATTTTAATAAGAAGCAACCACCTAGCAGACTGGGTATAGTAACTGCTGGTGGTGAAGGAGACCAGACTACATAGGTAAAGAGGGCATTTACCCAAAAGGGCTTTGTAGATGAACACATACAAATGTATCTTTCTACGTATATAAAGTGAGGTCCAACCCACCATTTGGTACAATGTGCAATGGTGGGTGAGTGACTTGGCATTTGTAATAAAGCGTGAGGATGCATGATCAACAGAGTCCAGTCTCTGTAAGAAGGAGGAGGCTGCATATGCATATACAACAAGTATAATGCATAATAAATTACAGAGGGAAAGGTGGCCTGAACAAGCTTCTTTCTAGCCATAAGCGGGAAGAAAACCCAATTTCAATTTAAGCTTTGTCACAAGATTATCCACATGAACTTTAAAGGACAACTTGTCATCCAAACAAATACCTAAGTATTTGTAGGATGACACTCTTCAATGGATAAGCAACCAGATGTGACAGTTTTAACATTCTCTGGCAGAGTTCTAGCTCTGGTAAAGGTCATGAATTTAGTATGTTGTATATTCAAGACCAGTTTGAGACCATAAAGGGATGCCTGCAGTGACTGAACAGCAGTCTGGAGCTCTTCAACAGTCTGAACCAGAGAAGGAGCACATGAAAATATAACTGTATCATCTGCATATAGATGTAACTTTGCTGGTTACATCCCGTTTCCAAAATCATTAATAAAAATTGAGAACAACACAGGAGCTAAAATTGAACCTTGGGGCACACCTCTATTAATCTCAAGAAAGCTAGACTTATGATTGTCAGTATATACACATTGTGTTCTGTCAGAAAGATAGTTCCTAAACCAATTTACTGCCCCTTCACTGAGACCAATGTTTCTGAGTCTAGCTAGTAACAATTCATGGTCAACTGAATCAAAGGCCTTTGATAAATCCACAAACAGAGTAGCACAATGTTGCTTTTTATCAAGTCCATTAATGATGTCGTTTGCCACTGCCATAGCTGCAGTTGTGGTGCTGTGCCCCGATCTAAAGCCAGACTGCTTCAGTGTCTTTAGATATTTTTGTCAGATGTTACTATGGAATACTGAAGTATAATTACAAGCATTTCATAAGTGTCAAAGGCTTTTATTGACAATTACATAACGTTGATGCAAAGAGTCAATATTTGCAATGTTGACCCTTCTTTTTCAAGACCTCTGCAATCCACCCTGGCATGCTGTCAATTAACTTCTGGGCCACATCCTGACTGATGGCAGCCCATTCTTGCATATTCAATGCTTGGAGTTTGTCAGAATTTGTGGGGTTTTGTTTGTCCACCCGCCTCTTGAACCCTGGCTAACAAGTTGAATCAGCAATACAAAATTGGGTTTAATTATTTATTTACTAAATGCCTAACTAATCACACAGAATTACACATACACATAATTAATCATAACTTGTTTACAAATTATGTCATTAAGGAAAACGTCCCTAGCGGGCGGGACAGATATGACAGCTTGTTACACAAAAGAAAAGGGGCTGGGTTTGAGTGAAAGTGCGGGAAGACTGAGTAACAAAGGAAGAAGCTGTGCTACCGTAAATACAGTATCTTATGCATTCTAAATTACCGCCCATTTTTGTCCTTTGAAGAATGTCTCTGGTGGTCAGTTGAATACGTTGTAGTAACGGCGTTGTGTGATAAATGGGATACTCTGTCTGTTCCTTTCTAACCCTTGTTTGCAGCTGCTGTTGCTAACTCAACGGCTAGGAGGTATCACTTCTGTAGTGAATAAGAGTTCAAAAGCTCATACCATTCGCAACCAAAGCTCATGCTGATGTTGGCTTCGTTCTGAAGTTATTATCTGAACCATTCTGACATTGGACCGTCATCCTCACATCCTCGGAACAGGAGGTTACATTTTCGTCAAGGCTTTATATAGTGGAGCGAGAAGGCTGTGTCTGAAAAGTTTTGTAACCCATTAGTCTTCACAGGGGCGGGCCACTGATTGAGCAGAGCCCTAACCTTATGAAAACCCAGTTTTCACATTTTAGAAGCTAAAATCACATTTAATTCCATCACAAATAATTTCATATTCAAACATTTAAATTGAACAACAATTCCATGTGAATCTGATAACTCTGATGTGCAGACTTTCCACTGTAGAGTTTATGTCATCTTATCAATGATGAGAATGTCTCAGATGACAACCGAACTGACATCATATTCATTAAGTACCACCGCATATGTTCAATTGGTCAGATTACCAGAATATAGTTAATTTCCCCCCACCTTCTGATGTTCCCAGAATCTCTATGTTAACCAATGTGTTTGCAAATGTAACATCAGTAGGGTAGAGAGAGGAAAAAGGGGGGAAGAGGTATATATATGACTGTCATAAACCTACCCCCAGGCCAACGTCATGACACATGAATGGCCTCAGGATGCTTTACTGTTGGCATGACACAGGACTGATGGTAGCGCTCACCTTGTCTTCACCGGAAAAGCTTTTTTCCAGATGGCGCAAACAATCGGAAAGGGGATTCATCAGAGAAAATGACTTTACCCCAGTCCTCAGCAGTTCAATCCCTGTACCTTTTGCAGAATATCAGTCTGTCCCTGATGTTTTTCCTGGAGAGAAGTGGCTTCTTTGCTGCCCCTCTTGACACCAGGCCATCCTCCAAAAGTCTTCGCCTCACTGTGCATGCAGATGCACTCACACCTGCCTGCTGCCATTCCTGAGCAAGCTCTGTACTGGTGGTGCCCCGATCCCGCAGCTGAATCAACTTTAGGAGATGGTCCTTGCGCTTGCTGGACTTTCTTGGGCGCCCTGAAGCCTTCTTCACAACAATTGAACCGCTCTCCTTGAAGTTCTTGATGATCCGATAAATGGTTGATTTAGGTGCAATCTTACTGGCAGCAATATCCTTGCCTGTGAAGCTGTTTTTGTGCAAAGCAATGAAGACGGCATGTGTTTCCTTGCAGGTAACCATGGTTGACAGGAAGAACAGTGGTTCCAAGTGCCACCCTCCTTTTGAAGCTTCCAGTCTGTTATTCGAACTCGATCAGCATGACAGAGTGATTTCCAGCCTTGTGCTCGTCAACACTCACACCTGTGTTAACGAGAGAATCACTGACATGATGTCAGCTGGTCCTTTCGTGGCAGGGCTGAAATGCAGTGGAAATATTTTTGGGGGGGATTCAGTTCATTTGCATGGTAAAGAGGAACTTTGCAATTAATTGCAATTCATCTGATCACTCTTCTTAACATTCTGGAGTATATGCAAATTGCCATCATACAATCTGAGGCAGCAGAAGTTGTGAAAATGTATATTTGTGTCATTCTCAAAACGTTTGGCCACGACTGTAGAAGCAAGATGGATAGGAAAAACTCCCTAGAAAAGCCAGGACCTAGGAAGAAACTTAGACAGGGTCCAGGCTTTGAGCGGTGGCCAGTCCTCATCTGGCTGTGCTGGGTGGAGATTATAACAGTACATGGCCAAGTACTGCATGAGTAGGCTACCTAGTTGTTCCACCTTTGGGCAGCCAAACATTCTAGGCAGAGCATGTGTATCCAGAACGGTAACCGGAGTCTGATAATGGTCGAGTTAGTTTTGCAGTGCCTCGGTACACTATTATTGCCTTACATCGTTTGTCAACTACTTACACTGCCTTTAGATGATGTCCCTCCCCGTTTCGTTCCATTCGCTCTCTTTGCTTCTATTTGACACTTCGTCCAACCAGCCCTACAACCGAAGACCACGTGTATGGCGTTGTGTGGGTGAGCGGTTTGCTAGTGTCACCATTGTGAACAGAGTGCCCCATGGTGGTGGTGGCGTTATGGTATGTGCAGGCATAAGCTACTGACAGCGAACACAATTGCATTTCATCCATGACAATTTGAATGTAAAGAGATATCGTGGCAGGATCCCGAGACCCATTATTGTGCCATTCATCCGCCACCATCACCTAATGTTTCAACATGATAATGCACGGCTCCATGTCGCACGGATCTGTACACAATTCCTGGAAGCTTAAAATGTCCGGCATTCTCGCCAGACATGTCACCCATTGAGCATGTTTGGGATGCTCTGTATAACCTACGTGTTCCAGCCAATATACAACAACTTCGCACAGCCATTGAAGAGGAGTGGGACAAAATTACACAGGCCACAATCAACAGCCTAAACAAATCTATGCAAAGGAGATGTGTCGCGCTGCATGAGGCAAATGGTGGTCACACCAGATACTGACTGGTTTTCTGATCCACGTCCCTTACTTTTTAAAAGCTATCTGTGACCAATATATGCATATCTGTATTCCCAGTCATGTGAAATCCATAGATTAGGGCCTCATGAATTTATTAAATTGACTGATTTCCATATGTGAACTGTAACTCAGTAAAATATTTTAAATTGTTTCTTGTTACATTTATACTTTTGTTCAGGATAATAAAAGAAAGGAGGAACCAACATAATTACTAACATACTTGGAGCAGGAGTTCATTTGGAACCTTTTCAATTTGTCACTCAATTATTTATGCAGGAAATTAAAGGGAATAGTGCAGTACTGAAGGGACAATCTTGGAAATGTCCTGCTGTTCAGTTATTTAACTACACTGCTCAAAAAAATAAAGGGAGCACTTAAAAAACACAATGTAACTCCAAGTCAATCACACTTCTGTGAAATCAAACTGTCCACTTAGGAAGCAACACTGATTGACAATAAATGTTGCATGCTGTTGTGCAAATGGAGTGGAAATTATAGGCATTTAGCAAGACACCCCCAATAAAGGAGTGGTTCTGCAGGTGGGGACCACAGACCACTTCTCAGTTCCTATGCTTCCTGGCTGATGTTTTGGTCACTTTTGAATGCTGGCGGTGCTTTCACTCTAGTGGTAGCATGAGACGAAGTCTGCAACCCACACAAGTGGCTCAGGTAGTGCAGCTCATCCAGGATGGCACATCAATGCGAGCTGTGGCAAGAAGTTTTGCTGGGTCTGTCAGCGTAGTGTCCAGAGCATGGAGGCGCTACCAGGAGACAGGCCAGTACATCAGGAGACGTGGAGGAGGCCGTAGGAGGGCAACATCCTCCAGCATGACCGGTTTGGCGGTGGGTCAGTCATGGTGTGGGGTGACATTTCTTTGGGGGGCCGCACAGCCCTCCATGTGCTCGCCAGAGGTAGCCTGACTGCCATTAGGTACCGAGATGAGATCCTCAGACCTCTTGTGAGCCAATATGCTGGTGCGGTTGGCCCTGGGTTCCTCCTAATGCAAGACAATGCTAGACCTCATGTGGCTGGAGTGTGTCAGCAGTTCCTGCAAGAGGAAGGCATTGATGCTATGGACTGGCCCGCCCGTTCCCCAGACATGAATCCAATTGAGCACATCTGGGACATCATGTCTCGCTCCATCCACCAACGTGGCGTTGCACCACAGACTGTCCAGGAGTTGGCGGATGCTTTAGTCCAGGTCTGGGAGGAGATCCCTCAGGAGACCATCCCCCACCTCATCAGGAGCATGCCCAGGCATTGTAGGGAGGTCACACAGGCACGTGGAGGCCACACACACTACTGATCCTTATTTAGACTTGTTTTAAGGACATTACATCAAAGTTGGATCAGCCTGAGGTGTGGTTTTCCACTTTAATTTTGAGTGTGACTCCAAATCCAGACCTCCATGGGTTGATATATTTGATTTCTATTGATAAGTTTTGTGTGATTTTGTTGTCAGCACATTCAACTATGTAAAGAAAAAAGTATTTAATAAGAATATTTAATTCATTCAGATGTAGGATGTGTTATTTTAGTGTTCCCTTAGTTTTTTGAGCAGTGTATATAGCTCCAACTGTTTATAACTATCAAGTCAATGTTATCTCATTTGTCAGTATTCTCAAGGTGTAGTTTTTTTTATCATTCACATTTTTACACCAACATTTTAGTTAGGGCAAGCACACAGGAAAAGTCTATTTGATTTTGCACTTCACTTGGACATTAGCACACCTAAAGACCTTTCTCAGACAAGTGTCGGTCAGGAAATTATTTCAGGTGCAGAGAGCGTTTCATTCAGGCATTACAATATTTTTTTCTAGAGTCTAACCATATGTAATGCACCCAAAATAAAGTACGGCCGCAAGGCCACCTATTCAGACGGCCATGACAAGTATTTCAGTGATTGGACACAGACTGCACACCTTTACCTTTGACCTTAGATGAGCTGCCACCATGGCCCTCTGTGCAGAGGAGATGGCGGAAACGGATGTTTTATTTGAAACCCGACGGTGCTTCAGGTGAAGATGAGAGCACAGCGTGAGAATAAGTGGGTTACAGTTGTGAAAAAGAAAGGAAACAAGAGAAGTAAAGGTGTGCTGAAATCCAAGCCTAGTCTAGACACATTTTTGGATTGTGTGTCTGCGGAGCAGAAGAAGTGTGCTGTGCATCTCAAAAATATATCGTAGTGGAATGTTTTGTGTATGGATTTTCTAAGCAGGGCACATATCAGGAGGGTTATCTCTGGGATGGGGCATGAAGTAAAGGCAGATTGTATAACTGAAGACCTTGATGGAGTGCTTGGTGCACATCAACTGACCCATATGGTGGATGGAGTAAAGACATTTGCTTCATCAAACTATTGTTCTTTGATGAAGAGTCTCTCCTTTCTCATGTAAAGTTAGGATTCATGAAATACCCTGTAAGAGCTTTCGTGCACAAGCCCCTTCAGTGTCATAACTGCAAAATATATGGTAATGTGTCAAGTGTATGCAGATGGGAAGAGTATCGTATGCCAGCTGAGTTGAAATGCTGCAATTGTGGTGACGAACATACGCCCAAAGAGGTAGTAAGAGGAAGTGCTCTCCAGAGGGTCTCCTATCTTGAAGCGATGAGAAGAGGGAAGGAGCGAGTCGTGGTGAAGAAACAATGGTAGTAGAGACACCACCAGTGAAGGTTTCACACCAACTAAGGGATCATGATACATTAAATGTTAAAAGGGTGGGATTTGTGTCATTTATTGCAATAGTCATCAACTGTAAAGCACAGGAAAGAGTCAGAGAAATTGGATTGGACTGTGACTGAATGAAGGGAGTGGGTTTTGCTTGTTGATGCGTCTGTCAATTTTTGTATTTTGTATGACATCGTTTCCCCCTTTTTTTCGTCAATATGTTTGGTATTTTCTCGTTCAACAGCCCGTCCAGTTGGTGGCGGTAATGCCCCATTAACATTTGATGCCAACCGCCGTTAAACTCCACCGAAGAAGAAGAGCTGCCAACATGGCGGCGCACATGAGACGCTTGACACATTGGTACAGAGCAGTGATAAACAATAATTTAACATCACTTTCAATCGTCAGAGGATATTTATCAAGGTCATATTCTCAGGTTCAAACAGACTTTTCGTCTAATCGTGTGCGGCGTACGTTCACAGATTTTTTTCATGAACTCTACCAACACATAATTGTGCCATCCTCCCCTGTTCGTCCGCGGGGAGACCCGAGTCTCCTGTTTGTCAACGCAGGCATGAACCAGGTAAATTGAACAATCATCGGTCGGTTTTCACATGAAGTATTAGCTATATTGTCGAATACAGTAGACACTCATTTGATTATTGGCAAGGGGCTATAGCGAAGAAAGATAGCCTCATGCATGACACTGGAGATTTGACACCTCTGACAGTTCTGTTGCTCTATGGGTGTACAGTCCCGCGTGAACAACAGCATTGGCGAGTGTAGACAATACATAGACCTACTAGCTAGCTATCTAAAGGCAATTCCAGTCAAATGCAGATTTGTGTCTTGTTTTTGCGTAAAAGTGAAAAGTTGTGTATACATACCATACCTTAGGCCATGCATCAAATGCCTTCATAGCTTTTTTTGGGGTGCTTCAACTTCACTGGCTCTGAGTTGGAATGATGCCTCTCTTCTCCTCTTCACTTAGTTCAAGCCTATTTTCCTTGGAGCAGCAGACCCGCGCAGTGAAATGGCCACATACCGGCGGGTGGTGAATAGTCAGAAGTGTGTCCGGGCTGGGGGTAAACACAATGACCTGGAAGATGTTGGTCGAGATGTCTACCACCACACCTTCTTTGAGATGTTAGGAAACTGGTCCTTTGGCGATTACTTCAAGGTGTGTGACATACATGTAGCTGTGATCTATGATGCCATAGCAGTTTAAAAGGCAGGTTTAAAAGTGTCTCTGTGCAGGAGGAAGCATGCATCATGGCTTGGCGTCTACTCACAGAGGAGTACAGGATTCCTCCAGAACGCCTCTACGTCTCATACTTTGCCGGTGATGCCACCTCTGGTTTGCCAGCAGATGAGGAAACGCGCCACATCTGGCTAAGCATGGGGTATGAAAGCCCTAGTTTCCTCTCCAAGATAATAACAACTTCCTGACTCATTTGTGTTTTGATCCTTTGCCATTCTCTTTTTTGGTTGATGTTTTTGTTTGTAGAGTGCCCTCCGATCACCTCCTGCCATTTGGGATGAAGGACAACTTTTGGGAGATGGGGGAGATTGGCCCCTGTGGCCCCTGCACAGAGATCCACTATGACCACATTGGGGGCCGTAATGCAGCCTCGCTGGTCAATGCAGACAGTCCTGATGTGGTCGAGATTTGGAACCTGGTCTTCATGCAATACAACAGGTGCTATACCTACTACCAGGGGCTTATAGTTTGGGTTTTAATTAACCATACTAAATACTATTTAGAACATGCTGTTTAGTTTAAAAACTTTGCAGTAAGCAACAAATATCAACATTCTAGACTCATTCATAGGAATGCATCATCTAATGCACAACCTCGTTGTTTCCCACCGTGTGCATTTTGGTACAACTCATCCTCATTACTGAATATAAATAGTGTACAGTGAATTCGTACTAAATGAAAAGCTTAAATTAGTTTGACTTCCTGGCATTTAAAACATAATACATTTTTGTAATGTAACATACTATAAAACTTTATATTTTTGCATACCCAATCAGAGTACTATTTAGAATGCAAGTTTGAGTATTCGGACAAGCCCCCTTGCGAACTCATTTAGTTTTTTTTATTTCAGCCAAGGTCTCATGTATCAAAGATAAAGAAACACAAGCACTTTTGGCACACACAGCTAGCTAGTTAGGAACAATTTCTGCTAATGCTCATGCACTCTAACCTTGGCAGAGGATGTTAGCAAGACGATAACATCTTTACATTATTATGCGATGAAAATATATTCCATCTGGAGTTCACTCTACTATGGACTGTTATAATTTTTCCATGACTGAATCAAATTACTAGGGTGGATTGTGTGTCTGTGTTTACAAGCCTATGTCTGACTCCTTGCGTTTGGCTGTTCCAGAGAGGCAGATCACAGCTTACGGTCACTCCCCCAGTTCAGCGTGGACACTGGCATGGGTCTGGAGCGACTGGTGACCGTTCTCCAAGGACAACGCTCCAACTACGACACTGACCTCTTTACCCCTCTGCTGTCTGCTATACAACAGGTAAGTTTAGTTTGTTTACAGATAATTAGGTACAATAAGATAGAGGATTGAAGAAAAACATTTAAGAAATTAAACAAAATACATGTGAAGGAAGAGAAGCAGACATTTTATTTAACCTTTATTTGATCTGGAAGTCATACTGAGATCAAGGTCTCTTTTACAGATGAGTCCTGAATTACATAAAATACAGAAAATACACACATCAAAATCTAAATACAAAATGCAAGCAGAAAGAAAAACATGGCCGTAAAAAAATGAACACATTCATGAGTAGTAAGATCCTTAATCAGCTTTGTGAATTGCCCCCAAAGGCACCATAACATAAAATGTAAGAACATTTAGAAGATTGTTCCACAGATAAGGTGCAAGAAAACAACTAAAAGCTGATATACATAACTCAGTATAGACCAAAGGAACTTCCAGAGTTAACCATCCCTGAGACCGGATGTGGTAACTTGTATGTCTAAAGTTTAGTAACGATGTTAGGTACAGTGGGACTTTTTGTAAAAGTTATTTAAAAATGAAAACATAGCAATGTATCAACCTACTTGACATCAAAGAGGGCCTTTCCAACTTTCTGGTAGAGAATGCAGTGATGAGTACTGAAATTGTAGGGCATGTTAAAGCGTAGTGCGCTATGATACACTGCATCTAACGGCTTTAATGAAGTGGCGTTCATATAGATGATGTCACCATAGTCTAGGACCGATAGGAACGTCAAATGAATAATCTGCTTTCTGCATTTTTTCCCCCCGAGAGGCAGGACCTATTTTTTTATAGAAGAATCCCTATTTTATTCTCAGCTTCTTAACTAACTCAGTAATATGCTTTTTAAAAGACAGCTTTTCCTCTATCCAGATGCTCAGATATTTGTAAGCACGGACACGATCAATATGGACACCATCCAAAGTACATATGCTTAAATCATCAGACATATTTTTATGTGCTCTAGAGAAAAACAAATATATAGTTTTACTTGCATTCAGTACTAATTCGGGTTAATAAAGTTTTTCTGTAATACAATGAAGGCAGACTGTGTTTCAGACCAACCGTGGGGGACAATAGCATACACAACAGTATCATCGGCATACAAGTGCAGGTTACAATTATTTACAGACAAAGTTGATATTGTTAATGTAAAAAGTACAGGACCCAGAATCAACCCCTGCAGGAAATATCCAGGAAACCTGATTTAACGTCATCTGTAGATAGAACTCAATTTATATCTGTCTAGAAATTATTATATATTACCAGTCAAAAGTTTTGACACACCGCCTTGTTCCAGGGTTTTTCCTTATTTGGACTATTTTATACAATGTAGAATAATAGTGAAGACATCACAACTATGAAATAACACATATGGAATCATGTAGTAACCAAAAAAGTGGTAAACAAATCTAAATATATTTTATATTTGATATTCTTCAAAGTAGCCACCCTTTGCCTTGATGACAGCTTTGCATGCTTTTGGCATTCACTCAACCACCAGCTTCACCTGGTGCAGAAGCCGGATGTGGAGGTCCTGGGCTGGCGTGGTTACACGTGATCTGCGGTTGTGAGGCCAGTTGGAAGTACTGTCAAATCCTCTAAAATGACATTGAAGACGACTTATGGTAGAGAAATTAGCAATCAATTATATGGCAACAGCTCTGGTGGACATTTCTGCAGTCAGCATGCCAACAGCATACCAATTGCATGCTCCCTCAAAACATCTGTGGCATTGTGTTCTGTGACAAAACTGCACATTTTAGAGTGGACTTTTTTGTCCCCGGCACAAGGCGCACATGTGTAATGATACATTTGTGCACCAAATTTGAGAGAAATACGTTTTTTGTACATATGGACACTTCTGGGATATTTTATTTCAGTTCATGAAACATTGGACCACTTTACATTTTGGGTTTATATTTTTGTTCAGTATAGAATACATTTCAAAGATAAGAAGGATCTTAGCTGAGAATTAATCAAGATTACTTTTTTGGCAAGAAAGATAATGAACTAAACCTTCCCTACATAGGTAAAGAGAAAAAAAAGTTGCTCAATTTGTATCTGATTGTACAAATTGTGTCATAATTAATTTCGCAATGAACTGCTATGGCTCTGTTGCTCCCACGGGATTAAATGAATGTTCACTGACGTCTATATCTTTTTTTACAGGAGAGTATTAGTGCCAAATGATTTGTCTGTTTTGTAGTTTGGTTTGTTTCTTTTTCTCATTTAGTTATCTTCTAAATCCATCTAGTGCTCCAATTGCCCTGAGTATAGAGGGAGGACTGGAGAGGCGGATGTGGGCAAAGTGGACATGGCATACCGCGTCGTTGCTGACCACGTGCGCACCCTGTCTGTCTGCATTGCTGACGGAGTCTACCCGGGCATGTCTGGGGCCGAGTGAGTCAAACTGCTGTTAGTCTCTTGCTGCACTATGCTCCGATTATGGCTCATGCACAACAGGCAATCTGAAAAATGCCAGACTTACTAAGCATTTCCACTTCATTGAGGAAGGGAATGATAACACCTAAAGGTATTTTTTTTTAAACGGTAGTTAACACTAGAACAGCCTGGCCTTTGAGCCTATAAGTACCCGCTAGAGAACGTTGAGTGTTACTAGGCATCCCCGGCGTCCCCTTTAACATCAGATGCATATCAACCCGCAAGGTGCCCAAATATAAGCACCAACGGGTGATAAATAGAGCATAAAAAGTTGTGAAGCATGAATAAATATTCATGGGAATATATCCATGTAAAAAAATATAACAACTGTTATTTGTTTAGATAGAGTCAAGGATATGTTTTGTGTAATTCTACAAAGTGAGAAATATGCTATTGGAATAATATACACTTGGTTGTGTTTATAAAGGCCTTAGGCAACATTAGAATACTGAAAAACAATTATTTCAAAGAACATAATAGCATTTTCCCTTGTTTATTTTACTCTAGGCTACAAGTTAAAACTAAAAACCACTAGTTCAAGTCCATCACAAAGAAGTCCTTTTATAATTTCATTTTGGCAGATTAAAACAAACATTGTGTAAAATAAGAAAATGTATTTAGAAAAAAAACAACAGAATATCATATTTTAAGTTTATTATGTTACTAGTGTTGTGACGTTTTATTGATTGTGACGACTGCTGTTCATCGAATGATTAACTGTTTATAATTACGTGATTAAATTAATCAGGTCATCATTAACTCAGTAACCTGGGGCACCATGGGAAAGTTTGTTTTTATTGAGTTTCCATTTCCCAAATTAACTCAAAGAATATCAATATCGATTTTACAACAGTCGCTAATTAATCGATTTCCTCTACAGTCTCATCCTGAACCTCGCATAATCCGGGAATCTGCACAAACCCGGGTCCCACCAATGAGTCCTTACCACACCAATTGAGATGATTATTTATTTACTAACAAGCTAAACTGATAATATAAGATACACAAACACACAGTCTAGGCTATTGATTAGAACTTAGTACAATGAAATGAGTCCCTAGCGGGCCAACACAATATGACACACAAAATGTGAATATAGAAAGAGAGAGTGCATGAGAGAAAAGCACACTTGGATAAATTTGTAAACTATGCTTACTTTACCCCTAACACCTTGCCCCGAACTGCAGCTCTTATGGGTCAGAATATAATGATGTAATTATCTCCTCGTGGACAGAGTTCCGACTTCCCCTCTGATGGCGACACTTCTGTTGTTACCGGGTGTAAGTCTCTGATTGTCCTCACGATGTCAGTGTCCTTGCTCTTAATGGTCTGTTTCCTCGCGCTTGCTCTGTAAGAGGGTCTTCTGAGGACGATCAGCCGTGTAGATGGTTCCAGCGTGGGAATGAAAGCAGTGTAGGCACACGATTCATTGGAGAGAATAACTGGGTAGTCCTGCTTGAATTCACCTTAGATACATATACAGTTACTCAACCGTAGCATTGATTTTTTTTCGAGTTTCTTTTGTCTTCTTTAACCTCGTGTTGCGTTTTGGGGTTGCGACTACTCGGACCTTGGCTTGCATTGCGTGGTTACCTAGTTTGATATGTAAATTCTTAACTCACATGTTTTATACCCTCAGGTCAGAAAGTGGCGTTTCCGTCTTTATGGCAAATTTTCTGGGGCGTCACTAGTTACGAGTCAAGGTCTGAATTTGACTCAGATCCAATTTAGACAACTAACTTCACATTTCATCTTTAAAAAAAACATTCTCTTTGAAATGGACATTTCCCACACAACGTACAGTATGCAAACAGCAGGTACATATTATGAAAACTCTTCAAGTTACAATGTTTTCGTTATAACGTCGTCATTTAACTTTTAATAACATAACAAAAATGACATTAATTTTCATATTCCATCTATCATCATTACCACCATTTTGGCTGACGAAACATATTGTCCCCAAGTCCATTTATTGCATGTGACTGTTCTGAGGTTATTTCTCCATAGGCCCATCATACATTCCATTCCTCCACACTGAGAGGACAAAGGAATTTTGTCTGCAAGATTTACAATGGGCGTGAGGTGAAAATAAAATAAAAACACCTCCATATCTCTTGATTTCTCTTGATCTCTCCCCCAGAGAGATGTCTCTGTAGGATTGTGGTCCACAGTAACCTGATCCGAACAGTAGAAACTGCAGAATATGCTCTTTCTTATAGAAATCAAAACGTTTTACCTGCATGTGACTGATGGAGGATTTGATCAAGTGATGCTCCTTGCCCTGCGTCTGTCAATTACAAGATGTGCCTATCTCTTCATGTACAATTTGACAACTGATAGTATTGTCACTCATCAGACTACTGTCAATTGAATCTTGTCTATAGGCTTACTGTTATCATGTGTTAAATGAGTTTCGGTATAGTTTGTGTAGTTTCGGTGGGCAGGCTGAGTGGCATCATTTATTTTCCCTCGCTCATCAACTTGGATCGAGTCAAGGATATGTTTAGCATTATTCTGAAGGCCTGCTGCAACACGTAGCATGTTATCATTTCCCTTACAATAAATGTGATAGTTAATCAAATGTAAAAGAAAACGGTATCAAACCCACAAGGTGCACGGTGAAATTATTAACATGAGCGCCAACACTATTGTTGTTCTAAATTAACTCAACTATGTAACCCTCCTTATCATTCAATTAGGACTATTTTAAATTTGACTGTGGAGTAATGTGTAATGTGCACAGTTATTACCCATTCATCCATTTGTCATTCAGTGGGCTGGCATCGTTTGCTTCCCTTCGCTCGTCAACTCAGATAGTCAAAGCCCATTCATCCATTTGTCATTCATTCAGTGAGGAGAGAGAGAGACACCTCAGTGCCTGGCTGTGTACCAACGTCCTACAGCGCATTGTTTTGGCGGGTTAAGTTGGGAATAGGTGTGAATAAAACAGGAAAAAAAGTCTCTAAAGGCTGTTTCTGATTTCAAAATTCAGACAAATGACCAATGTAAAATACAAATATTTAGGATAAGTCAGGGGAGTAGCAGGACTTACTTTTTCCGGGGGGATTTTCTTTTATTTATAAAATCAAACGTCAGTGGCCATTGGCGTATGGCGGTTCTAGAGTTAAAGGTTAAATTAACTGAGAGTAATATTTCAATCTAAAATTAACATATCTCAATCCCAAAGATTGAGAAAGAAGATTGAAATGTTAAAATTTGTTTGGGATTGAGACGTAGCTGAATCTACAAAATAGACTGTGGGGGGTCTGAACACATCTGACAATAATCGACAATTGTAATTTTCATTCTCTTTCAATTATTGTGTTTGTGCGTGCGTTTGTGTGTGCCTGCTGCAGATTGGTTTTACGCCGTATCCTCCGGCGAGCTGTGAGGTTCAGCACTGAGGTACTGCAGGCCCCCGAGGGAGCGCTGGCAAGCCTGGTACCCACAGTTGCCCACATCCTGGTGAGTTGGGCTGTGATATCAGACTTGTGACCTTTGTCATCATGGTCTTGATCCTCTATCATCCACATCTTTTGTACAGGGTGATGCTTATCCCGAACTGCATAAAGAGTCAGATAGGGTAAGTTAATTACCATGAAATGAGAGAAATTACATCAACAACACGTTTATTGACGGTTATACAACAGGAAGTAAAGTTCTTGCAAATAAAATAAAGTCTTGCATATACAAACTTCCTGACATTCCGTACACAGCCATTCACTTGACACACTTTCTCAGATGAGTGGCAAGGAAGGTATAGTGATAAACTACTAAGATTTATTTTTCAGATCATGGATATAATCAATGAAAACGAGGCCCAATTCCTGTCCTCTCTGAAGCAGGGGCGCAGAGTGATTGACAGGACACTCCAGAGATTGGAGAACAATGACACTCTGTTCCCAGGTCAGCTTCAGTACTAGGATACGGTACTGGGATAGGGTATGGTTTGTAATAGGGTATTTGTGGTATACATTTTTGGGCCAATTTATTTCCGTAGTCAATCCTTTGTGTGTGTGTGTGTGTCCTTATCTCCTAGTGCCTGTGGCCTGGTCTCTGCATCGTAACCTGGGCTTTCCTCTGGATCTCATTGTACTAATGCTGGAGGAGCAGGGCTTGAGTGTTGACCAACGGGCCCTTGATGTGTTGGCCATTGAACATGAAAATGTAACTACAGTCAGTGCTTTTCCTCTCCTTTTCTATACATGAAGCCAATATTGCTAGTCTAATCTAGCTTAATGAAGCTTGCATAGCAAAATACTAAAAAGTAAATGTCCAATGTTTCCAGATTTCTATGAAATATCACATGTAATTAATTACCCTGAGTGAAATAGTTTCCCTTCCAAAAATGGGTAATTAAGTATTTCTGTTTTTGAATGGCGGGGACATACCCCAACAACAGTATGGTGGGCGTATAACGGTCATTAAAAATATTCATGTGAGGAGACCGCTGATTGATGAGCCAACATGACTTCATGTGCTATGAGGATATTGCAAGCATTTTTGAAACGGCCTGTTTGAGATTCACCTTTGAGGTGGAGTTCTTGTGTCTTTTCTATAATTTATGCTTTGGCCACACATCAAATCAAATTTTATTTGTTTATTTGTCACATACACATGGTTAGCAGATGTTAATGCGAGTGTAGCGAAATGCTTGAAAAACAATATTTGGGTATGAGTTGAATGTGAGATTATCACTGGACAGTTGCTTCAAACATGACACTTTTATGATTTTATCATACCGTAGTTTGTTCCTTTACTCAACACTGAATTATTTAATGAGTACTACATTTTACATTAAAAGCTTGAATTAATTCTTAATAAAAAAATATTTATGGTTTTAAACTAAATGAGGCCGTCCAGCTTTTTCCGCAACCTTTGCAGATAAGTATCTTTTCGGTATATTTTTACTGAAAATGATCCACCCCATTCCGTGGCTGTCTCTCCTCTCCCCACCACCAGCTTAGGTGTCAGGTGCAGACCTCTGTTGGGGATACGCTGGTCCATCTGGATCTGCACAGCCTAGCCCAGCTGCAGAGTGGAGAAGTTCCCCACACAGACGACTCCCCCAAGTACCATTACAGCTTGGCACAGGATGGCAAATATGGTATAGATGAGTTCTCAAGATTATAAACAACATCCTCACTCACAATTACAGTAATTAGGCTAAAACGGTTGGGTGCTGGATCCTCGCTAGTAAAATGCTTAGAGAATGAGTTAGACAGCACTCCAAAGGATAATCTTCAGTCAATATGTTATATTCAGGTCAATTATCCTTTGTTTTGCTGTCCAATTTATTCTCTCTGAAAGGAGCCCTGTGTCTTTTCTCCAGTGTTCCAGCCCTGCCATGCTACCGTGCAGGCCCTGTACTGTGGACAGACTCTTGTCTCGGAGGTGGCCGGGGGCCAGAGGTGTGGTGTGGTGCTTGACCGGACCTGTTTCTATGCAGAGCAAGGGGGGCAGTCCCATGACCAGGGCTACTTCATCAGAGATGGACTGCCGGTCAGCATTAGCTACACCTGTTTTAGGACACCATGTTTAAGTACACTGTGTCACAACGTGTGTCTGTGAGCTGCTTGTTAAGGATGTACCTGAAAATGTGGGGTCCATACATTGAATGTTTCTGATGTCAACTTTCCTTCGTATGAATGTCCTATCCCTCAGCAACATTTTTACTAAGCTATTGAAACTACATTCATTGAATCATTCCATTCATAGTATATTTACTAGCCTAGTTGGGATGGTGTGTGTGTTCCCTCAGGATGTCCTGTACCCTGTTGAGGCTGTGCAGCTTGCTGGGGGATATGTGGTTCATCAGGTCACCGCTGCTGAAGTGCTGAGAAAAGGGGACCAGGTCCAGCTCTACCTGGATGAGGTATAGCATTTTCTACAGGTCGACTCTTAGCTTACACAATGGACCTTATGTTTGCTGGTTTTTTGTTTTTTCCTTTCAATTGAGCCCTAGACAACCATGTGTGGGGAGTTCCTTACTAATTATTGACCTTAATTCATAAATCAAGTACAAGGGAGGAGCGAAAACCCCGCAGACACTCGGCCCTTTGAGGAATGTGTTTGACACATGCCATAGACAAACGCAGTATAGCTTATAAAATAAATATTTATTCATTAGGCTTCTGCAACAAATTAACTGTGGGTGTGTGTGTTATTTGTGAGATGTGCTCTTTAAAGCTATTTGTGAGATGTGCTCTTTAAAGCTATTGGGGCAACAACTGGTTGAATCAACGTTGTTTTCCACATTTCAACCAAAAAATACAATGTGAGGATGTTGAATCAATGTGGAAAACTGATTGGATTTACAAAGTCATAAATGTATGGGAATTTTGTCTTTTTTTCACCCAACTTTTAACCTAAATCCAATGACAGGGGGACATTTTTGGTTGATTTCACGTTGAATTCACATGAACGTAAATCAAAACTAGACGTTGAACTGAAGTCTGTGCCCAGTGGGATGTTTGTGACGTATACTTTGTCATAAATATGATTATGTTAATGGAATATTACATGTCATAATTTAATTTGCTAATAAGAAAATGTATGTTTATTCACATCCAGCCACAGAGACTAGCCTGCATGGTCAAGCACACCGCCACACACGTCCTCAACTTCGCCCTCCGTCAGCTGCTGGGTTCTTCTGTGGAGCAAAGAGGCAGTCATGTCGCTGCAGACCGCCTACGCTTTGACTTCAGCGTCAAGGTATACAGTATGATCCGTGAATTTCATCATCTGTCGTTGTCCAACAATTCAATTATATACATTTTCAGTAACTTTATTTAGATTTATTGTTACTATTTCATCCTTCCACAAGATATAGTCCCAACACAAATCTAGTGTTGCTACCCAAGCCGGCTTGGTCGTTCGTTCTATCGATTCGGTTGACAGAGACGCGACCCAGTCATTAAATCTTTGGTCTAAAACTATGGACTCGACCCAGTCGTTTGTTCTAAATGTTCTGTTGCCATGATGGCTGGCAACATTCTTATCCCTTGCATGCTAGCTAGCCTACTTTGGCTAACACAGTCACGTCAATGTTTAAGCTGTTTTCTAGTTATTTATTGTGGGGGAGGGAATACATCCATAACAATGATATGCAATTTCACCTGTAGAACATTTGCCTTCTTGCCAGGCCACTGTTCAGAAGAGATAGCCACCTACACAGCTAACACAATCACTTCAAACTGAAGTTGGAATGACAGAAAAATAGCTGCATCTCGTATTTTGTATTGACATTTCTTTGTATACAGTATATCCATAATAACTATGCCGATTCATGATTTAGACTGGCTGAGAAAAGCTGCCAGCCGGTCTGTCTCGTCCCGACTCCTTAACGTTCATTACCATAGGACAGCTAGAGATCGAATTTCAATATTGAAACAATGTTGCAAATGTCGGGGAGGCAGATTATTACTAATCTCCGCTGTTGAAAACCAAATGCTATTCTAAAATAAATGGGAGATAATGTCTAGATGCTTTGTACAGTACAGTGTCTTCGGAAAGTGTTCAGATCCCTTGACTCTTTCCAAATTTTGTTACCTTTCAGCCTTATTCTTTAAAAAAAAAGTTTTTTAAATCCTCAGCAATCTACGCACAATACCCCATAATGACAAAGCGAAAACACGTTTTTTGATATTTTAGCAAATGTATTATCATATCAAAAGTAGAAATACCTTTTACATAAAAATTCAGACACTTTGCTATGACACTCTAAATTGAGCTCAGGTGCATCTTGTTTCCATTGATCATTCTTGAGATGTTTCTACAACTTGATTGGAGTCCACCTGTGGTAAAATCAATTGATTGGACATGATTTGGAAAGGCACACACCTGTCTATATAAGGTCCCACAGTTGACTGTGCATGTCAGAGCAAAAACCAAGCCATGAGGTCAAAGGAATTGTCCGTAAAGCTCCAAGACAGGATTGTGTCGAGGTACAGATCTGGGGAAAGGTATGACAAAATGTCTGTAGCATTTAAAGTCCCCAAGAACACAGTGGCCTCCATCATTCTTAAATAGAAGAAGTTTGGAACCACCAAGACTCTTCCTTGAGCTGGCCACCCGGCCAAACTGAGCAATCGGGGGAGAATGGCCTTGGTCAGGGAGGTGACCAAGAACCCGATGGTCACTCTGACAGAGCTCCAGGAGTGGCTTCATAACAAGTCTCTGAATGTCCTTGGCCCAGCCAGAGCCCAGACATGAACCTGATCGAACATCTCAAGAGAGACCTGAAAACATGGTGCAGCAACTTTCCCCATGCAACCTGACAGAGCTTGAGAGGATCTGCAAAGAAGAATGGGAGAATCTCCCCAAATACAGGTGTGCCAAGCTTGTAGCATCATACCCAAAAAGACTTGAGGCTGTAATTGCTGCCAAAGGTGCTTCAACAAAGTACTGAGTAAAGGATCTGAATACTTATGTAAGTGTGATATTTTACTTTTTTATTAAAAAGAAAATCTGAAACAAACTCTAAAATCCTGTTTTTGCTTTGTCATTATGGGGTTTTGTGTAGATTGCTGAAAAAACAACAATTTAATCCATTTTAGAATAAGGCTGTAACCTAACAAAATGTGGAAAAGATCAAGGGGTCTGAATACTTTCCGAAGGCACTCTAGATCTAGTATATACTGTACATTGCCTGGCTGAGCTGATGAGACAGTGCTTTGTGTAGTCAGATGGAACAGAGTAAATAGGCATTTTGTCATATGCGGTAACTTGTGGGATAGACACCAGCTGGAATGCGGTTTTAACCAATTATTATCTAGGATTAGACCCACACGTTGTATAATAACACTGTAATAGTAATAATTTCTTGAATATATAAGGCCCCTGTAGCCTATTTTTATAAACATGGATGACTTAAATGTTGTTTTTATAAAACACACAAAAAAACAATAACCAAGCCAATTAAGTATTTTTTTAATTTAATTGATTGTTTGCACAGCCTACACCGTCTGTGTTAGATTTTTTTTAATACTCATCGTAGAAATTATATTTGACATTTTTGCTTGTCATAAAAAACTTCAGCAACTGATGATTTTGTCAACGCTTTCCATGTTCAATTTTAAAGCCGGGCAAAGTACGAGGTGATAGCATCACTGAAATCACTGCTGCTGTGGTCAGGCTATGGTAGGCCCTGTGGTACTTGGCCTTCCCTTCCAGTTGCATTGCTGGGAATTATTTGTTGTTGTACTTCATCCTCCTCAAAATACTTATTATGAATTTCACAGAAATGATACAGCTAACAACATGCCATAATTAGTGTGTTTATTGTGTCAATGTAACAGTCATTGCGTTTAAGCAAACACCTCCATCTCCCCTTCAGTCGACCAAAAGCCCTCTACAGTCATGCGAGAACTACTGAACCTCTCACTACAGTTGGTCTTTTATTATACTCTATAGAGGCAAGAAGTTGCGCAGAAATAGCCAGGCATCGTTTTACTCACCTTGTTGCGTGCTTTTGGATGAGTATGCTGAGAAACATATCCAACTTCTAACTCTTGATTCATCCTTAAAATCCGCTGGCCTCGGGCTTTGTTGTGTGAGCCTCCTGTGTCGGTTTAGGCAGATAGTTTGCTGTTGTCCTGCTGCTCTTACATCCTTCACTATATGCATAATGGTCCCGACATTTCAACAATACTGTTGATTCAAGGAAATCATAAGAGAAAGTAAAAATTATTGTAAATTGATTGGTCTCCATGTTTAAGCTGGTAGGGTTTTAATGCCGACAGTCCCAGAATTCCAAAAAACATTCTGATACATAAAAAAATAAAATACATTGTGAAACCCAAACGTATTCTGTGGAATTCTTCCAAACGCACCAGAGAACAGCACCAGGGTAACACATTTAATGTGACTACGCCCTTCGAGTAATCACATCCGTAATGAATAATGTGAAGTTATATGCATTGCCAAAGTCCAGTAGATAATCAAAAAAACTCACTTTTGTATAGAAGCATGAAAACGCTTTTTTTGGATGTAATAATAATCATTGATTTTTGGTGGTCACTCTGTAGGGGTCATTGAGTATTCCCCAGCTCCAGGAGATTGAGAGGAGCATCCACAACATTATCACAGAGAATAATGCGGTGTACATAGAAGAGGTTCCCCTGGCCCGGGCTAAAGACATCCCAGGTCTAAGGACTGTGGATGAGGTAACTGTGTGTTGATTCGGGGACGCTCCTACCCAGATTAAAAGGAATAATGTTGATAATAACTGTGTTTTGTAAAGTGTTGTTCAATTCTCTATTATGTTGCTAAGTGTCAACCCAATGGTTGCAATTTGTAAGTGCAAGATATTCTGCATAATAGTGTGTTGGCATTGGAGGATTCCCGAATCCTCTGTAATTCTTCCTAGGTGTACCCTGATCCGGTGAGAGTGGTGTCCGTGGCAGTTCCCGTAGCAGACCTGTACGGTTCTCAAACGGACAGATGGGCGTCAGTGGAGCTCTGCTGTGGGACGTAAGTCTTGTCTGTCTGTCTCTCTCACTCAATCACTCTTTCTCCCTCTCTATGATAGATTCAAAAGGCATTTTTAAATGTAGGACTTAACATTACTTGTTATTTGCCATAAGATATTATGAAATGACAATATGCACTGCCGTACCTTTCGGGCTGTGAGAATGTGGCAAATTGTTCTATATACTGTAAAAGAGCCAAAATTAGAAGAGACAGTAGAATGTATACATTTTATCGTGGGTTAAGGATAGAAACGGTTCATATATTTGGAGGAGTAGATTTGACAATTCCTATAGTTGTGAACAGTGCTAAATATTTTATGTTCATTGGCTGTTTCTAAAGGGCTACTAGACCAAGCGGTTTTCTCTTTTTCAGGCATTTACTGACGACCGGGGAGATCGGGGATTTGGTTATCATTTCCGAGAGGCAGATGGTTAAAGGGATCAGCCGTATCGTGGCAGTCACTGGAGACGACGCCAGAGAGGTGTGTTATATAAACGCAAGAAGGCATAAAACTAAATAGGTCGTGACTTATTGTGAATATGCCAGAGGTGCATAGTAGCGGACTATATAATCACGTCACTTTATCCCATGTATTCTCGTGTTTTACAACACCATTTAGTCCCTCGCTCAAGACTTTTGTTTTGCTGATTAAGTATTAATTTTGTACATTTTCCTATTTAGGAGGTCATGTATCACTGATCTTTTAAAAAACACTCCATGATCAAATAAGCATCGGATTGTTGGAGGCATGGGCTTGTGGGAGTTTCCACAATATTTCTTAAACCAGTTCTTTCCTTTCAAATTAGTGAAGGGGAGTGAATAAGTGCACACTTTGGAGGAAGGAGAGATAATTGGGACGTAGCCCAAGTTGAGAGTTTTACAGAATCACAAGTAGCTTTCAACGAGATTCATTCGGATATTTGTCGTTGTTTTGTTGGCTCACAGGCTCGAGAGGCGGGTCAGGTCCTGACCCAGGAAGTGGAGTCTTTGTCAGCACGTCTTGCAACGGTCACCAGCCCCTCCCTCGCCGATGCCAACCGACTGGCCAAAGAAGCGGGCATACTGACAGATGTATGTATGCTTTTCCATTCCTTCCCTACTGACCTAACTGATGGTCATTTAGACAGACAATATTGAAAATGCTCCAAAAGGCAATTTCAGACAGTATTACATGATTGCCTAAGTGTTTGAATAGCTGAGAACATGGGACCTGCATTTTTTAAATTTTAGTTATTTGTAACAGTATTTTTATTGGAATTTCACCATTTCCACCCATATTAAGAGATACAACAACAGAGACAAAGCACACAGAACAAAAACAAGAAAAACAGCACCCGCTTACACATATCTACGCGCATATATATACACATACATACATACACATACATATACCCATGCATATACACACACATACGCATACATACGCGCACACACATACACACCCATACATACGTACACCATTTTCCTCTTCCGGCTCGGTGCTTCTCTCACCCCATTACCATCATTGCGTCTCTCTATACATACATTTTAAACAAACTTACAAACAGAAATTAAACAAAAAAGCTCAGTTTAAACCAAGAGGTTAGGTTTCACACATGGAACGTACAGTGTAGTTCTGAAATACATAGATCCCCGCCATTCTAAGAGAATCCTTGCAGCATAATAGCTGATACCTCAGGTTCTAAGGTAATTTAGAACATACTTTGAAGAACTGGTCTGTTTTAGAATGCAATGTACATGTCAGATATTCCAGAGGCACCCATTCAAATAGTATCTTATGCCAATCTTTAATAGAAGGAACCGTATCACTAATCCACTGTAAAATGATGTTTTTCCTCGCTGCGAAGGTAAGGATGTTGTAAAGCCTCCTTTTACCCACATAAGTAACATGCCTACTAGGGAGACCTAACAGTAAAGAAACTGGGTCCAATTCTAGATCAACCCCTAGGATCTTTTCAATTTCTTGCAGAACACCAGACCAGTATCTTAGTTTCTTAGTATCTTAGTCATGACCATAAACAATGTGTTAGGGTGCCTGTATCAGTTTTGCATTTAAGACACTGAGGGGAAGAGGAAGTGGGGCTAAAAGCATGTCTGCGATTTAGGGATATATGCAATCTGTGTATTATTCTTAATTGGATTGCTCTAGTACGGTTACATATTGATAGAGGAATTCTAAATTCCTTTAATGTTTTAATTGCCAATACCAATTAGCACTCATTTCTAATTCATTTAATGAGTTGTAAGTTCATTAATTATGCATGAAGTAGATCGAGACCAGTCTTAAAAGCCAGGTTAAAGAGCGTTTAATTCCAGAGAGTACTAACCCATACACAGATTTCCACAGGTTATAAACTCAAAATGACATCATCAGTTTCCCACGATAGCCCCGTTGTTTTTTTGTTTAGGTCCGGAGATGCTTTCTACTCCCCTCATAAACCAGACATTACAACCTGTCTAAAAGATACAGATTTCTCTCAACAATGGAACAAAACAAAACATTCTTATCTTGTCTGAAAAGCTTTTTCTCCTCCTTGACCTTCCCAAGAGGCACAGACAATCAAATTAGTTCTGCATACATTTTCAGTAACAGCTTAATCCAATAACCTTTACTTTTCATATCATAACATAATAGTATTAGAATAAATGGTTTCTAATCATTAACGAATACATAATTGATCATCTAAACTATATTTTCCTCTATCAATCCTCCCTTTGATCAAATATTATACATTCAATTCTACATCTAGTTTTATTTAATCATAAAAAATATAAGTATAAACGAATTTAACTAACCTTTTTATAGAGGTTTATCAGATTATCATATGAATAGACACACACGTAATCAACAAATTAACATTATTATTTTACATTTACATTTAAGTCATTTAGCAGACGCTATCCAACTCTCCAAATATCATTAATCAAATCTAACCTTAACTCCAACTGTTTTTAAACCTACATCAGAATCATAACTCTTCCTTCTGGATTTTCGTCACGACCTTTATTAAAAAACAGTTTAATCATGGAAACAAATTACAATCTAATTCCCCTTCATCTCAACACTAGCCTCATCAAACATAAATTCCCCACAAATGACAGATCCAGATTCGTCCACTTCCTCTGTAGATATGCCTTCAGTCCTCCACGGGTCGGAACCTGGAATTGGCCCATAACGGCCCCATCTGTAGTGTCATTGATCTCTCTATAGTCCTGGAAACAATAACTTTCATACATACACGCAATCAACCACGTACGTACAAGACTAACACAGTCACACAGGTTAAGGTGGCCCATAACACCACATTTTTCCATAAATACTGTCAACCCAATTTAATTCAGAGAAATATCCACCCCAGAGTTTCTGCCAACCCGTGAGCCAGGGTGGTCAAACCAGCTGAGGCTTCGGGCACTGATTCGTCCGGGCTATGCCATTCGGGATGAAAGTACAACACATGTTCCCGAAGATCACACATACCCTCCCTTTTCAGCCAATAACATATCCAATGCAATTCTATTCTGCCAAGCCATCAGGCTGGTTGCTTCAGTCTGTTCTGCCAAACCTTTAATAACCCTTCTGGTAACTATAATTAATCCAGTCTACATTTGTATTGAGAGTAGACCACTCTAATCCTGCTAGTATCTGATTTCTTGCCTTGAACTCATCCGGCACACCTCGTGGAACCCCAATGTTATCAATATATACTCTGTCGCCAAAAGACCCAGATGGAGCATCTCTACTCTCTCGTTTGGCTAACTTCATGTCTTGGTGTTGTATGAGTGTAAAAGGCATTCCTAAATGTACTAAGGCACATAGTCCAGTCCAATCAGTCGGCAATACTGGCCACAAACTCATTCCCCCGCACAACCACCAGATGTCCGCCCTGGCCCAATTCAACATTTTGAAATCCCCAGAGTTCAACCAGCCTGTTAAATCAGACATGGTCTCGTCAGTGGTAATATTCTCTGTCCTATTGCAAGACCTAACTTCCCCCACGTATTTCCCATGTGTACTGTATCTGGCCAAACAGTAATATTCTCCTCTCGTCACGGTAAAGGGAGGAAGTCCCGATCCAAGGGGAACCTGGGGATATAGACAGTGCAAATCAATACAACTGTCATTATCTGGCATCCCTGCTTTCATGAACAGCCCCACCATACATGCCATTCCCTTAGGGGAATTAATTCCGTTCAGTGGGAAAGGGATGGTTGTTAACTGGGGTTTTGCGTTTGCACGGGCATAACATTCATCTTTAGCCACTGATCTGGCCGTATATTGAATCCATTCCAACCATAAGTTGGACTCCCCAAATCCAGTCTCTACCTCTATAACTTCTTTAAGGTCCTTGGTCTGAACTATTCGTACTGGTCCTTTACCCTGGATGATTACACTAGGACTTGCCGTTGTTTTAGAGGGATTGGTTGAACTTCGGCCAATCATATTCTCCTTATCGACTCTAACTTCTGCCACCTGGAACGGTACCATACTATCAGTTGAAAACTGGTCGAAGCCCACATACCATAACCCGAGGTCCTGAGTATTGACCGCCTTAATGTTAATTCGCACCTTTATACAATACTTCCTCTGCTCGGGAACACAGTCCAAAACGACAACCCTTACTATACTCCACCTGGTCCCAAATTGAGTGTATGGGTTTGCGTAGCCATCTCTTTCAGTGTGAGCTATGACCTGGCTCATGTCCCATGTCCCATGGTTCTAGACTGCCAAGGAGTGAATGACCCCAATTGGTCTACACAAAATTCTACTGAGAGATCCTTGCCCAATTCCACCCTCACTTCCTTACTGTTTTGTTTCAGTGACCTTTTGAGAATCTTTGGTAACATCCCATTTCCCTCATCTAGCACATGAGTCAAATTATCCTCTTTGGCACTCTCCGGGGGATCATGGTGAATCAGGAATATGGCCCCCACAATAAAACAGCTCAGGACGGTCAGTGCACACGTGAAGCCCCACCCTCTCCCAGAGAACATATCAACAGCCAGAGGCCAAGCCATCACTTCACTTCTATGAACGCTCACAGCTGGGGAAAGGTCAGGTATAGGGAATCTTCAGAAGGAGTTTGACCCCCGTTCCATATGGGTCACGGTTCCTCTCCTCCTCCTGTGACCGCTCGACAGTGCCAGTATGACCCACCCTCCTACAATGTGTGACATGTACCCAGGTAGCTCTTTCGGCTATTCTCACAGTGAAGGCAGTCACCAGTAGTACTTGGAATGGTCCCTCCCACCGAGGCTGCTTCCAGTTTTTTTTTTTTTTTTTTCAATGATTGGATCCAGATCCAGTCTCCTGGTTGAATCTCGTGTGCCACCTCCCTCTGTAGTTCTCCTGCTGGGCATAAAACTTTTGACATACGTGTTTGATTAATGAACAACCTCCTCATGTGTTCCACCATACTGCTTTCTATTTCTACCTTTGCTTCCTCCAATCGCCCTAATTGGGGCATTCTATAGGGTCTACCAAAAACCTTCTCAAATGGAGATAGCCCCTCCCTATCAGGGGTTATTCTAATAGTCATTAACACTATGGGCAGGCATTTTATCCAGTTCATTCCAGTACTTAGGTGTGTTTTCCTTAATCAACCTTTTACCGATCGATTCATGTTCTCGATAAGGCCAGCGCTTTGGGGGTGATAAGAACAATGTTTCTTCATATTTATATCCAATTTCTGACCTATATGATCAATTACTTGATTAGAAAAATGGGAACCATTGTCGCTATAAATAGTTTTCTGGTAATCCGAATCGCGGAATTATCTCCTGACATAATGCTCTAGCCACTGTTTCTGCGTCTGCTGAGGATGTAGGAAACGCTTCTACCCATTTGGTATATTTCAAAGTGCTGTTTAACCATTCCTACCATCCCCCCTGTTGATACATGGCTTTGCCCATGTATCAATACAGCAGCATATTTAAACAGTGACTTAGGTAAAACAGGTAGATTCCCTTTATGCCAAATACCTCCTCTATCTACAGCTCCCATTCTGACCCATTTAGTAACTTATTTACCCACTATGTTATCTTTGCTCTTCCTGGCCCCCCCCTCTAACTTCTCTGCTCTCCCACCTTCAAGGTCTCTGCGGTGCGGGGTCGTCCTGTCTTTTCCCCTATCTGTCTGTACTGTTATCTTTCTCATTTTTCCAAATTTGAACTACCTATTCTCACTGTTTGGCTCTATCCAAACCCATGGACCCTCTCCTAGAAAAAAACATATCTATGAACGGCTTTTCTCCAAATTCTACCTATTTCCTCAATCCATCTATATTAATCCTAACAATAATCCTAAATCATCACAGATGTCCTACATTCCTGCTAAATGCAACACCATTCAAAAACTCATAATAATCAATCAAGGTCTAATAAATGCCAACCATATCATATGAATCCTTCCTACACTAACAAGCCCTCTCCTTGGGGACCCTCAGTCCTCTATCTGACAATAACATGGATTTAATGTGTTGCAAAGTGTGGAATAAAACTTTGGTCAAGGATAACAGAGTAAAGCGGAACAAAGCATTCTTATACCCCATCTGGTCCTCTCAGCTATTCTTATCCAGCATCAGGTGGGCACCATGCCACCCTTCACGACAGGGAGAACAAACATACATGGGTCATCCTCAGTCAGTAAATAATACAGGAATTAGGGTCAGAAATCCAGTAACCACCATACCGGTATACTTACCAAACCAGTCTCCCAACCAGGGTGGACAGTCAGACTCCTCTACCCCCGCCATGGTCCTCATCTCAGCAGATAGTGCATCAAGCCCATTTAAGGCCCTTAGATATACTACCATCTGGCCTAGTGTTATTAGGGATATACGTACAACATTGTTCACTGAACATTTGTAGACTCCCCCCTGACTAGCAAGAAGCATATTCTAAGCAAGTCCATTCTGTATAAGACAGCCACAAATTGTCCCTACCATCAAAACCAGTCTCCGTGCCTCATTGATCAATAGCTGAATAGTCTAACATTAATTACCTGAATGGGATTTTTAGCATAGTGGTGACAGGTTCGGTCCAGGGGTGATAGAGGAGTGTGTCTGGCCCCAGTCCGTCTGAGACCTCCGGTTTTGGCAGTACCTTAATAGAAAACACACCCACCGTGTCTGTCCCGGTCCCTTGCAGTCCGGGGGTGCAAGTGCCTGCATCAGAGAGCTTAATAGTTTTGATGGTTAGTAGGATTTCATCACCTTTACAAAGTTCAACAGTGCTCCCAGGTTTCCCCCATATCATGGAAAGCCTATCCACCTTTGTGGGGTCCCCTATGCTATAAGATATCCTCTTCTCCAGTCCCAAAACTGTCCCAAGTAGGTTATCATACGGACACCCTCCCCTATTACACAGGTAATGTCTCCCGTCTTTTGACACTCCTGTAACCGAGTGTTAAAACCAAACAAAAATATCTCAATTTCTTCCCTGCCCTGTTGGCTCTAAATATGTTATCTTCCACTATTTATTCTCAATAATAAATATGACTTTCTCTCTGTTACAATACCAAATCCCTAATAGCCCATTCAAAAAACTTCACAGCTAATGTTATAAGACAGAATCCTGAACCACTTTCTCATTTGCGGTTCAAACAGTAATTCTAACCCTCAATCAAAACTGCTTTATTTCTAATGAATTTACCTTAAAACTAGTAACTCAATATGACCCCATTCATTATACAAATGACTCTCCCCCGAGGCTGATCAGACCTTGGGAGCCAGTCATGATAAGGTCAAAAGGTCATACCATATTAGGCATAAAGAACCCTTTATCTTTTGAATAGAAATAGTCACCTGTATTATTCAAACCCATAAAAAAACATATCATAAGGTTCCATATGTGAGCCTGTCTCTTTAAAATACCCTTGCACTAAACAAACAGTTCTAACAGTTGTTCCATGTATATAATTTGCAGACCTTTTTCAATTTGGTCGTTTAAAGCTAATAATTATGATAATCCCCTTATGACCATGCTACCTTTAGATACAATTAACCCGATAACATTATTATCCAATGCATTACTTTTTCTCTCTGCCGCAAATGTCATACATTTCACAGTGTAAGGAATCCGTAATTTAATCCCCGATATTTAATAAATATGCATTCGCATTCTCTCATGGCTCCTTTAATTTACTTATCTTGGGTAACTTTCATCCGTTCCGGAACAAAGAGTTCTACCTAAACCCGCCAGAACACACTGTTCAACTAAGTTAAATCAAACCCAAAAATTGACTATAACCAATAAACAAAACACTTTTATCTCAACTTCTGAAAGGTTTACTTGAAGCCTCGATACACACTCTAATAGCCATACAGTTTGCTCCGTTATTGCCAGTTTTCTGGTGACAAAAGTGTCGTGCTAGTGACGTCATCATCAAGCGCTCAATCTGCCAATTCGTAGCGACTTCAAATGAATTGTAAATAATTATTGTTCGATTAACCAAACCTAATTTGTCACATCTGTTCAAATTCTGAATTATAATTTACCACCCCAACCAATCATCTCTAAATTCGCCAATTTTATAAAATCTTTTCGATGGGCATAAATCATAATTGTCTCTTTGTTATCATTTAGAATCCATTTTGCTCTAAATACCTGTCTCGTCTTTGACTTAGTATTTTAATTACAACTCTATTCCCAATACGTTATTCACTTGTCTAATTACAACTCAGACCAGCATTAGCGAAAATGCAGAGAATGCCTTGTCTCTGGGAACAGGGAAATCCCCTTAACTCAAACCCAATAATTCTTATGATCCCTTCACGTCGTTCGTTTTAAATCTCTTGATGTATCATGTAATTTATTTTTCTCTCTTCGAATTGTCGTCCTACAATATTTTTTTCCCACTGTCATACACTCAAACCACTGATTACCGTGCACTGTCCCTTTAAGATAAGACTTTTCCTTTGTTCCCCGCAACGAGAACGGAAACCAGATCGTTTTTAGAATACGTTACTTTTTTGTTCAAATTCACTGGCGTTACCTTAACCAAACATCAATAATCAGAAAAACAATCACAACTTCTTACGATTAAACTATTCTTACCTAATTTATAGTCCAAAGCGCTGCACTATATAGCCCCATTTGAGTGTCTAGCAATTCCGTTGCTTGGCTATAGACACAAATCTGCCCGCCTTTGTAAAATATATATTCATATTCCGATTGAGTTAAGTTTTAAATTATAATCAGAGTAAACCCAACCGAACTTCTCAATTTAATTTACCCTAACATTTAACGTACCCTGTTTTTGTGTTAAACTTCTCATGTCAATTGATTCATAAATAGCCATAACGTCCAGGCAGGCTGGAATTGTATTGTATCTCTCCGTTATCCCCTTTTTCACAGTTAATTGTATTTGTTACTCCGACATCTAGACAACAGAAAATAGCCCAAATTTAAACGCCCAACGTTTTCCCTCAGTTCCCTCTCTTTACTCGATTGTCGCCTCTGACTTCCCCACAGTTAAATTACAACCTGTTGATGATTTTTTTCGTGGAGTGTTACACTCCCAATTTTGTTACAATTAAAACATCTTGTATTTTTCTTTTTCACATTATTACCACATTCCTTATGTATTTGTTTTACCAGGAATTCTAACTTTTCGACATCTAGGCGTCCGTCAAGACCATACCTTTTTCCCCATTTAGGACAGAAATCTACATTCCTTCTATCTTTTTTGTTTCATATAACGGTAATCTTCCGTCTCTTCAGAAAGCAGTTTAGAAGGGTTACTACCCATTATAGTAAATTCCTGCCCCTCCTACTAATTCCAATCTTCAACCCTTTATGTTAATTTCTCTTTATTGGAATCCTTATCTACTTACGCCTAGTAATTCCAATATCTAACACCTTATGGTTAATATCTATTTTATTGGGATCCTCATCTACTGAAGCCTGACATTAAGTTTCACCCGTATACGATACATTACTGTTCCTTTAGGACTTTTGCTAAGATTGCCGCTCCAAATCAGCCTATTTGTAGGGTTGACCGAAGACAAATAGACGGAGTCTCAAGAGTCTCCATCCACTCGTCGTTCAATCTGATACTAGTTTTCACCCGTATACATGATCAATGTTCCTATAGGACTTTGAACTTAAAATATCGCCCCAAATATAGCTTAATCTGTAGAGTTGATTGAAAATGACCAACGGAAAAGCAACTCAATTGTTCCCCATAATCTACTATATATCTATGGGGTCACTTGTTCCGTCTCTCCGCTGGATACATTGTTCAATCTGACATTTAACTCACCCGTATACAGTAATCCTCGTTCCTTTAGGACTTTTAACTTGAAATATCGCCCCAAATATAGCCTACTTGTAAAGTTGACCGAAGACAAATGGACCGAGGCCAGTCCCAAAACCAATCCTGCAGTGTCTATTCTTGAAAGCTGATGGCATAAAATCACCTGTTCCGTTTCTTCCCACGGAACCTCAACCACACGATCACTTTTCACTATCAAGAACACCGACTACTAAAAACCGGGAAAGACCCCCCCCCGTCCATTCATCGCTCACTCCCGTTAGTTCTGGGGCTTCTTTCGAGGCATTCCCTCCCATTCTAAATCCTTGTTGTTCCCTTGTAGCTATGGTATCTAATCCCTTATCTATGCCTTACTATATAATTTTCAAATTCTATGTGCGTGCAGTTCTATAAATTTGTAATTTACCGTTACTTAGTTACTTCTAGTTACTATCCTGTCTGCCTATGTGTGTGTTCCTTTAAAAATAATCAGTATGTATTTTCCATCCTGTGAACCGCGTCCATTGAAGACTTTTGATCGGACAATAACATTTCACCCAAAGGATATTCCTTTTGGGACTTTCAACGTAAAATGTCTCAAATCTCACTACTCTAGACTAAGTTGACCTCTCCTGTGAACCACGTCTATAGAAGACTTTTGATCGGACAATAACATTTCACCCAAAGGATATTCCTTTTGGGACTTTCAATCGTTAATGTCTCGAATCTCACTAATCTAGACTAATCACTTATCATTTGATATTAATTTCTTTCAGCATTGTACAGGTTCATTTATTCTGTTCGCCTAGAATTACCCTGCCTTCTCACCAAGCCTAATTTATCCTCACCTATTTTAACATACCTATCTGCTACTTTCCGCAGTCAGCTTCCCATATACAGATAGACTATCAGGTAAAAACTTTATTTAGGTATGTTTATTGAATTATTGGCCATCCTATTTGTACGGAACAAGCGTCCTAATTCTCCAATGCGTACTATATCACTCCTTAATAATCCTTCTGGCTTGCAAGACCAGGCTTTATTAAGCTCTAGTTTATTTGATGGTAGTGCACCTTACCTCAGGGTCAATTTCGGACCCTGCTTCCTTTTTATCGATATCCTGGTTAATACCCCCGGTAGAAACCCATTTTATTTGTTCGGAATATTCAAGCACCTATTATTGATCAAATTCAACTCCTTTATAACATTTTAATCAATAAATATCCTAAATAATCCCTCCCAAATTCGAGAATAAAGGCTACTTTACCTGCTGCCGACTGGGATAAGCATTGTTCGTTGTATCTAGTCACCCTTCCTGTCCTCCGTGATAATACGCAGGCCTGTTTTAATTTTAACCTCAATTCAGAGGTCAGGTCTTTAGTAAAACGAGTCAAAAACTCGTCCGTGCACGATTTTCAGCGTATTACCTTCAGATAACAGGTAGAGTTGTTTAGATCTGGCTCAAAGGACCAAATTGATAGAGGAATTCTAAATTCCTTTAATGTTTTAATTGCCAATACCAATTAGCACTCATTTCTAATTCATTTAATGAGTTGTAAGTTCATTAATTATGCATGAAGTAGATCGAGACCAGTCTTAAAAGCCAGGTTAAAGAGCGTTTAATTCCAGAGAGTACTAACCCATACACAGATTTCCACAGGTTATAAACTCAAAATGACATAATCAGTTTCCCACGATAGCCCCGTTGTTTTTTTGTTTAGGTCCGGAGATGCTTTCTACTCCCCTCATAAACCAGACATTACAACCTGTCTAAAAGATACAGATTTCTCTCAACAATGGAACAAAACAAAACATTCTTATCTTGTCTGAAAAGCTTTTTCTCCCCCTTGACCTTCCCAAGAGGCACAGACAATCAAATTAGTTCTGCATACATTTTCAGTAACAGCTTAATCCAATAACCTTTACTTTTCATATCATAACATAATAGTATTAGAATAAATGGTTTCTAATCATTAACGAATACATAATTGATCATCTAAACTATATTTTCCTCTATCACATATAGATATTGTTTTTGCATATCTCCAAATGTCCTCCCACATCTCTTCGTCAATAGTAACAGACAATTCTTTCTCCCACACTTGTTTCACCCTCTGTGTGTTGACAGCAGAAAAGGACCTTAAAGTATCATAAAACAGACTTACAGACATTTTCCTTTGTGGGAAAAAAAAGCATTCTTTCAATGACAGACACATCAGGGTTACCAATTAAGGTGGTGCTCTTCAGAATATAATGTCTTACTTGTAGGAAGCGGAAAAAGTCCTGCTTTGGGAGTCGATATTTCTCGACCATCTGCTCAAATGACAACAAAATCTTATCAGCAAATAAGTCATTTAGCCTGCGTATGCCCTTATTAAGCCATAAGTTAAAGCCAGCATCCAGCAATCCTGGACTGAAATCTGGGTTGTTAAGAATTGGGGTAAGAGCAGAGGTTAGTTTGGACCTTCCCAGGAAGCGTTGAACTGACCTCCATACTTTGAGTGTGTTAAGTGTAATGAGATTATTGCAGTGATCTTCTACAGATTTGAAACTTCTGAAAAATAAAAGATCCTGTAAGGTTATTCTGAAAGAGAAGTCTCAATGTCTAACCAAATAGAGGAGTCCTCATTTGTAATCCAGTCAGAAATATAACAAAGGTGGGCACACCATTGATAGAGCCTGATATTGGGCAGGTCCAATCCGCCCATAGAACTTGGCAGCTGCAATATTGCCATCTTAAGTCTTTGCTTGCGTTTACTCCATATAAAGTCAAGTCAAATGTATTTATATAGCCCTTTACATCAGCTGATATCTCAAAGTGCTGTACAGAAACCCAGCCTAAAACCCCAAACAGCAAGCAATGCAGGTGTAGAAGCACGGTGGCTAGGAAAAACTCCCTAGAAAGGCCAAACCCTAGGAAGAAACCTAGAGAGGAACCAGGCTAGGCTATGTGGGGTGGCCAGTCCTCTTCTGGCTGTGCCTGGTGGAGATTATAACAGAACATGGCCAAGATGTTAAAATGTTCATAAATGACCAGCATGGTCGAATAATAATAATAATAAAGGAACTTAGCCATCCATTTACATCCTTTATTACCTTATTGGAGAGTAATACTGGGATCATTTGGATTGGGTAAAGTAGTCTAGGTAAAATGTTCATTTTCAAGAGGGATATTCTACCCAACCAAGAAATCGGGAGAGAGTTCCAGCACTCCAGATCCTGTCTTATTGTATCAAACAAGGGAACAAAATTGGCTTTGTACATTAGCTGGAATTTGGGAGTTACAAATATACCCAGATACATGAAACCCGAGGGAGACCATTTAAAAGGGAAGGGGGAGAAGTATTAGGTACAGAGTGTAGGCTACCAAGTGGCATAGCCTCTGACTTAGTAAGGTTAATCTTGTAGCCTGAGAATTCGCTGAATAATTCAATAATATTAATAAGAGATGTAATTGAAGTCTCGGGACTAGAGATGAATATCAGGACATCATCAGCATACAAGCTTATTTTATGGTGAACATCACCAATGAGAAGCCCCTGTATAGCAGGCGTTACCTTGATGGCCTCGGCCAGTGGTTCCATAACGAGTGCAAAGAGGGGGGATAAAGGACATCCCTGTCTGGTACCTCTGTGTATAGAGAAGCTATTTGACCTTAGCCCATTAGTAAGGACAGCAGCCTGAGGATCATCATATAAAACTTTCACCCATTTTATAAAGTTGTCCCCCAGACCAAATTTATTTAGAGCAAATAATAGGTAAGACCACTCCACACGATCAAATGCTTTCTCAGCATCTAGGGAGAGCACAAGACCATCCACAGCACTTTGTTGGTAGGCTTGAATTACATTAAGAAGCCGCCTGACATTGTTGCATGACTTACGGCCCCTAATGAAGCCAGTTTGGTCTCCTTTCACAATTAGTGGCAGTGAGTCCTCTAATCTTGTGGCTAGAATTTTAGAAAGCAATTTTCTATCCACATTTAGAAGGGAAATTGGTCTGTACGAGGAACAAGACTCTGGACATTGTCCCTTTTTGAGAATAAGTGAAATGTTGGCTTCTCTCAGCGTTTGAGGGAGTTGGTCATTTGAAAATGAGTGGTTAAACATATCACGTAATGGCTCAAGGTTCAGGCCATGGAACTCTTTATAGAACTCACTACAAAACCCGTCTGGTCCTGGGGCCTTACCATTTTGCAGGTTCTTAATTGCGAACATTATCTCTTCCTTGGTAATAGGGGCATTAAGGAGGGACCTCTGCTCTTCGGAGATAGTAGGGAGCTCAATCTTACAAAATAAGTTCTCCATTAATTTGGGTGCATCCTTTGGAAGTTCTGAGGCATAAAGGTTTCTATAACATTTCTTAAATGAGTCACTTATCAATTTATTTTCATATAAATGATTACCATCAGAATCAGTAATAGTAGCAATTGACTGAGAGTCAGCCCTCTTTTTAGCTAGGTATGCCAAGTACTTTCCTGGCTTATCGCCATGTTCATATAGCTTTTGCCTGACAAATCTCATTTTCTTTTCAGCGTCCTGTGTTAGGAGAGAGTCTAACGTTGATCTATTGACTGATATTTCCTTTAATAGGGCAGGAGTGGGCGTTTTAATGTAGTCCTTCTCTTTAGTTCCTAATTCGCCCTCTAACATTTTTTACTTTTCCCGCTTTTTCCGTCTCTTAGTAGCTGTGTATGACATAATCAGACCCCTGGCATACGCTTTACAGGTCTCCCAAAGGAGCGAGGGGTTATCTGTTGATTGAGAGTTAATAGAGAAAAATGCTTTAAACGCTGTAATAAAATATGATGTGAATGTGTGGTCTTTAAGAATGGTTGTGTTCAACCTCCAATGTCTTGACCGATTGAATGCCCCGTTGAGTTTTATGTCCAGGATCACCTCAGCATGATCAGATATGACTATGCTTCCTATCCTAGTGGATAAAACAGACTGCAAAGACGTCCTGGGCATAACAAAATAATCTATTCTATTCTGACATCCATGAGGTGCAGAGAAAAAAGTTAACTCTCTGTTGAAGGGATGAAAAGCTCTCCAGACATCTGCATACCCCAGATCATCACAAATAGCTTTAAGTGACTTAGCTTGAGGAGAGAGTGAAGATATACCGCTGGTTCAACAAGCAGTTAAAATCTCCTCCAGCCACTGCAGTGTCTGAGTTTAATTCTGAAAAGTCTAGAAATACCTTAGTGAGGAAATCAGGGGGGTGAGCAGGGGGGAAGTAAATATTCATTATGGAAATGTTCTGCCCTAAATTTTAGTTATTGACATAGCCTTGTTCTGTTCAATGTTCTCCACCTATATATATGTACTCTAAATACCCCAATTCATGTTGTTAAGTTCAAAAGAATACAAGATAAAAACTCCTTACACCATTCAAACCAATGATGGTTCGAAACTTTAAAGGTCATTTACTCAGAATCATCTTTTTGCAGATATGACCTTATAGTCCCAAGCTACCACATTACTTTAAATAGATAGAATTAAATGCGAATATGACACATGCTTAGGCCTTATTTGTGTTTTGTCCCAGGCAGTGGATTGCACTCCTATACCACAGTGGAAGAGGAGGGAGCTTCAAACTCGCCTCAAAGGTCTACAGAGGACAACCAACACAAGCATAAGGAAACTGGAGACCAAAGAGGTATCACAAGCACACAACCCCATTGTCCTTTCAAACGTGTATTATATCCCCCACAATAACCATTTCATGTGACAAGTAAAAATACATAAATGATCCAACTTTTTGTATGCAGGAAGACACATGAGTCACAACAGCATTATAAAACAATCACAATAGTTAATGCATGATAAATACTGCATGATAAAGCATTATACTAATTGTACTTTTAACTACTTTCTCTTTCTTACTTACTTTTGTTCCATTTTCAGGCTGCTGTGAAAGCCCAATCACTATTCATAAAGAATAGCAGCAAGAATATTGTAGTGGACACTGTGGACACAGACTCTATATCAGTATGTTTTTCATCTGAATTTCTGATGAGGCTCAGTAGTTGTTTAACATCCACAATTAGATCGTTTTGCCCCATATAAAACTAATGCATCAGTATTCACAGCGAGGGAGTTACTGTATTTTATCAATCACTTTCAATGCAACCATACTTTTTTGGGAAACACCTTAGATTCTAATGATGCACTTAAAGTGGGATCTAATGATGAACTTACCGTTACAAAGGCTCTGGGAAACTGAGCCTCAATGTAGTTGATCCCATTGCTCTCATTGTAGGTGCTGATGAAGACAGTGAACCAATACAGTGACAGAGCCCCAGAGACCCTGATCATGCTACTCTCCCACCAGCAGCCAACGGGGAAGGTCCTGTGTGCGTGCCAAGTGCCTAAGGTATAGGGTCTAGCTCTTACATCACTGTATTTACTGATATGGCATTTCCTCTTAATATGTCAAGTAGAGGTCGACCGATTATGATTTTTCAATGCCGATACCGATTATTGGAGGACCAAAAAGACGATACCGATTAATCTGCAGATTTAAAAAATAAAATGTATTTGTAATAATGACAATTACAACCATACTGAATTAACACTTATTTTAACTTAATATAATACATCAATAAAATCAATTTTGCCTCAAGTAGATAATGAAACATGTTCAATTTGGTTTAAATAATGCAAAAACAAAGTGTTGGAGAAGAACGTAAAAGTGCAATATGTGCTATGTAAGAAAGCTAACGTTTCAGTTCCTTGCTCAGAACATGAGAACATATGAAAGCTGGTGGTTCCTTTTAACATGAGTCTTCAATATTCCCAGGTAAGAAGTTTTAGGTTGTAGTTATTATAGGACTATTTCCCTCTATACTATTTGTATTTCATTAACCTTTGACTATTGGATGTTCTTATAGGCACTTTAGTATTACCATTGTACCAGTATAGCTTCCGTCCCGCTCCTCCCTGGGCTCGAACCAGCAACACAATGACAACAGCCACCACATCGAAGCAGCGTTACCCATGCAGAGCAAGGGAAACAACCACCCCAAGGCTCAGAGCGAGTGAAGTTTGAAATGCTATTAGCGCGCGCTAACTAGCCAGCCATTTCACTTCGGTTACACCAGCCTCATCTCGGGAGTTGATAGGTTTGAAGTCATAAACAGCGCAATGCTTGACGCACAATGAAGAGCTGCTGGCAAAACGCACGAAAGTGCTGTTTGAATTCATGTTTACGTGCCTGCTTCTGCCTACCACCGCTCAGTCAGATACTTAGATACTTGTATGCTCAGTCAGATTATATGCAACACACGACACGCTAGATAATATCTAGTAATATCATCAACCATGTGTAGTTAACTAGTGACAGGCAGACTCCTTGTGGAGTGCAACGAGAGAGAGGCAGGTCGTTATTGCTTTGGACTAGTTAACTGTAAGTTTGCACGATTGGATCCCCCGAGCTGACAAGGTGAAAATCTGTCTTTCTGCCCCTGAACGAGGCAGTTAACCCACCGTTCCTAGGCCGTCATTGAAAATAAGAATGTAAAAAAAGATATATCGGTGCCCAAAAATACCGATTGGCCCTAATTAATCGGCCATTCCGATTAATCGGTCGACCTCTAATGTCAAGGGTGGGGAGACTAAATACATAAAGTGCTTTCATTTCTTAATGGTAAAAAAAGATGGGGGAGAGTGGGGTGAGTTGTGCCAAAGGGTTAGTTGAGCCACCCCTTGTTTCTAGGAAACCATACACAAAATTAATAGTGTGACCAAATATTTAGGGAGAGGTCATTATTTCATGGAGTCTGTGAAGGAAGAAAACACATGGGAAAAGTGGTAAGCAAGTTCGGTCCAAAACCCTGATATTAACAAAGTCAAATTGATTTGTTATTTAGGTTTCATGATTATTTTATCTAAACCAAAGTAGATTGTTTTAAGACGGTTTTGTACATCAGTTGGGGTCTCTATAAGCTGTAATATGAGGTTCTAACCCTAGCATGAAAGTGCATCCTTGTAGCGCTATGGGCTAATATATTCAAAATTATTGCTTTGTGGGTAATTGATCTAATGGCTAATCAATATACCTCAAATGAAGATTATATTTTGGCAGTTTTATGCATACTATTTTGAAGACAGCTCGCGTTCGTGTGATTAGTCAAGTTCAAATGATGAAAAACACCTTCCTCAGTTGGATTCGCCCCCCTCTAGGCCACAATTTAAGTATTTTCTTCCCAGGTGTAATGCAGGGCATTATCGCTGGGATATGAGGTTACACCAGGACCTGAGTCTATGTTAAAAGTGCAAAGTTTTAGAATTGTGTCCCTATGCTCAATTTACCCCATAATCAAGGTAGGTTGTGCCAAGAGACCACTTTTTTTTCAACTATGTTTTCAAAACTGTTATGTTTACATGAATTCTGATTATTTTCAGGGATGATCAACATCCTGAAATATTTGTAGATATCTATGTTAGAAAGAATAGTATATTTCCTTTGATATAGTGATCCTGAATGTAAATAATGTCTCAACATACCCCACTCTCGCCTACAATGCATTTGGAAAAGTATTCAGACCCCTTGACTTTTTCCACATTTTGTTACGCTACAGCCTTGTTCTAAAATGGATTAAACTATTTATTTTCCTCATCAATCTAAACACAGTGCCCCATAAAGCGAAAGCAAAAACAGTTTGTTTCTTTATTTTAGCAAAAATAAATAAATACCTTATTTACGTAAGTATTCACACCCTTTGCTTGGAGACTTGAAATTGTGCCTAGGGGCATCCTGTTTCCATTGATCCTCCTTGAGATGTTTCTACAACTAGATTGGAGTTCAGTTCACCTGTGGTAAATTAAATTGATTGGACATGATTTGGAAAGGCACACACCTGTCTATTTAAGGTCCCACAGTTGACGATGTCAGCAAAAACCAAGCCATGAGGTCGAAGGAATTGTCCGTAGAGCTCCGAGACAGGATTGTGTCGAGGCACAGATCTGGGGAAGAGTACCAAAACATTCCTGCAGCATTGAAGGTCCCCAAGAATACACTGGCCTCCATCATTTTTAAATGGAAGAAGTTTGGAACCACCAAGACTCTTCCTAGAGCTGGCCGCCCGGTCAATCTGAGCAATCGGTGGAGAAGGGCCTTGGTCAAGGATGTAACCAAGAACCCGATGGTGACTTTGACAGAGCTCCAGAGTTCCTCTGTGGCGATGGGAGAATCTTCCAGAAGGACAACCATCTCTGCAGCACTCTACCAATCAGGTCTTTATGGTAGAGTGGCCATACGGAAGCCACTCCTCAGTAAAAAGCACATGACAGCCCGCTTGGAGTTTGCCAAAAGGCACCTAAAGGGCTCTCAGACCATGAGAAACAAGATTCTTTGGTCTGATGAAACCAAGATTGAACTCTTTGGCCTGAATTCCAAGCGTCACGTATGGAAGAAACCTGGCACCATCCCTGCGGTGAAGCATGGTGGTGGCGTCTTAATGCTGTGGGATGTTTTTCAGCGGCAGGGACTGGGAGACTAGTCAGTCTCAAGGGAAAGATGAACAGAGCAAAGTACAGAGAGATCCTTGATGAAAACCTGCTCCAGATCACTCAGAAGCTCAGCCTGGGGCGAAGGTTCGCCTTCCAACAGGACAATGACCCTAAGCACACAGCCAAGACAACGCAGTAGTGGCTTCGGGACAAGTCTCTGAATGTCCTTGAGTGGCCTAGCCAGAGCTAGGACTTGAATCCGATCGAACGTCTCTGGAGAGACCTGAAAATAGCTGTGAAGCAATGCTCCCCATCCAACCTTACAGAGCTAGAGAGGATCTCCGGTGAAGAATCTGACAAACTCCCCAAATACAGGTGTGCCACTCTTGTAACGTCATAACCCAAGAAGACTCGAGGCTGTATTCGCTGCCAAAGGTGCTTCAACAAAGTACCGAGTAAAGGGTCTGAATACTTATGAAATGTAATATTTAAATTTTCTAAAAACCTGTTTTTGCTTTGTCATTATGGGGTATTGTGTGTAGATTGCTGAGGGGGGAAAAAACATTTAATCCATTTTAGAATAAGGCTGTAACGTAACAAAACGTGGAAAATGTCAAGGGGTCTGAATACTTTCTGAATGCACCTTATGAAAATAATCTCGAATAATATTTTTTTTTGTTTTGTTTTTACTGTCGCCTTATATGAAACATTTGATCTCAAATCCAAAAATGCTGCAGTAAAGAGCTAAATTAAAACATGTAGCTTCACTGTCCAAATACATGTGTATATTCACACACTCTTTACCCACCTGTTCTCTCTCTCCATCACACCAACACTCACTCCTGATCTTTGTCTCTCCATAGGGCTTTAGTGCTCTCTCTGCCAGTGACTGGGCCCTGACAGTGTGTGCCCGCCTGGGAGGGAACGCAGGTGGCTCTGCCACTGTGGCAAAGGGCACAGGGAGTGGGGCCAACCTCACTGAGGCACTCAGGTGTGCTGAAGAGTATGCACAGGACAAGACCCAAAACGGATGCTAAGTACAAATGTCCAGGGATCACAAGCCCACATTTACCATAGGGTGTAGGCAAAATACACCGCTGTTCAATGGAAAAGTTCTTCAACTGCCGCATGGCGGGTTGATGACAAAAGTACATATTACAGCATACTACAGGTTGGAAGAACCAGCTATTTTTTTTGGGGGGGGTGTGACTGTGAAGTTCAGTTTGGGTGACTTTTAAAAGGACAGCCTATTGAAATGAAATGATACTGACATCTAAGATATATAGTTTCCCCTGTTGTAGCATAGTAGCTATAAATAAATAGACTGAGGGTTACCCATCTGAATTCAACCCATTGCGCTAATCATTAGCTAGATCACAAACTCTAAACATTATCTTGTTGCTAGTTAGCAACATATTGATAATTTGAATGTCCCACTGGCAATCATCCAAGGATCATGTACTGTGAATACCACCTGCCCCATGGTACGTTTAGCCCTGGTCTTTCCTATGCAGTCAACACCATTGGCGAGTGCCAACGGGCATAAACCATGCCACTGCTAAAAACTCTGGTTCTAAAATGGTGCAGTTCACAAATTTTGGGGATTTGAGAAATACGTTGAGGCTAATTACAACGCTCTGTGATCCTCCTCTTAACAGTGGCCATCAAAACTGATTTAAAATGTGTGTTTTCCAGCGACTACATTAAGAATGTTGTAGGCCACAATGACTTGACATGCATGTTTTTCTCCACGTTGTTCTCCACTGCAATTTGAAAGCACTTTGAGGGGGATTTTCTTTTCTCTCGTAGAATGCGACGGCCCAATTTAACCCCTGCTCCTATTTATTATGGATGGAAGTGTCTGGAATTTCTGTCAGGACTCAGTATGTACATGTGTATGATAAGCATTATGAATAGGTAGTCAAGACAGTGTTTGGAGATTTGTATTGTGCTTCTGACCTAAGATTGTGGAGAATAAGAAAAGTCTAGTTTGTCCTGCGATGTACTGAATGCCAGCCTTGTAATAATTAACCATTTATGAGTGTAAGGATTATGCATATTCCAGTTGTCTACTTTCTTTGTTTTAGAAGGAATAAAGACATTTGAGGTCATTTATTATTGTACAATTTTCACTAATTATTCACTTGATAACCTTGAGTAACTCAAAGCTCACATTTGTACAATAGGTATAATTGTATATTTAAATTGTTAATGACTGACCACGAGAATCCAAATAGATCAGGTTTGCAATGAATAACTTCAATCAGACCCCCTCTCACCCGTGGAGGGGGAAGGAAATAATTTATGTGGATTAACAACTCATGCCCTGTTGTTAATCAAGGGAGAAGATCCAGGCCTGTGCTCTCCAATTTCACCAAATAATGTGCTTTGTCTCAACAGACCCTTTGCCTACTTACAACCTCGAATTAAAATTGATTTTTTTGGCGAGGGTTGTATCATTTGATTTACACAACATGCCTACCACTTTGAAGATGCAAAATATTTTTGATTGTGAAACAAACAAATAAGACAAAAAAAACGAATACTTGAGCGTGCATAACTATTCACCCTCCCAAAGTCAATACTTTGCAGAGCCACCTTTTGCAGCAAGTACAGCTGCAAGTCTCTTGGGGTATGTCTCTATAAGCTTCGCACATCTAGCCACTGGGATTTTTGCCCATTCTTCAAGGCAAAAATGTACAGAAATCTTTAAGTCATACCACAGATTCTCAATTGGATTGTAGTCTGGGCTTTGACTAGGCCATTCCAAGACATCTAAATGTTCCCCTTAAACCACTCGAGTGTTGCTTTAGCAGTATGCTTAGGGTCATTGTCCTGCTGGAAGGTGAACCTCCGTCCCAGTCTCAAATCTCAAGAATTTCCCTGTATTTAGTGCCATCAATAATTCCTTGAATTCTGACCAGTTTCCGAGTCCATACCGATGAAAAACATCCCCACAACATGATGCTGCCACCACCATGCTTCACTCTGGGGATGATGTTCTCGGGTTGATGAGAGGTGTTGGGTTTGCACCAGACATAGCGTTTTCCTTGATGGCCAAAAAGCTCAATTTTAGTCTCATCTGACCAGAGTACCTTCTTCCATATGTTTGGGTAGTCTCCCACATGCCTTTTGGCGAACACCAAACATGTTTGCTTACTTTTTTCTTTAAGCAATGACTTTTTTTCTGGCCATTCTTCTGTAAAAACCCAGCTCTGTGGAGTGTACGGCTTAAAGTGGTCCTATGGACAGATACTCCAATCTCCACTGTGGAGCTTTGCAGCTCCTTCAGGGTTATCTTTCGTAGTTGTTCGGTATTTGCTGTCTTCTTGCTCAAAGGTATACGTATATGGTTACTGTAGGTGAGAGTCGTTTCTGAATGTGGCAATGTTAAGTGTCTCTTTCCCTCTTTCTCTCCCTCTCCATATTTTATTTTACCTCTTAAGGATCTCTACAGATCGGTGTCCCACCTGCAGGACGGTTGAGCTACTGTGCGCTAATGCGATTAGCATGAGGTTGTAAGTAGCAAGACAATTTCCCAGCACACAGACATCTGATATTGTCAGAAAGCTTACATTTTTGGCCTCCCGGGTGGCGCAGTGGTTAAGGGTGCTGTACTGCAGCGCCAGCTGTGCCATCAGAGTCCCTGGGTTCGCGCCCAGGCTCTGTCGTAACTGGCCGTGACCGGGAGGTCCGTGGGGCGACGCACAATTGGCCTAGCGTCGCCCGGGTTAGGGAGGACTTGGTCGGTAGGGGTGTCCTTGTCTCATCGTGTGCGCTAGCCAAGGTGGCCAGGTGCACGGTGTTTCCTCCGGCGCATTGGTGCGGCTGGCTTCCGGGTTGGATGCGCACTGTGTTAAGAAGCAGTGCGGCTTGGTTGGGTTGTGTATCACAAAAAATAAAAAATAAAAAGAAAGCTTACATTTTTGTTAATCTAACTGCACTGTCCAATTTTAATAAACAAATGAGGCACATTTGGGCAGTCTTGATGAAAAACCCAAACTATGCCAAAACGGAGATATCTCTTTCTCTACTTAAGGTTCTGGGCATACTGCCAAATTGCAGATAGTGAAAATTCGATCAATCAGTCACTTGCATGAACACAGAAATTGGTTATTAGAAAAGAAAATGAATATAACACAGAAATTGGATGTTAGAAAAGCACAAATATAAAATGTTCAATCACACATGTTTATTCTGTATAGGCTTCCTGCATTTCACTCTGTCAGTTCAGAGTGGGCCTGGACATGCGCTGACGGCGTAGTGTGTTACTAATGGTTTTCTTTGAGACTGTGGTCCCAGCTCTTTTCAGGTCATTGACCAGGTCCTGTCGTGTAGCTCTGGGCTGATACCTCACCTTCCTCATGATCATTGGCCCCACGAGGTGAGATCTTGCATGGAGCCCCAGATCGAGGGATTGACCTTCATCTTGAACTTCTTCCATTTTCTAATAATTGCGCCAGATGGCCTTCTCACCAAGCTGCTTGCCTATTGTCCTGTAGCCCATCCCAGCCTTGTGCAGGTCTACAATTGTATCCCTGATGTCCTTACACAGCTCCCTGGTCTTGGCCATTGTGGAGAGGTCGGAGTCTGTTTGAGTATGTGAACAGGTGTCTTTTATACAGGTAACGAGTTCAAACAGGTGCAGTTAATACAGGTAATGAGTGGAGAACAGGAGGGCTTCTTTAAGAAAAACTAACAGGTCTGTGAGAGCCGGAAATCTTACTGGTTGATAGGTGATCAAATACTTATGTCATGCAATAAAATGCAAATGAATGACTTAAAAATCATACAATGTGATTGTTCTGGATTTTTGTTTTAGATTCCATCTCTCACAGTTGAAGTGTACCTATGATAAAAATGACAGACCTCATGCTTTGTAAGTACTTTGTAAGTAGGAAAACCTGCTAAATCGGCAGTATATCAAATACTTGTTCTCCCCACTGTATATATATACTGTGTAAAATAATTTGTTGTTGGACAGAAAAGACTGTTAAATCACCAGGAAATCTGCTCTAAGTGATTTTGTTTTAGGAAATCTATATATGTTGAGTCAATTTGCAGTGTACAAATAATTTATAATTCTGTACCGTTAATGATACGTGCAATTAAATCATATGTATGAGTATAGCACGAGAGCGATATTCGATACAGAATAGATTTTATAATTGCGCTTTAATTCCAATTGAATTCTTGAATTTTAATAAGGCTATATGTAGAATATGAATTGGAATGAAAGGAAACTGAATTGATTGATTGAAATTAAAATGTCTTATTTATTTATTCTATACAAGTGGTTGTGATACAGTGAACTACAAAAGTTTTGGGACAGTGACACATTTCGTTTTTTGGGCACTGTACTCCAGCACTATGAGGTTATAGTGCAGACTATCAGCTTTAATTTGAGGGTATTTTCATTCATATCGGGTGAAGCGTTGATAAATTACAGCACTTTTTGTACATAGTCAATAGAAAGGTCAATAATGTATTGTCTCTTTTTGGAGTCACTTTTATTGTAAATAAGAATATAATATGTATCTAAACACTTCTATATTAATGTGACTGCTACCATGATTACGGATAGTCCTGAATGAATTGTGAATAATGACGAGTGAGAAAGTTAGATGCACAAATATCAGACCCTCAAGACATGTTAACCTCTCATCATTACAATAACAGGGGAGGTTAGCATTTTGGGGGGTAGGATACGTGTGCGTCTGTATTTTATATTAATGTGGATGCTATCATGATTACAGATAGTTCTGAATGAATCGTGAATAATGAATAGTCATGATTAAGGATAGTCCTTAATGAATCGTGAATAATGAATAGTCATGATTAAGGATAGTCCTTAATGAATCGTGAATAATGAATAGTCATGATTAAGGATAGTCCTTAATGAATCGTGAATAATGAATAGTCATGATTAAGGATAGTCCATAATGAATAGTCATGATTAAGGATAGTCCTTAATGAATAGTCATGATTAAGGATAGTCCTTAATGAATAGGGAATAATGAGTGAGAAAATGACAGACGCACAAATATCATACCCCCCAAAAATGCTAACTTCCTCATTGTAATTGTGAGAGGTTAGCATGTCTTTATTTTTTGCATCTGTAACATTCACTCATCATTATTCCCTATCCTTAATCATGGTAGCATCCACATTAATGTAGAACTGTTTAGGAACATATTATATTCTTATTTACAATAAAAGTGACTCAAATGACACAATACATTATTTACCATTCATTTCTATTGGGCACAAAATCATCTCAAACACAACCAAAACATACAGCAAATGCATCCGAGTTTGTGGAGTCATAAGCTTGATGTAATCATTGCGTGCTAGGAATATGGGACTGATACTAAACCTTTGACTACTTTAATACACATACAGTGTAAGTGAATTTGTCCCAATACTTTTGGTCCCCTACAAGTGATGTATTTTCTTAACAGTTCACCCGATATGGATGAAAATACCCTCATATTAAAGCTGACAGTCTGCACTTTAACCTCATAAGTCATTGTATCACTTCAAAACAAAACAAATTGTCACAGTCCCAATACTGTTGGAGCTCCCTGTATATCATGAATATAGTTACAACCTAACATCTAAAAAACGAAACATAAAATAAACATATTTAAGTGATAATCAAGTTATTTGAAATGCTATATTCAATATTTTGCAGTGCTATGGCTAGTGACAGATGCTTTTACTTATATGAATGAGACTTTTCATGTCTCAATTCAAATTTCAATTCTGAGTTGAAATTAATTATATGTACGGGCAAAACAAAATCCATGTTGTAAGAATGTTCCAGAGGAACTACATGTTCCCTCGTTAGATGGTTCTTTGGATGACATCTACCATTGTGCCTTTCGGTTTGTTACAGGTGATCGTTGTGATACTCATCACTGCAGACTGTATCAATAGGTTGGCTGGACTTCGCTAAAGATCTGTAGATCTCTACATTACTCCGTTTACAAGGCCCCATTTGGATTGGTTAAATCTTGAGGTTCCTAGGGTCTCCACCAAGCTAGGTAAATCTGCTTTTTACTTTTAAAGCACTGTGCTGCTGGGACAAAATTCAAAATACAATTCATCTTAATATTCTGGTGCTGTTCGGGGCAGTTTAGAGTATTGACCGGGGACTTAATTGTGTAGGAATGTAACTGTTTTTCTGCCTGATTTGTGATGTTTTACTTGTGCTTCCCATAATGTGTATATTTTTGTTGTTGTATTGCGCAGGGCACATTTGAATAAGAGACCTAGGTCTCAATATGTTTTATGGTAAAATATAAAATATTTTTTTCAATCTGATTGTCCCCAACCCTGGTGTAGAGTGATCCATAGGCTATTGTAGACAAGAGCCCTATAAATTATTTTGTCCAAGTCTCATTCAATAAAAGCAACAGTAAAATAACACATTGAGAAATTTTTGCCGTAGAGTCCAATGCAATTGAGTTGTATGTCTTCATCTATCCCTGTAGTAGATTATTATCTCTGGAATCTTAATTGAGGCCCAGGCAGACCCACTGAAAAACATGAACACAAACAGTTCAGAATTGATTGGAAACAATTTCAGGAAAATATTTATTAAATGAATGAATTAACGATTAGATGTGAAGACATACCTGCAATGCATCCAATTCGATCTTCCCACTGTCATGTTTGTCAAGTGTTTTGAACATTTCTAGTAGAGAGAGAGATAGATACAAGGTGATTCTGACTCTGAGAATCTGCCTGCCCATAACAGGTATTGCTAATACCTTTTAATTTGATTGTAGTAACTTTATAAATGTTAATTTAAAACAATATCCTGTGCACACTCAGTTCATGGGCTTTCCCCAGATAGTTAAGTTTTTATTTATAAGAATGATGATAATAATGGTCA